>NW_020954662.1:5276535-5282753 GCF_900497805.2 Vombatus ursinus | reverse complement strand
CCCCTATCCTCATCCTCACCCTCATTTCTTCTATCTCCATCTTCACCCTCACCCTCACTTCCACCATCCCCATCCTCATCCCCATCCCCACTTCCACCACCCCTATCCTCATCCTCACCCTCATTTCTTCCATCTCCATCTTCACCCTCACCCTCACTTCCACCATCCCCATCCTCATCCCCATCTTCACTTCTACCATCCCTATCCCTATCCCTTTCTACACTTTCACATCAAAACTGAATTCCACTTTTCCCATTACCACCATCACTCTCACCATCATCACTCTCACAGTTCTCACCATCACCAACCTCTCTTTCACAATCCCCATTTTCATCACCATCACTCTCCCTACTTCTGGCCCTACTTTTACCAATTCCATCACCCTCACCACTATCACAATCCCTACTCTCCATCACCATTCCACCATCACTATCCGCACTATTACCATTATCTCTTTCACAACAGTCACTCACCATCACCAGGACACCCCAAATGATTAATCACCATCATCCACATTCCCATCACCGTTCTTTTGATGCTCGCAATGCCTATCACCACCACTGTCATCATCAATTCTATCTGCCTCCCCATCATGCACTCACTCTTTGCACTGGGGCACCTGCATGTAACTGAGATGAGTTGTTCCCTTGACGTTGGCATGGAGGGTGAATAATCCCCCCAGGAGGTAATCCCCAGCCAGATGGAAAACAGAACTATCCTGGACCTCCACGGGCATCAGCAGGAGGAGGAGGAGCATCCAGGAGGCAGTGGTCCCCATGGTTCTGTCCTGTTGTTCCTTGCCACCCTCTATACCCAAAGTGGGCCAGGTGCCTCTGGCTGGGACCTGCCCCATCCTCTCTTTATTTGTACAGCCTCTAAGAAGCTCATTTACATAGAGTCACGGAGGAAAGAGAATAAGCGGGTGGGGCCTGGATAAGAAATGGGAACTAGTCTGGGATGGGGAAGCAAGGAATCTCCATGACCTGGAGTCATGGACCTGATTGTGCTAAGGACTAGGGGATCAGTGTCAGGAAGAGATGGGGAATCTAGTCTTGGTTTTGCACACTTTATGTGTGTGTGTGTGTGTGTGTGTGTGTGTGTGTGTGTGTGTGTGTGTGTTTCTGGGAGAGAGGTACAGGAAACAATAGAACAAATTCTGACTGGGATCTACTCTCCTCAGTCTATAGACTGTCAAGGCCTAGAAGAGAGAACGTTAGAGCTGGGAGGGCCCTTAGAACACAGGATGTCAGAGCTGGGAGGGCCCTTAGAACACAGAATGTCACAGCTGGGAGGGCCCTCAGAACACAGGATGTCAGAGCTGGGAGGGCTCTCAGAACACAGGATGTCAGAGCTGGGAGGGCCCTTAGGACACAGGATGTCAGAGCTGGGAGGGCCCTTAGAACACAGGATGTCAGAGCTGGGAGGGCCCTTAGAACACAGGATGTCAGAGCTGGGAGGGCCCTTAGAATAGAGAATGTCAGAGCTGGGAGGGCCCTTAGAACACAGAATGTCAGGGCTGGGAGGGCCCTTAGAACAGAGCATGTCAGAGCTGGGAGGGCTCTTAGAACACAGGATGTCAGAGCTGGGAGGGCCCTCAGAACACAGGATGTCAGAGCTGGGAGGGCCCTTAGGACACAGGATGTTAGAGCTGGGAGGGCCCTTAGAACACAGGATGTCAGAGCTAGGAGGGCCCTCAGAACACAGGATGTCAGAGCTTAGAATGTCAGGACTTAGAGGACCCTTAGAACAGAAGAAGTCATAGCTAGCCAGGGTCTTAGAGATCATTTAGCCCAATCTCCTCTTTGACAGAAGAAGAAACTGAAGCTCAGGGATGGCAAGTGATTTTCTCAATGTCTCCAGACACAGCCTACTTGTCTTGGGGAAGAACATCCTCACTGTGAACAGAGCTGTACACCTTCAGATTCTAAGTCGTCCCTGAATGAGCCCCAGTTACAAAAGAAATCAGTTTGGAAATGGCCAAAGGAGAGATATTAACTGCTCTTTTCCTCCTGCCTATTAGAGTGTAAAGTTCCATGAAAAGGGACACAGACATTGATCCAACCGTTCTGGAGAACAATTTGGAACTATGCCCAAAGAGCTATAAAACTGCATCCCCTTTGATCCAGCAATAGCACTTTGAGGTCTAATCCCAAAGAGATCATAAAAAAGGGAAAAGGATCTATTTGTGCAAAAATATTTATATCAACTCTTTTTGTGGTAGCAAAAAATTGAAACTGAGGGAATACCTAGCAATTGGGGAACAGCTGAACAAGTTGTGGTAAATGACTGTAATGGAATACTACTATGCTATAAGAAATGATGAGCAGGTGGATTTCAGAAAAACCTGGAAAGACTTACACGAACTGATTCAGGGCGAAATGAGCAGAACCAGGAGAACACTGTACACAGTAACAGCAACATTGTTTGATGAAGAATCGTGAATGACTTAGCTATTCTCACCAATACAATGATCCAAGACAATCCCAAAGGACTATTGATGAAGCACACTATCTACCTCCAGAGAAAGAACTGATATTGACTGAACACAGACTGAAGTGTGCTATCTTCACTTTCTTTCATTTTTTTTCTTTTATTCAAGTCTTCTTGTTCAAAATGACTAAAATGGAAACACTTTACATAATTGCACATGTATAACCTGTATCTGATGGCTTACTGTATGGGAGGAAGGGGAAAGAGGGATAGAATTTAGAACTTAAAACTTTAAATAAAAATGTTTTAAATCAGGAAAAAAAGAAAGAAAAGGGACACAGGGCCCATGTGTTAAATATCTGTACAACCCCAGCACCTAGTAGAAGTCTTTCTGGAAACCTAAGAAGTGTTTGTCACTGGAAATGGAATCTCTGAGTTGGACAACCTACGATACCCGCATTTCAAAACGCCTGCTTGATTGTCTTCAAACCCCGATCATCTTAATCCAGCCCCGCATGACTTCTTCTCCAACCTCAAAAAGCCAGAGGAAGAATCTGAGGCCGGGGAAGGGAGGAGGGTAGGGTTTGAGGTTGGGCAGTCACTTTGCTAACAGATGATTGCACTCTCTGTCTCACCGATCACATGACATTAGGTGTCATAATTATCCTTTGGGGTTGGGGTGGGGCTGGGACCTGATGCCCCAATTAGAATGAAAGCTCCCTGAGGGCAAGAACCACAGGATCATAAACCTGGAGCTGGCTGAGACCTTGGAGGTCACCGGTCGCACTCCCTTCATTGCACAGAATCAGGCAACACACCTTAAGGTCACTTAGCTAGTAAGTGGCCTCTCAGGGATCTTTCAACCCTGCATCTGTGATCCTAAATTGCAAACCAGAAGTCAAACTCAGCCCTTTAGGGAGCTACCATCAATTCTAAAAGAAGGGAGCCTTGGAAAAACCCGACTTCCTCCTTGTAATGAACAAGACCAGCCACAAGATGGCGCCATTAACTCCAGCCGGGGCACAATGGCCCAGCACAGACTCATAGTAGTCACGGCCAAGATGGAAGGGACCTTGGGAATCTTCGAGTCCAATGGTCTCATTTTACATATAGGCAAACTGAGGCCGAGCAAGGAGAAGTGAATTGCCCAAGGCCACACAGGTGAGCCAGGGATCAAACCCTTCCAAGAAGGCAAAAAGGCCTTGGATCCGTCTCATAGCATCAAGAATGTCAGAGCTGAACTTTAGAATGTAGGGTGCTAAAATTCTAGAAATCACTAGCCCAGCTTCCAGTTTCACAGATACTGAGTAAGTTAATTGGTTTAGTCAAACTGCAGGTGCTAGGAGACTTCAGGGAAAGGGAGAGATTCTTGCAGCCTGGATGATCGGAGAAGATTTCCTGTAGTAGGCAGGACCAAAGCTGCACCTGGAGGAATGAGATTGTCATTCCAGCTGGTGATCACAGGACTGGAGAAGGGTCCTAGGAAAACCTAAGTAGAGCTAAACCCATTAAAAAGGGTGATAAATGATGCAACGTGGGCTGTACTGGGTAGGCATTAATCAGAGGGAGGGTGCTGGCATCTTGGAAAGAGTCAGGAGACCTAGGTTTGAATCCTGACTCTGCCACCTATTAGCTGTAGGACATTTAACCAAATTTCCTACTTTTTCTAAGCCTCAGCTTCTCTTGAGAAAGTTGGACTAAATGGGTCTAAGGTCTCTTCCAATCAATCAGTAAGTCAATCAACAAAGATTTGCCTGGGAATACAAGTATTGTACAAAGAATGAAACAATCCCTACTCAAAACGAACTCATATTCTTCCAGCTCTGAAATCCTGTGATTACTATACTATCTAGCCCATGATTAGACTAGATATACAGGGGTGGGGAACCTGTGGCCTTCTAGGTCCTCTGGGGCAGCCTTTTGACTGAGTTCAAGTTTTACAGAACAAAATCTTTTATGAAGGGGATTTGTTCTGTGGAGTTTGGATTCAGTCAAAGGGCTGCACTTGAAGACCTAGAGGGCTACATGTGGCCTTCCAGGACCTTGGGGGCCTTGAGTCCAAGTTTGACAGAACAAATCCTTTTATAAAGGGGATTTGTTCTGTGAAGTCTGGATTCAGTCAAAGGGCCACACTTCAGGACCTACAGGGCCATATGTGACCCAAAGGCTGTAAGTTCCCACCCCTGGTGGAAGCTCACAGAGGGGTAGCTAGGTTTTCTCACTTGTGTTTAGCTTGGCTTTGACTTTGCTGTTGTTTTGTTTTTGTTTTTTTAATGGAGGTAGTGTGGAGGAGGGCTATTCATAAGGCCTGCTTCAGAAAAAGGTCCTGAGAACTGCCTTTGAGAACTTAGAAACCACTTTCCTTCCCCAAACCCTCTGCCCCACCATTCTGACCTGGACAGCCAATCCACCTCTACGGGCAGGCTGTCACACCTGGAGGCCTCTGTCGTCAGGTTGCCAGGCAACAGAAAGCCAATTACCTTATGCAAAGTGATAGGGAGGGAGAAAGGGGTGGGATGCTGAGCCAGGGAAATGTGAGGGTTTGAAAAGCCAAACCATTTGCCTGGGGATTTGTTTGTCAAGATGCTAACGGGAAAGAATTTCTTCCCTGCTTATTTTAAGCAAACAGAAATTTGGAATGAAGTAGGGAGATGGTAGCCATGGCCACATAATGAGGAGTCGGGACTCATTGGAAAAGACCTTGATGTTGGGAAAGATCGAAAGCAAATGGAGAAGGGGATGGCAGAGGATGAGACGGATAGGTAGTGTCATGGAAACAGTGAACATGAACTTGGACAGACTTTGGGAGATAGGGGAGGACGGAATTGCCTTGGGGTCCAGGGGGTCACAAAGGTCGGACGAGGCTAATTGACTAAACAACAACAAACAAAAGCCACCTTCAACATCAAAGCCAGACTATGGGATGGCAAACCTTGACAGGAGGCCTGTCAGAGTGGGTAGAGGGGAGGAAGGGGGTCCCAGCTCTCACCTCCTACCACCCCTGGCACTGTTGCAGTTTGAGAGGGATAAGAATGACGCTTATATACAAGAAAAGACAGTGAGAAGATCTGGACAGCATCATATCCATTTTATGTAGAATTGGAAGGGACCCCTTTGAGATTATCTAGGCCATCCACCTCTCCACAAAGCCTTGAAAGACAAGAGGAGCAGAGACCTTCATTGGAGTTCTAGGTCTCACCAGCTGAGAGTTGGGAGGGTGCTCAGCGTAACCCAAACCTCAACAAGACTCCCCCTCCACAACACAGAAGAGAAGACCTCCAGTGCTGGGTAAAGAGCTCGCTGCTAAAACAGCCCATCCCACTTTGGAGGAGCTCGAATCATTAAGGCAGTTTTCCTCACATTGATCCCAAATCTGTTCCTACAATTCAATCCTTTGTGATTCTGGGGCCAAGCAGAAAGAGCACAGAGATGGGAGATGGAGGATGAGAGATGGGAGATGGGAAATGGAGGATGAGAGATGGGAGATGGAGGATGGGAGATGGGAGATGGGAGATGGGAGATGGGAGATGGGAGATGGGAGATGGGAGATGGGAGATGGGAGATGGAGGATGAGAGATGGGAGATGGGAGATGGGAGATGGAGGATGGGAGATGGAAGACAGGAGATGGGAGATGGGAGATGGGAGATGGGAGATGGAGGATGAGAGAAGGGAGATGGAGGATGAGAGACAAGAGATGGGAGATGGGAGATGGGAGATGGGAGATGGAGGATGAGAGATGAGAGATGGGAGATGGGAGATGGAGGATAGGAGATGGGAGATGGAGGAT
>NW_020954662.1:5264413-5276525 GCF_900497805.2 Vombatus ursinus | reverse complement strand
GAGATGGAGGATGGGAGAGGGAAGACAGGAGATGGGAGATGGGAGATGGAGGACGAGAGATGGGAGATGGGAGATGGGAGATGGAGTGCCATGTACAAGAAATAGAAAGAAGGTTGGTGTCCCTACCTTGTAGATGGTTTAGAGGAAAATCAAGCGCAATAATATTGCAAACATAGGAAAGGGACAGATTGTGGGGACTTCTGATACAAATAGAACAATTTCTATTTGATCCTGGAGGTAACAGGGAGCCATTGGAGTTTACTAAGCAATGGAGGTGGCCTGATCAGACCTGAGCTTTAGGAAAAATCACTTTGGCAACTGAGGGGAGGACAGACTGGAGAGGGGAGAAACTTGAGGCAAGAATACCAGGGAGGAGTTGCATCCTTCCTCCTCATCTCTGCCTCCTGGTTTCCCTGGTTCCCTTCAAGTCCCAGCTAAAATCCTACCTTTCACAGGAAGCTTTTCCTGATCCCCATTAATTCTAGTGCTTTCCTTCTGTTGATTATCTCCAATTTATCCCAGATATAGTTGTCTGCATGTTGTCTCCCTCATTAGATTGTAGGCACCTTGAGGGTGCTTTGGCCTTTCTTTGTATCCCCAGCGCTTAGCACACAGTAGGCAATTAATAAATGCTTGATCGATTGATTTCCTATATCCCTATAGATCTCTCCTGAGCTTTATCCATCAGATCCAAGGCCCCTCCTGTACCTTCCTTTTCTCATTCTCCTTTCATTTCTCCGGAACCCTGCCCAGTGTGGTTGGATCGGAAATCCAGGAAGACTCATCTTCATGAGTTCAAATCCAGCCTCAGACACTCACTAGCTGTGTGAATCACTTGGGCAAATTGCTTCGCCCTGCTTGCCTCAGTTTCCTCCTCTGTAAAATGGGCTGGAGAAGGAAATAGCAAACTATTCCAGTATCTTTGCCAAGAAAACCCCAAATGGGGTCATGAAGAGTCAGACAGAACTGATCGACTAAACAACACGTCCAACAAGCCAGATACCAGAGAAAGCTACTACAATGTGGGAGGAATAACAGCTAAAACATTCAGAAATTCACAATAGGCAAAATCCAAGAAATAAGCCAGGATTCCCCATGGCCTCAGCTGTCTATACACAATTCACAAAGTATGATAACAAGTCAAATAAATCCTAGAATCAGAGCCAGAGCTGGAAGAGCCCTTAGAAGTCATCAAGTCCAAACCCTTCATTTTACAAATGAGGAAACTGAGGCCCAGAGAGGGAAGGTGTCAGAGCTGAGATTAGAACCCAGTTCCAATGACTCCCTCTGCAACATGCCACCATTTATAAACATGTTCCTCTCTGCCACATCATCTTCCTCTTCCTGATACTCCAGTGACAATATTGCTTCTTTCTGCTGGGCCACGGGGGTACAGTAGGTCCAGTTTGCCTAGATGTCTCTTGAGCTCCTCTTGTGGGAAAGATGGAGGCATTTGGGCTAGATGAGAAGGGAACACAGTTAGTAAACACAGAAGTAGTTGAATGACCAGGCCTCAAGAGTAGCTGTTAATGGTTCCATGTCAACTTGGAAGATCTCCAATGGAATGCTTGGCCCTGGGCCACTTAACATTTTTATCAATGATTTGGGGGTGGGGGGGGAAGCATGGATGGCCTACTTATCCAGTTTGCAGCATGGGAAAGAAATCTGGGACACAAAGCTGGAAAGAATAGCTAACACATTGGATGACAGAATTAGTATTCAAAAATATCTTAACAGACTAGAACAATGGTGTCACACTGAAATAGGAATGGGGGCCATTGGACCATACATAAGGAGCCATGCAGGCCACATAGCAACTTAGAAAACCACACATTTATGGATTTTTTTTTTGTAATTAATACATCAATATAAAATCTGATAGGAACTACATTTTAATCTGGGAGGGCCTCACTCAGGGGTTGTCGCGGGCTGTAGGCAGCCAGCCCTGGGCCAGAGTATTGGGTCAAATCAAATAAGATGAAAATCAATTAGAGCCAAAAGGTTTTACACAAGGGTTTTTAAAATGAGCTTCATAAGTACAAAATGGAAAAAGAGGAGCAGCGGTTAGGACACTTTTTTTTGTCTGAAAAAAATTAACTTTTACTGAACTGCACCTTCAATCTCAGTATGATGTGGCAATCTCAATTTGCATTAAAGGAAACATAATATTTAAAAATAAGCCATGATGGTTTCACGGTAGGGCAGCTAGGTAGCACCATAGTGGATAGAGAGCCAGGGCTGGAGTCAGGAAAACTCATCTTCCTGGGTCCAAATCTGGCCTCAGAAATTTGCTAGCTGTGTGATCTTAGGTAAGTCACTTTACTCTGCCTCAGTTTCCTCATCTGTAAAATGAGCTGGAGAAGGAAATGGCAAACCATTCCAGTATCTTTCCCAAGAAAACCCCAAATGGAGTCATGAAGAGTCAGACACGACTAAAAAGATCGAACAACAACGACAACTCTACTCCAGTCCGACCACATCTGGAATATTGTTCAGGCCTGGGCACCATATTGATTAACTTAGAGTGTCCGGGGCGGGCAACCGGCAGGTAAAGGGCCCTGAGCTCATCAGCTGAAGCAGGAGTGGATGTTTAGCCTGGAAAAGGAACACGGAGACTGGAAAGTTTGCCGGGTCAAAGAGACTAAACTTACTCCACTTGGCCCCAGTTGGCAGATCTAAGAATAATAGATGGACGTTATAAGGAAACAGATATAAAGAAGACGGTGCAGTATGAAGGAACGAGCACCAGATCTGGAGTCAAAGGACCTGATGCAAATCTTTGCTATCGGCGTAACCTTGGGCAAGTCACTTAACCCTTCCCTTGACCTCCATTTCCTCATCCATAAAATGAAGGTGTTGGACTAGATGGCCGTCTTCATGCTACAGTCTGCTAATGATTGGTCCGAAAATGGGAAGGGCTGTATTGGGAGGTAGTGAGTTCTCTGTTACTAAGAATGTTCAAATAGAAGCTGGACTGACCTCTCATCAGGGATGCCGCCAAGGGAACCTGTGTCCCGATCATCTGTTATACTGCACCAGAGGTGTCAAACACAGCTGCCTGAACAAAATTAAAATGGAAATATTTAACAAAATAGACAATAAAGTAAAGGGAGTTTAAAACTAAGACAGTATGCCACCCACAGGGATCCTTTTGTACAGGTTAGCAGCCCCTAGTTCTATTTGAGTTTGATACCACTGGTACCAGATGATCTCTCTCTTCCAGCCCTGACATTCTGTGTTCTAAGGGCCTTCCCAGCTCTGACATTCTGTGATCTAAGGGCCCTCCCAGATCTGACATCCTGTGTTCTAAGAGCCCTCCCAGCTCTGACATTCTGTGATCTAAGGCCTTCCCACACATTATTTGTCCAAAGATCTCTCCAATCTAACATTCTATGTCTCTTCTAACTTCTAAGGTGCCTCCCAGTACTGAGTCCTATTTTTTGCCTATTGACCTCTTGAACAGTGAAACTTTAGAATATCATTTTGGAGCAGTGTGTAGGAATAATGGGATGGGACATAGGCTTGAGGTCAGAAGGCCAATTAGGGAGTTATTTAGTGACAGACCAGGCAAGGATGCAAAGGGACTGAACTATAGAGGTCACCTCTATAGAGGTGAGTGTAGAGAAAGGGATAGATGCAGTGGCTGTGGAGGTAAGATTGACAAGGCTTGGCAATTGATTGCAGGGTGATGTAGGGTGAGGAAGAATAAGAAGCCAAGGGTGGCTCTGAGGTAGCAAATCTGGGGAACTAGAAGGATGGTCCCACTCTCAACAAAAATAAAGAATTTAGCTTTGGAAGAAGGTTGGGTTTGGGGAGAAAGATAATGAGTTTGGTTTCGGACAGGTTGAGTTCAAGATGCCTATGGGACAACTAGTTTGAAATGTCTGCTGGGCTGCTCATGTTGAGGGACTGGAGCCCAGGAGAGAGGCCAGGGCTGGAGAGAGATCTAGGGAGTCGTCTTCATAGAGGTCATGGTTGAACTCATGGCAGCTGATGAGATTGCTAAATGAGAAGATGGGTAGGGAAAGAGGGGGACTCAGGACAGAGCCTTAGCAAAATTCCAGAATTATGGGGCAGAATTTGTATGAATCTAGCAAAGGAGATTGAGGAGAGGTCAGACATGTCAGGGGAGAATCTGGAGAGAATAGTGCCAAGAAAACCCAGAGAGGGGATGGTATCTGGGCGGGGGGGGTGTCACTTGTGTTAAATGATGCTAAGAAGTCAGGAAGGATGACACTGAGAAAAGGTTATCATTATTTGGCAATTAAAGGATTACTGGGAACTTTGGAGAAAGCTGTTTCAGCCAAGTGATGAGGACAGAAACCAGATTACAAGGGTTTGAGGAGTGAATGAAAGGAGAGAAAGTTGAATTGAGGAGTATAAACAGATTTTTCTAGGAGTTTGGCTGATAAAAGGAGAGACATAGGACATTGACATGAAGAGATGGTAGGGCCAATTCAAGATAAGATTTAAGAACAAGGGAGACCTGGTTGCATTTGTAGACAGCAGGGAATTTGCCAGTATATATAAAGAGGTTGATAATTAGATAAAGACCTCATCAACTCCTATAGGTTCAATTATCATCTCCATGCAGATCGATACATTCAGCCCTAACTTCTCTCCTTGAGCCGCAGTCCCACCATCGCTTACTGCCTCTTAGACATCTTAAACTGGAAGACCTCTTGGCATCTCAAATTCAGCTTATCCAAGACAGAACTCATTCTCTTCCCCATCCCCACCCTACCACCAACCTCCCACCTTTTCCAAACTTTCCTATTACCATCAAAGGCACCACAATCTCATAGTCCCCCAGGTTCACCAAATCTCATTTCTATCTCTAGTGTCCTTTTCTCCATTCATATAGCCACTTAACTGCATGATTGCAATGGTCCCCTCATTGGTCTCTTTATCTCGTCTCTCCCCACTCCTTATGCATCCTCCCCATAGCTAAGAGAAGGACCTCATCAGTTCCCATAGGTTTAATTATTATCCAAAGTGCAAAACCTCCCTTTTACTTCAATTGAAAGCACAGATCTATCGCCCACACTCACAAACACTATTAACCTCTAGAATCAAATATAAATCATTTCATTTGACCTTTAAAGCCTGTCACAGTCTGACCCCTTCGTACTTACAGAATGAGTATAAATAGCAATTGTTTCTGTTCTGGCCAGAAACCTTGAGGGCCTTCCCCAACCAGATTGTTTTTTGTTTTGTTTTTTTTTTTGAGTAGGCAAACTAAGCCATTTTTTGCCTCATTTCTAACCTACCCATAAATCACTGAATGGGTGTTGCCTCAGACAAACTGAGACTTAGGAAAGACCTTAGCTGAAAAAGGTCGTCTCCCACTGCATCCAGGGCCATTGCCAATTGTCCTGACCTACATCTTGCTACTGGACTCTGATGACTCTGGAAGACAGAGTGAGGCAGATGACTTTGCACAGCTTTGCCTCACTTAAATCCAATTCACTTGCAAGTCAAGGCATCACCCTCCTGATGTCATTGGTCCTCTTTGAGAACTAGGAATGAACAACAATCTGTGTCTCCATGTACACAACAATCTAGCTATTCTGGTCTAGTAGCTGTTCCTCACAGGACACTCCCATCTCCTGTCCAAGCCTTGGGCCCCAGCTCTGGAATAAATGTTCTCCTTTTGCACCTCTGCTCCTTCAAATCTCTGGTTTTCCTTCAAAGATCAGACCAAGTGATACCTTCGGTAGAAGGCCCTTCCTGATCCCCTGGCTGCCAATGTCTTCCCATCCAAGATCTGTTTGTGTCTGCTTTGTATAGGTTATATATATGCCTATATACAAACCCATCATATACTCTGTTGGAATGCAAACTTCTTGAGGACAGGGATGCCTTTATTTTGTCTTCATATTCCCAGTGCTTAGAACAATGCCTAGTATATTTGTTGCTGTTGAGTTTTTCCAGTTGGGTCCAACTCTTTGTGACCCCACTGGGGGTTTTCTTGGCACAGATACTGGAGTGGTTTGCTATTTCTTTCTCCAGCTCATTTGATAGGCGAGGAAACTGAGGCAAACAGGACTAAATGACTTGCCCAGGGTCACACAGCTAGTGTCTGAGACCAGAGTTGAACTCATGAAGATGTCTTCCTGATTCTAAGCACATTGCTCTAACCACTGTGCCACCAAGCTGCCTGCCTAGTATATATATTAGGTGCTTAATAAATGTTTCTTGATTGTTGACTATGAAGTCAATTTACTGTATTGTAACTCAAGGTTTTATATATATATATATATATATATATATATATATTTTTTTGTTAAACAATTGTGGCATCTAGGTGGTGTAGTAGTCAACTTTGGAGAAAGGAAATCATTCCTTTGACTCTGGGCAAATTACTTAACCTTTCTGAGACTCATTGGTGAAAGAACAGCATTTATCCCTCAAGGTTGTAGCAAGAATCAAATCAAATAGAATAATTTGCAAACCTTAAAGTCCCATATAAATGTGAGCTTTTATCCTTTTGTAACAAAGCATAGTTAAGCAAAACAAACCCAGATGTCAGCTTGTCTGCCTGCATGCTTTGGCAGTGGGGACCCCTCTTGTTAGGGGCCTTTGGGCAGAGGCTGAATGGCCACTTTTTATGTTAAAGGGGATTCCTCTTCCAAACTACAAGAGCACCTTAACATTCTGTGATTCTCCAACCCTCCCGCTCCCTGTTGGGCCCCAATTCCGAAGGCCATAACTCCTGAAGGAAGCTGATGCAGGTGCCCCCTTCATTTCCTTACAAGAGCCTAGCCTGTCATGCTCACGAGGCATGACAGTCACAGCGGAGACACCCATTTCTAGTCAAATGGTTCCTGCCCAGGCCCCCTCAGCTGAAGCAGGGAAATGAAGAGGCTCCTTTGGTTTCTGAGACTTGAGGATTTACTTTATAGACCATGCAAAGCAGCTGTCACACACAGACTGCTTTCGAGAAGAGGCTGAGACCCAGAGAGTTTGGGCCCCCTTCCAAGTAATACTGCCTGTGGTGAGAAGGAAGACCAGGGTAGGAACTATAGTGATGAGCAAACATGCCCCCAGAAAAGCTCAGATCCTTGCTGGAGGTTAAAAGGGAACTTTTGAGAAAAACAGCAGCCATGCTCACTGGGAAATCTGGTTTAGTCTCAGCTCTGCTGTGGGACCAATGCAGTCACCTAACAGGACTTCCTAGATGAGAGGTCCAACAGCTTGTTCTAAAGATCCCACCCGGCTCTGACATTCTGTGTTCTGTGTGACTGTGGATGACTAACTTAACTCACACGGATGGTTCTTCATTGAGGTCGAATTAGATTAAGGTCCTTCCTAGCTCTCCAATATTCTGTTCCAAGGGCCCACCCAGCTCTGACAATGTGTTCTAAGGGCCCTCCCAGCTCTGACATTCTGTCTTCTAAGTTCCCTCCCAGCTCTGACATTCTATGTTCTAAGGGCCTTCTCAGCTCTGACATTCTGTGTTCGAACTGCCCTCCCAGCTCTGACATCCCACTAAACCAAAACTTTTGCCACTAGAAATACACACTCAGTTTTTAAATTGGGAAGAAAGTTGGGAGAAACTACATACACATTTTTCTTTTCAAGGAGCAAATTTCTTTTAGTTTATCGGCAGTTCAGGAGCTGATGTATTCTGAGGTTGGTGCACACAAGGCAATCTTATTTTTCAAATATTATTCTTACCATACTATCTATGGTGAATAAGTAAAATTGTTACTATAATTTTTTAAAGTCTGCAATAACGACATAACATTCTAAACTCTCATGGCCTGGAAAACCACACTTCTGGGTTCTGAGGTCCCACAAACATTGTCTGATTTCCAAAAGGTTCCTGCTCCATCGTATGACCCTGTGGCATGCTAATGGTCAACCACAGAAAAGGTGCGGATGGGAGGGAAGAATGACATTAGAGATGACTCCATTAGTGGTGCTGGAGAGAGCATCTCTCACTCGGCCTCAAGATCTCAATCCTAAAAACAAGGGTGCTTGGAACAAGCGCCTCAAGGGAAGGGCTGCCTTTGACCTTTCTTCATATCCCCAACGTTTAAAAGAGAACACAGTAGGAGCTTAATAAATGTTGACTGAACGGCTGATCATCTATAAACTAGAAATGCCATCCCTAAATAAGAGTGGGTAACAATGTGTCAGCCGTCCCCAGATTCCCCTCTGCCCCAAGAAGGCCACACCCTCAGAAAAGGCTTGCATAAATACCCAGAATTTTATTAAGCAGCAGGTAGTATCCAGTGCACACCCACACTTCACATCACAGTTCAGAAACAGGGAAACCCCTCTGAGCCAAGCCCCACCCCCTCACATTCCACCTCCAGTACAGAAAAACACAAACGTGCCTGAAGCTAAAACCACAGGACTCCCCTCTGCCCCTCAAGGGCCTGAGTAAACTGCAGGCTGACTCGTGCTAGTGATGTCCAAGCCCAATCCCAGAATAAGATGACCAACAGTAACATTAGAACAGTTGGGTTCTCAGGCTTCTGAGGACACAAAGAACCAGCCATCCTGGTGATTTTTTCCATTGCTCCTCCTTCCACCAGGATCAAGGCAGCCTAAATACCCAGTCACATCTCAGGATTCACTCAAATGCCTATGACCCCACTCTGATCTAATGTGGGAACCCTTCAGGTGGGGGGCCAATTGACCGCCTCAAATGGATCCAGGGCTAATTGGGTCATTATCTGGCGAGGAAACCAAGGCACAGAGAGATGATGTGATTTCCCCAGGGTCTCATGAGTGGTCTGCATTTGGAAGCCCAGAACATTCCGAAGGCAATGGGCCCCAAGTGGGTCTCAGGAGCTAGAGGGGTTGGGAAGGTTTATCGGGCCTACTCCCCACAAGCACATTTCAGGCTTCTCCATCCCCAAGGGCCTGAGATGGCTGGAACCTGGTATCTTTGGAAGTGCTGCCCCATGGACAAGGGTCATAAGCTAAACGCTAGCATAAGGCTGAAACCACAGCAGAGATAAGGAAGGAGCCAGCTGAACCCCTCAGGCTATTCACTAGTATGCACCTGGAGTAAAGAGTTCCATGGACCCAGCCACCACAATGCCTGGGCCTGGTCCCATCCAGGTGGGCTTAAGGCAGACTAGGGAAGCACCTACAGAAAGCAGGGAAGGATGCTCTGCTTTTCCCTACACACAAACATGTGCCCATACATGAGAGTAAAAGACCAAGAAAGAGAGGGAGAAACAAGTCAAGCAGGCAGCCAGCACTGAGAACCACTGGCTACAGGTAATTTTCTGAGACGAAGCACGGAAAAGGAACCCTTCCCCTTCAGTTCTTAAGGCTCTGGTGAAATTCAGTGACAGCCCTTAAGGGACAGCAGGAGGCAAGCCTGTGTCTGCCCTGGAGGACAAAACTCTGTGGGGGTGTGGGGTATATGTGCAAAGAGTTAACACAACTTCAAGAAGGGCAGAGAAGGACACTCCATCGCCAGCTTCGGCCACTTTCCTGAGGACACCCAATTCAGTGCCCTGCCCAAGTCCTCCTCCCGGGCTCATACAAGATGGCAGCATCCCATGGACTGAGCTAGAAGAACTGGCAGGAGTGTGGGATTAGCTAAATGTGTGTGTGCACGTGTATGTTGTGTGTGTGTGGGGGGGGGTGCACAAGTGCACGTGAGTGTGCACAATCTGACATCACAGCCCAGAGGCTCAGCTCAGAGGCAGAGAGAGGCTAAAGAAGGTCAGGAGCTAACAGTGCAGGCAGACAACCGGTCAGTAGCTTGGACGGATGAGGAGCTAGTCCCCGTGGCTCACTGCATGTAGGAATACTTCCAGTCCCCAAGGGGAGCATGCGTCTCCTTGATGACCTGGGGTGAGGTCCAGCGGAGGATGTAATGGGGGCCACCTGGCTTGTCATTTGTCCCTGTTTGAAGAGAGAAGGTTTTAAGAAGGAAAAATGATGCCAAGAGGGATCAATCTGAGGAGGTGACTGGGTTGACTGAGGCCCAGCTGGTGTTCCAGCTATAGCCAAGCATCAAGCTTATCCTGTAAAGCTGCCAAGTGATACCTGATACACCCGTACCGGGTGGGCCAAGAGGGTGACAGGGCGCTGGACTTGGAACCTGTTGGCTGAGGATGAAATAACCCCAGGAACCGCCCCCCCCCCACCAGGGATGTACTGGATGCCCTCTGCTGAGGGTGAGAAGAGAGGACCAACCCAAGGAGGGGATGAGGGGACACCAAGAGGACAGAGAGAGGAGGATCTGAGAAACAGGACAGCAGCGTCTGGAATGTGGCTGGATTAGAAGGGGGCAAGACAATGACAAGCCAAGGACAGTCGGGCTGGGGCTTCTTGGGGCCCTGTCATGGACCAAACACACAAGCTGTAAAGGTTCCAGGATCTAGTCCTAGCTCAACCCTGCTCTTACCCATGACCTTGGTCAAGTCACTTTCCGACTTTGGAGCTGAGCTTCCTCATATATAAAATTATGAGGCTGCATGACATGATTCCTGAGACTGACAGTTAGAAAGAACCTGTATTCTAGGGGCCAGCTCTGACATTCTGTGTTCTAAGGGCCCTCCCAGCTCCAACATCCTGTGTTCTAAGGGCCCTCCCAGTTCTGACATCCTCTGTCCTAAGGGCCCATCCAGCCCTGACACTGTGTTTTAAGGGCCCTCCCAGTTCTGACAATGTCTCCTAAGGCACCCCATCTCTAACATTCTATGTTCCAAAGCCCCTCCCCATTTTGACATTCTTTGTCCCCTCAGCTAACAGGGGCTCACCTGACATGCGGGAGCCCCCAAAGGGCTGCTGAGCCACTACTGCGCCGGTGGACTTGTCATTGATGTAAAAGTTGCCGGCCGCGTTCCTCAGCATCTTTGTGGCCTCATCAATGATGTTCCTTCCAGGCAGTAGAAAGGAAGAAAGAAAGTGGGAAGTCAGCCCAGCCTGTGTGTCCCCTCCCCCAGCCCAGGGCTCAGGCTTCCGAGGGGGGTCCCACACTTCAGTCCTCTGACCCAAGGGAGCCACCTCCAATCCTCATTCCTTTAGCCAATGTAAGAGTTCAGGGCAACAGGAACCAACAATAGCTCCATCAACCAGAGTCAACTAGGCAGGAGCTTCCCAAAAAGGGGAAGGAGAAACAGTCACCTGCTCACTGCAGAAATCGGGGGGCAGGCCCCACTCCCAATCCTAGAGTCCCTTTTCTACTTCCTGGCTGCCTCTCCCCACTTAGTGGCTCTTCTCGTGGCCTGGGGGGCCAGGAAACGACCAGCTGGTCTAGAAGGTCTTCAAGATACACTGAGTTCTGAAGTTCTCTACTCTTCTGGTTCTCTCTTTCCCTACCCTTAGGTCCTTCTTGGTTCTGACATTCAAGGCTTCTAAGGACAGAGCCAGGAGCAGGGAGTATGCAGAAACCAGAGCCAGAATCTCAGCAGAGGATAGATGGATGGAGGGGGTATGATCTGGAATTGGAGCTCACCATCTAGTAGGAGCCAAGCAGGTGCAGGGAGAGGGACCCAGGCCCTGCAGCAATGCCCCAGCCCAGCCAGCCGCCCACTCACTTATCCTGAGCAAACACTGCCCCCGTGAGGCCATACGGGGAGGTGCTGTCCACCAGTCGAAGAGTCTCCTTGTACTGGCCTTCCGGGTACACGCAGACAGTCAGAATGGGGCCGAAGATCTCCTGCAAAGGGGCAGCCAGGGTCAGGGCACATGAGGTGTGAGCCCCCTGGCTCAGAGGACACCAGGGAAGGGCAAGGGCCAGCCCCGCCCCGTCGGCCTCACAGGCTGAACGCTGCCTTCTCCCTGAGCAGCAATGGCCCCAAATCTCTCCTTGATCCCTGCTGAGCCACAACCAGGCCACCCCAGCCTGCTCCCTTCCCTGTCCAGCTAGCAAAGGCTCCACAGGTCATCATTTACCCCTTTCTTAACTGCCCACAGCTGAAGGCCAAAGGTCAGACCCAATACTACTTGGAGGAGTGCCACCAAAACTTTTTATCCCATTAAGGTACAGACTGGGCATCAGGGGACAGAGTGACTCTGGTCTTCACTTCCGATATCAGAAAGAAGAGGCTGAACCAAAAGGTCCTCCCAGCTCTGACATCCTGTGTTCTAAGGGCCCTCCCAGCTCTGACATCCTGTGTCCTGAGGGCCCTCC
>NW_020954662.1:5162424-5264403 GCF_900497805.2 Vombatus ursinus | reverse complement strand
GGGTTCTCAGGGCCCTCCCAGCTCTGACATCCTGGGTTCTCAGGGCCTTCTCAGCTCTGACACTATGTTCCAGCACTGGCATTTTTTGATTCTGGGAGTCCTGACTCCCAACTAGACTGCAGTGCCTAGGCAGACATATTGGACAAAAATTGCTCTTTCCCCATTCTCCTCCCTCCTGGCCCCCACCTGAGAGGCAGTGAAGTCCTGAGAAATGACCACAGAATGCAGACTCAGAGGAGCCAAAGAGCTAGGTACTCCCTCTGGGCCTATAGGCAGGTTACTCTGGTGCAGCAGAGACAGTGACGAACATGAATTGTGGCTTCCCAGTGCTGCGGCCCGGCATCATCTGAGTCACTGAACTCCTCTGGGTCCATCTCCCCACTTGTAAAATGGGGGTGTTGGCCCAGATACCCCCTAAGTTTCCTCCTATCCTGTTAAAACCAGTCTCAGATGCTTCTCTGAGTGGCCTCACTGGTAATGAAAGGGTTGGCTGTGGAATTATGATGACCAATCTGGCCCATGAGAAGAGCTGAGAACAAGCACCTTGCCCCCTTCAGCGCAGAGTCTCCAGCATCAGCTACCGACTGCTTGGTTGTCTGACTTCACTGACCTACCAAGTAGGATGTAAAAATGAAAAAAAATGCAGGGGTAGGACTAGACACTCTGAGGCCCCTTTCAGTTCTAAATCCTGACTCTCTGACCTCTTGAGGCCTCAGTTTCCCCACAATGTGCCGGCCTTGGGCCTGAGCTGCTGCCACCTGTCCACCCCGGGCATCCCTAGGCCCATGCCCATCCCCACCCACCTCCTTCAAGATGGGGTCTTGCGGGTCCTTGCTCTCCACAATGCAGGGCTGGACAAAGTAGCCCACGGAGTCATCACACTGACCCCCGGCCAGGATGCTGAGGTTGGGTGAGGACCGGATGTGCTCCAGCCACTTCTTAATGCGCCCAAAAGCCTGGGAAGACACGAAAGGTCAGAGACCACGGGGCTGGGAGGCTGCCCTCCCAGGGCCTACTGGGGAGGTCAGACCAGATGACACTCCATACCCTCTGGGCCCAGCTGTAGTGTCAGGGGAGAGGCTCTTTGAGACCCTAAGCTCTTCACCATGCTGGTCAAAATCAAGACTCCCTCCCCCACCCCCGGGAGAGAGTAGCACAAGATTGCCGTCTGGCCGCCGGAGGCAAGCATGCAATAGTGCTTGTGTACCAGGTGGGTGACTAGCAATTCTGGAGGCTGGGCATCTGAAGGATGTTTCTAGTCTGTCTTTTTCTACATTGAGAAGTGAGGTGAGGCCTAACCATGCATTAGGTCTGCCTCTTCACCCTTCCTTCTGCCCTGGGCACCCAGACCTCACTCAAGGCTGTCCAGAGGAAAGAATGACCTGTCTCCTCTTACACCGGAGGTCCCACACAACAACCCTTCCAGGGCCCTGCCTATCCACTTGGCTGCCACTGAGCCATCCAGACTCTTCAGACCCCAGCAACTGCCTGCCACACCTGGGGCCCCTCAGCTCTAGTCAGTGATCAGCCCTGAAGCTGGGCTCTTGAACATGTACTATTTCTTCCAGTGAAGAATGTGAGCTCCTCCAGGGCAGGGCTGCTTCCTGTTTTCTATCTGTACTCTCAGCCCCACACAGTTGTCCATTCAAGGGGTGTCCTAGAACCCCTTGAGATTAAGGATTGCCTGAGGACAGGGGCCATCTCCCTTATCAGACTGGAAGCTGCCGCAGGAGAAGAACGAGTCTGCGCTCCACCCTCCAAAGCCAGGGATAGGAAGGCAAGGACTCATCTCCACAAAGCCCCGACCACCCATGGTCCCTGGTGCATCACGGCAGCCAGAGGAAACAAAGATTCTTACCTTGGCATCAATGACAGCAGAGAAGAATGTTCCAAAATCCTCCACAGGCTAGAGGGGGGCCAAGGGAAAGTAGAGGAAACAAGGCCAAGTCACCGGTGGGCCTGAGGTCAAGAGAAGCTCTTCCAGCCTCAGCCCAGCCTAGCATCCTGGCCCACAGTACTTGGGAAATGGGGAAACTTCCCACGGGCACCTTAGGGAAAAACAGCCCCAGGTAATGAGCAGACAAAAAACTGGCCTGGGCCTAGGGGAAAGGCTAGCATTTCTCCTGCCCTTCTCAAGTCAGGAGCCTCAGTTTTGTTTTATGAAAAAACAGGGCTAAACTCATTGTATTTCCTCCCTCAGGTTGTGGTAAGTAAAGCAAAGCCCAGCATTTCAAAGAGCTACGCCTTCTGTGGTGTGCCTGGTCCCTCCACAGAGCTAGGCTACAACACTGCTGGTCATCAGGGCACGGTCTCTGAAGGATGCTGTGGCCACTGGGCCTGGAGATGAGGCCAAGAGAACCAGCTGAGCTGGGCCCTGGAAAACAGGAACGCAACTCAAGCCTAGGCCTGCCCTCCAAGCCTGGTGCTCCCTGAGAGCACCTAATCCTAAGCATGGGCTTGGAGCTGGTGGGGACCGCACAGGCCAACCGGCTCATTTTCTAAATAAGGAAACGGAGCCACTGAGGTACAGAGGAGACCGGCACGAGGTGACCCTGGGAAGAAGGGGCGGAACCAGGGTCTGAACACCATCCCCAGTCCGGACGCCAGGAGCCCAGGGACGCAAGGGCCGCTCACATCTCCCACTCGGATCTGGCTGTGCTCCTGCAGAAGCTGCTCTTTGATCGTGGGCCACAGCGAGTTGGGGACATAGAGGCGCGAGCAGGCCGAACACTTCTGGCCACCATACTCAAAGGCGGAGCGCAACGTCCCGCTCACCACGCTGGCCACATCCGCCGAGCTGTGGACAAAATGGAAGTTCTTCCCACCGCACTCTGAGGAAGGAGAAGGAAGAAAAGATGAGGGGAGGGTCCAGGGGATCCCGAGGAAGGGGGCCAGCCACTGCAGTGGGATCTCAAAGTCCTGCGAGGGATGAGAAGGTTAAGGAAGGACCAGAGGATGTCAGGGTCAGAAGGGACCTCAGAATGGGCAGGACCAAGCCCAGCCCCTTCATTTCACAGGTGAGAAAGCTGAGGGCCCACACAGTGAATGGAAAAGCTGGAATCTGAATCGGGGTTAGACTCCAAATCCACTACATCACATGGCCTCCAGGCGCTGGATCTGTGAAATTCTCTCTTCAGTGCTGGTCACAGATACAGGTACATGCAACAGGGCTTCTCTAATGGGTAGGGTCTCAAAGCCAGAAGAGACCTCAGAGAACAGAGACTGTCAGAGCAAAAAGGGTACACACGGACAGACGGGAGTCAGGAAGACCTGCCACTTATCAGCTGTGCCACCCTGGGCAAGTCACTTCTCCTCTGGGCTTTAATTTCCTCAGCTATGAAATGAAGATATGACAACCTACGGTCCCCAGCATCTATGGGTTATGTGGAAAGCACTTTGTAAAGCTTGCAGTGTTAAAGAAATGTGCACAGCCATCATCACTTGAGAAGAGATGAAAGAGACCTTAAATCAGAGAATGTGAGAGCTGGGAGGGCCCTTAGAACACAGGATGGCCAAGCTGAGAGGGATTCCAAGCTGGGGGCAGCCTTACCTCCTGCCAAACGTGGGAAGGTGTGATAACGATCCAAGTTGTCTGCCGCTTGCTTCCATAGGTGTTTAAAGGTCCTGAAACAGACACATGTGGGCATGAAGGGAAGGTGAGGAAAGGAGGACCCTGCCACTTTGGGGTTAAACTAGCAGTTAGTTATCTCAGCTGACCTGGCCCCTTGCTAATGATAGCTGCAGAGACTCCTCAAAGAGGAAGGCTCAGGGCCCCACCTTGGGAAGAAGTCAGAGTTTAGATGAAAGGGGATTGAGCAGCATGGGCCTCCAGGGACCTGGAGCAGAGTCCTCGGGCTCCAGCGCTCCATCCACAAGGTCTCCAGCTCCTCCTCCCCGGGGCCTGCAGTGTGACCAACCCTAGCGGCACCAAACAATAAAAATGCTAATCGCCTCCTCACAGGCGACACAGTGCCTAATACTAATTTATGGCTTTCCTAGCTTGGAGCCCCACACTCATCAAAGCATGGCAGAAGCCAGCCTTGCCCGCTCCCCTCTCTAATAGCCTGGGGCCTGTGGGGACAGAAGCTCTGCTCAGCGGGAGGCAGGGACTTCTGGAAAACAACCCTCTTCAGCAATTCTGCCTGAGGGAGCTCAGCACATCCTCCCCGGGGAGGACCAGCAGGTATGGGGTGCACCAGGGACCAGAAGGTTTCAGAAGCAGAGCCCCAGAATGTCAATACAAGGGAGTCTTAGAACAAACAATGTCCAAACCAGGAAGGATGTGAGAACATGGGATGCCAGAACAGACAAAGTCAGAGCTGGGAGGGTCTTGAAGATATTTCATCTGAGCCTCTCACTCACAGACAAGTCAGCTGAGGCTCAGAGGACCCGGCTTGCCCACGGCCACACAGCCATTTCTGGGCACAGGCTATGCTGCCTAAAAAGGGGCAGGGCCTTAACAGGAGAGTAGGAAAAGGGGAAGCTAAGTGGCAGAGTGGGTAGAGCACTGGGCTTGGGGTCAGGAAGATCCGAGTTCAAATGCAGCCTCAGAAACTTCTTAGCTGTGTGACCTTGGGCAAGTCACTTAACCTCTGTTTGCCCTGGAGAAGAAAATGGCAAGCCACTCTAGTATCTTTGCTAAGCAAACCCCATGGACAGAGGTCCACAGGGTCATGAAGAGTTGGAGATGACTGAAACAACTGAACAACAACAAGGAAAAGCAACAATGAGGAGTCGGGGGCCCCAGGATTAGCCCTGAACTGGAGTGTACTTGCCATGGGGCTCTAAGAGGTTCGGCTCTGAGCCTTGGTTTCTTCATTTGCAAAATGGGGGATAACAATTATGCTCCCTCTCTCCCAAGGAAGAAACTTGAAAGGCCAGAGAGAGGAGAGCTCCTCTCCAAACAAGGTAAGAGCCATGGGCAAACTTCCCAGCACTGTCGATACTGGCTGCTCTCCTCTGCTGCAGGGCGACGCCCCTGGTGCTCCCTGGGGTCCCAGCATCCCGGAGGGGAGTGCGTCCCAAGCAAGCAGAGCCCCACGTGATTCTGGGGCAAAGGTGTTCTGGGAATGGAGAGGGCTGGGAAACAGATTTGGGCTGAACCAAAGGGAGAAAGCCCTAATAATTACAGCTGGCCTCAGGCAGAAGGGGGGCCCTTTCCTGATCAAAGGAAGTGCATAAGCCCAGATCCTAGAGTCCGACCCCTCCTTGAACAGGAGCCCAGACGACTGGTCATCCCACCTCTGTTGGCATACCCCCATTGACAGGGAGCTCACTGTCTCACTTTTAGAAAGCTCTAACTCAGGCGTTTATCCTAAACCTGCCTCTCGTCAGCTCGGCCACATGGTGTCCAGTCCTGTCCTCTGGGGCTGAGCAGGACAAGTCTGATCCCCCCACCCCAAGAAGAAGTCTCTAATTTAGACCAAATGCCCCAATGCCTGCTACTGTCCCTCGTTTGGGGCGCTCTGACCGCCCTGCTCTGGACACTCTGCAACGGCCAACGCTGCTCCTGTGGCACTGAGACCCGGACGCAGCCTGGCCAGGGCAGAGGACCACGGACCGTTACCCCTCCCCCCAACTTCCAGGTCCGATCTCTCAGATTTCACTGGTTGGCCACACTTGGAAGGCTGCCCCCAGGCCCACTCCTCCCAGGCTGCACGTCCCCAGACCCTCCAGACTTACGGCACACTGCCAGTGAAATTGAGCCCACAGAAGTGCTCCGAGCTGGTGATCGTGTCTCCAAAGACGGGCCCGTCGGCAGGGACAAACTGGATGATGTTTGGGGGGAGACCGGCCTCTCGGAGGACTTTGTACACAGTGTAGCTGGCCAGAATAGCTGTGTCACTGGGCTTCCACATCACTACATTGCCCTGGGACAGGAGGGAGCATGTAGGAGGCTGGGCATCTACGCCTTCCCCATTCCTATACATATGCCAGGTAGGCGATGCCACGCTGGACAGAGCACTGGGCCTACAGTCAGGAAGACCCGAGTTCAAATCCAGCCTCAAATACCTACTAGCGGTGTGACCCTTAAACTGTTGCCTGCCTCAGTTTCCTCATCTGTAAAATGGGGATAATAACAGCCCCTACCTCCCGGGATTGGGGTAAGGATCAAATGAGATAATGCTTGTAAAGTGCTCAGCCCAGAGCCCAGCACACAGTAGGTGCTATATAAACATTAGCTATTGTTGGTGCTGTTGTGATGACGCTGCTGCTGCTACCACACTTCCCAGAATGTGCAGACATGCACCTTCACTCTCCTTTCCTGCCTTCACACATTCGTTCACGAGGTCCTTTGACCCTCGGCCCCTCACGCCCAAGGACCTCACTCTGGGTCTTCTGCAGGAAGCACACACACTTCTGGTGAATGCCCATAACCTCTCAGGGACTCAGTTTCTTCCTCTGTAAAATGAGGGGACTGGCCTGAGTGACCTCTAAGGTCCCTTCCAGCTTCCTTGAAATCCCTTCCTATCCATCTGATGCTTGCTTCCCTCTGTACATGGCTCCTCGAGGACAAGGGCCATTTATACAGAGCCTAACACGGCACGCAATAGATTGGTGCTGAATGACTGATTCTAATCACCATAACAAACTCCAGCGAATCTTGGACTAACCCAGCTCTCGTGGACTTTGTCTCCATCTGGGGCTAGGGAAGGAATGAGCATTGACACGGCACCTACCAGGTACTAGGCACGGTGATAGGCGCTTTACAGAAATCTCATCATCACAACAACCCTCTGAGGTGGGTGCTGTTATTATCTCCATTTTACCAAGCAGGCAGGGTTAAGTGACTTGCCACGGGTCACACAGCTAACAGATGTCTGAAGCTGGAAGTGAACTCAGGCCTTCTTGACTCCAGGCCTAGTGCTCTGTGCACCGTGCCACCTAGCTGCCCCAAGCCCAGGAGCCTCACTATTTCCATGTGGTCTCCCCGACCGGACTGGGAGCTGCCGAAGGGCAGGGTTTGGCCTCTGCCTTTGTGTCCCTAGCTCTTAGCTTGCTGAAAACAATTAAAGCTGACTGTCGTGAGATGACATTGACTAAGCCTGGTCTCAAACAAGGATGCAAGGAAGCACCTCCGCGCCCCCTCCCTGCCGGCTCGGGCCCTTTTCCGCAGAGGCGACGGGAGCACAGAGACCCCACCCTCCTGGCCCTGACCCAGCCCGTACTCACCATCAAGGCCGGAGCCCCGGCCAGGTTGCCTCCGATTGCTGTGAAGTTAAAGGGAGAGATGGCGGCCACGAAGCCCTGTGGAAGAGGGGGTGGGGAGGTCAAGGCCCAGCAGGGCAAGCGTGGGGAGCCCCCTCCCGGCTCATCACCCCCCAAGCTACCTCCAGGCCTCGGTAGACCACTGTGTTGGTGCTGGGAGGGACGCTGATGAGCTGCTCGCCCTCCAGCTCCATGGCAAACTTGGCGTTGAATCTGAAGAAGTCAATCAGCTCGGCGGCAGCGTCGATCTCGGCCTGCATCACGGTTTTGCCCTAGAAGGAACAATAACAATACAAGGTGACAAATACTTACTAAATGCACACTGTATGTATAACAATATGCTCAGCACTGAGTGCGTTATTCAATTCAGACGGCAGTTCTGCCCAAATGGAACTTCAGAGTCTAGACATGAGCGGGCAGAATTTATTACTATCATTAGCTGACACACAATACTCCAAGTGCCAGAGAGAGAAGAACCCTCATTTTAAGCAGTATTGTATCATACTACTTATATTAAGGAGCAGTACCCTCCTGGTGCGGCGGGGAAGGACAACATGATCTCCATTTTACAGATGAGAAAAGCAAGGCCCGCAGCAGAGGAGTGGCCTGCCTGAGGTCACCCAGGGCTCACACCTCCATCACCCGGTTCACCCTCCACAGGCCCAGCTAGCAAACAGCAGAGTCAGGAGTGCCGAGGCCCAGGAAACACAATGAATGGCTAAACGTGGACATGATCTAAGAGATGAAGGATGGGAGAAGAGCCTGGGGCCTGGGGCACTGCATAATAGGCCATGCTTCTCTGAGGTTGGTCAGTTTGGCTGAATGACGTCGGAAGGGTGGCTGGGGTGCCATGGAACACATTAAGAAATGTGGGTGATACAAAACTATGCAAGATCAGTCTTTTTGTTTTGTTTTCAAGAAAACCAGCCGATGTTGAGGCTGAGCCCACAAACTGGGGCCACCAGTTAAACCACAAGTAGGGAAATGCTTAAGGCAGTAGCAAAGTAGACAGTCCACGAAAAAGATTTCTACTAGCCTTGGGGCTGAAAAATAATCATCCGAAGAGGAGGGAACAAGCATTTATAAGGAACCTACTATCTGTTAGGTAGTATACTATGTATATGACAAATATTATGTTATTTGATCCTCACAACAAACCTAGGACGGAAGAATTATTATTATCCCCATTTTACAATTGAGGAAACTGAAGCAGGAGAAGCTAAATGACCTGACAAGGGTCACTCAACTAGTAAGAGTCAGATGCTGGATTTGAACTCAGGTCTTTCTGATTCCAGGCCCAGCCCTCTACCCACTGTGCCTAGCTGCCTGAATGGAGTGAGTATTCAGGGAGGACCAGCTCTTCTGGTGTGACAGCCACCAAGCCCTTTTCAGGGCTCCTCATTCACCTTTGGTGTCCTCCAAGAAGGTGGAGCATGAGCAGTAAACCCCAGTGAACAATCTCTGTAGATGGGCTAAACCAGGTTGAGGGTAAATGAGGGGATGTCTGCCCAAGCATGTGGAGACCTCCCCCAGCAGAATGGGAGATGAGAACAGTTTGTTCCACCAACCATGAAGGGACTGAAGCAGGTGTGCAGGGCTTGGTCAGGCACCAAAGAAGCTTCTGGGGCCATCACCAGCCGCTTAACTTTTGTCCTGCCACTAGACTTCAATGACTTAGGAAAAGAGACTGAGGCTGAGGACTTTGTACAGCTCTGCCTCACTTAAAGCCAATCCACCTGTGATGTCACTAGTTCCCCATAGCCCCACAGCTGCCGAAATCAACCTCATGGGGAAAATTCAGTCACGCCCCAACAAGAGGTTCTGACAGCTCTCAGCAAGGGATGGAGGGGACGCCAGGCTCTGGGAGGCTGGACCAGTGGGGTCTAAGTCCTGACAGGTCCTCCAATGCTGGAAAGCCCTTGGCTAAGGACCCAGTGACAGGCTAGGTCCATGTCACCTGAGGACTGGCCTGGCTGGACGTGGGAAGGCTCTTCACCAAAAAGCTGGCCGCCTGGCTAGGACGTGTTTGGCCACAGTGCCTCACAAACAAGCATCTCCTGAGGCACAGAGGGCCTGGGATATGGAGTGGAACAAGGTCTGGGGCAATGGGCTTCGTTCTAGACACTACATTTTAGGAAGGACATCAAGAAGACAGAAGGCACCTAGACAACAGGCTGTGTCGTAGGAGAATCTCCCCAATCACTCCTGGCTCTGAGGCCCACAGTCAACGGAAGGAACCAGGGGTGTTCAACCTGGAGAAGAGAAGCTGGGGTTGGGAGGCTGGGGACTGTCCTGTCTTCAGGTTATCTGAAGAAGGTTGAGTCTGGCTCTGCTTGGCCCCAAAGGGCAGAATCGGGCAAACCTTCACTTTTCTAAGGAGAAAATCTCTACAAGTTAGAGCTGCCCCGAAGGAGCCTCCGTGGCACACTTCACTAGATGGCCATGGGCTGGAGGTCCTAGAGGGGAGAGTCCCACTGCATGCACAGGTAGGCCCCTTATAGCTGTGACACGAGGATCTTCCCTTTCAGGGGGCTCCCTCTCAATAAGTACTGAAGAATCAATCAATCAACAAGCATTTTATTAAGCACCTCCTACATGTCCCACATGGTGCGAGGAGTTGGGGA
This sequence comes from Vombatus ursinus, assembly GCF_900497805.2. Classification (NCBI taxonomy): domain Eukaryota; kingdom Metazoa; phylum Chordata; class Mammalia; order Diprotodontia; family Vombatidae; genus Vombatus; species Vombatus ursinus. The sequence continues at coordinate 5,254,570 of NW_020954662.1, read as the reverse complement.
GACACGTGTAATGGCTCAGAACCAGGTCTAAACCTCCTGCTGCCCAGAGGCTCAAGCTCCACAACCCCGGGCAGAGGGCCTTGTGACACCACACAGGTGTGAGGAGGCGAAGCCTCGAGGGCTGGTCACAGGTACGTGCCCCATTGAGGCAATGAGAAAGGAGGTGGAGCCCACAGGTATGTCACACTGTCCGCGCTCTCAGATGTGGTCATGTGTCATTGGCTTTACTGAACCGCTCTGTCCCTTTCTCTTTAAATCTTTGCCACAGAATTGGAAATTGAGAGGATGCCCATCAGTTGGGGAATGGCTGAACAAGTGTGGTATATGAATGTAATGGAATACTACTGTGCTATAAGAAATGATGAGCAGGCTGACTTCAAAAAAACCTGGAAAGACTTACATGAACTGATGCTGAGTGAAGTGAGCAGAACCAGGAGAACATTGTACACAATAACAGCCACGTTGTGCAATGACTAATATTGATAGACTTAACCCTTCTCAGCAATACAAGGATCTAAGACATCTCCAAAGGCCTCATGATGGAAACATCAGGCCTTTGGAGATGTCTTAGATCCTTGTATCCAAAGAAAGAACTATGGAGTTTGAATGAAGATCAAAGCATACTATTTGCTATTTTTTTTCTCTTCTGTTGAGTTTTGTTTCCTCTTTCTGGTGGTTCCTCCTATTGGTTCTAATTCTTACTTACAACATCACTAACGTGAAAATATGTTTAATAGGAATGTAAATGTATAGCCTATATCACATTGTGCGCCGTCTTGGTCTTGGGGAGGGAGGGGGAGAAAAATTTAAAACTCAAAAGCTTATGGAAGTGATTGTTGATAAATCAAAATAAATTAATAAAAATAAAAACAAAATAAATAAATAAATCTTTGCCACAAGGGATGGCTCACTAGACAGAGGAGGGGAGAGGGACATGTTCAGAAATGAAAGTTAGGTAAAAAGTAAAAGAAACCAATAGAAATCTTAAAAGAGGAGGAAAAAGTATTTTCTCTCTTTCCCTGAGCCAGAGTTACCTCTCATCCTTGTGGCCTAGGATCAGAGGGCACATGCAACACCCACAACACTCCACAGCCCATCCCCATTTCTCACCTGTCCAAACATGGTTTTGGCGAGGATCTCTGCCCTTCGGGGGCCACTCAGCATGTCTGCAGCTTTCAAAAAGATCTGAGCCCGATCTGAAATGGGCCTCAGGTCCCACTCCTTCCGGGCAGCCAGGGCAGCCTCAATAGCTTTGTTGAGTAGGGCCTGGAAAATGCAAAGGAGATGAGGTGACACTACCTCCTGGGTCTGAGGGCAAGAGTCCTGATGCCCTCCCCCAGAACCAAAAGCCCTTTGGGGATACAGTTAAGAGTAGTGAGGAGGGCTCCCATCTCAAGTGAGGCAGCATCCCCCCCACACACAGACACCACTGGGGCTACCTTCCATCCTCAGGGATCCCACAGTTTGAGGAAGCAGAAAGGGTGGTCCTTACTCCAGCTCCAACACCACCCCCCACCCCAGAGTAAACACCAAAAATTTTCAGAACTTGGGAGGAGGGAGTAAGGGAGAAAGAACAAAAGAAAAGGGAAAGAATCATGGGGAGGTACCCACCTTGTCAGCATAGCAGTATTTGGCCACCTTATGCCCATGGTTAAATGGCTGGAGAGAGAGAACATGCCGAGTCACTGACAACTCTCTGGGTCACCACCTTTCAGAGTATTTCACTTATTTAATCCCACTATCTTCACCCCACCCTCACCAATGTTCCCCACCCTTCCTGATAGCTTTCCTAACTTCATTTGGAGGCAACGGCTGACACTGGAAGGGAAAGACCCCAGACAGACATCCCCCAGGCACAGACAAATTAGGTTTAGTGACAGAGCCACAGAATGTGGAGCTGGAGGGACCCTTTGGGCTCATTTCATCCTGAAGTCACCCTTCTCCTACACCCAGCTTTAACTGACAGGGAGAGGTTGACTGAGGAGGGCTTGCTCAAGATGACAAAGACTGCAAAGCTTTCAGTTCCTTCTCCCTCCCCCTCCTCGTCCTCATCCTCCCACCTCACCTGCCACCCTGTCAGGCCTCCCTTTTTCTCTGACCTCCATCAGACTCAATCCTTTACCTCCCCTGGCCCCTGCAGAGCAGGATGGTACAAAATTCCTCCCCGTCCTCCTCCCCAGTCCCCCATTCACGAGGACCTCCCTAGGATCTCACTCACTTTACCTGAGGGTCACCCCCCCGCCAAACCCACGTGTTTACATGTGCAAACAATCCAGAAACCAAGAGATTCTGGGAGAAAAATAAAGAGCTTCTAGCACCAGGAGGGAAGGCTGACAAGCCACAGGACCCTAAGATTGGTCTGTACCAACTCTGTGGCTCTGAATGTCCACTGTCTGCTGACACCTCAACACTCTGTGCACACTTCTGTGTAAAGCATTACTGCTGCGCAAGCATGTAATGTGAAGTGACATGATCCCTGCCCTCCGGGAGTTTACATTCTAACACATTTCCTGCAATGGGATTTTCTTTTCTATGTCATAAGAGCAAAGGATTGGAGGCTAGACGGTAACTCAGAGTTCAGCTAGTTTATCCCCCTTCATTCTACAGGTGAGGAAGCTGAGACGTGGATGGCTTACCCAAGGTCACAAAGCAGGAAATGGAAGAACTGGGATTCAAACTTAGGCCAGCTCTATTAAGACATATATTAAGCATGTGCACAGCCAGAGGCAATATGGCACAATGGACAGAGAGCTGTCCTGGAAGTCAGGAGGACAAAGTTCAAGTCCCCCTCTGACCCATTCTGGCTGTGTGACCCTGGGCACATCACTAAACCTCTCTGTCCCAGACAATCAAGCCTCCAAGACCAGGTGCAGAGTCAATGGCTGAGTGATGCTGTCAGAGGAAGAGTCCTCCACACTGGGAGGCCAGGCCCCCAAAACGTGTGACTCTGAATCTACCATGCTTCACCACTGCATGCTGGCACAACTCTCAAATCCCCACAATGCCCAGAAAGCAGTTAGTCAAGTAAAATGATAATAACAATTTACATTATAAGATTTGTATCGTAAGGTTTACAAAGGTCCTTCCTCATAACAACCCTGGGACATAGTGCAAGTATGACTGTCCCTACTTTACAGATAAAAACACTGAGGCACCAAAAGATTAAACAACTTAACCAAGGTCAGCACAGGTAGCAAGTGCACAACCCTGGACTCAAAGCCAGGCCTCCTGGACTCTCTGCTTTTCACTCCTCTTTATGTGGTGAAAGGACATCCAATACCCTTTGACCCAACAATAGCACTTCTAGGGCTGTATCCCAAAGAGATCATAAAAAAGGGAAAAGGATCCACTTGTACAAAAATATTCATAGCAGCTCTTTTTGTGGTGGCTAAGAACTGGAAATTGAGGGGATGCCCATCAATTGGGGAATGGCTGAACAAGTTGTGGTATATGAATGTAGTGGAATACTATCGTGCTATAAGAAATGATGAACAGGTTGACTTCAGAAAAACCTGGAAAGACTTGTATGGACTGATGCTGAGTGAAGTGAACAGAACCAAGAGAACATTGTAACAGACACATTATGCAATGATTAATATTGATAGACTTAGCCTTCTCAGCAATCCAAGGGTCTAAGACATCTCCAAAGGTCTCACGATGGAAAATGCTATCCACATCCAGAGAAAGAACTATGAAGTTTGAATGCAAATCAAAGCATACTATTTTCCCTCTTTTTTTTCTCTTCTGTTTTATTTTGTTTCTTCTTTCTTATGGTTCCTCCTATTGGCTCTAATTCTTTACAACATGACTAATGTGAAAATATGTTTAATAGGAATGTATATGTACAGCCTATATCAGATTACACACCAACTTGGGGAGGGAGGTGGAGAAAATTTAAAACTCAAAAGCTTATGGAAGTGAATGTTGAAAACTAAAAATAAATTAATAAAAAAAGAAAAATAAATAAAATCCAGATAAATTGTATTTACAACATACCCCCTTATCTGCCAATTTAGCAATCCTATTAAAAAAAATGAAATAAGTTTAACTGGGCATAATCTGTTCTTGATGAAGCCACGTTCTTTATAATCACTATTTCCCTTTCTAGATTAAAAAAAAAATAATAATGCAGATTAAGGGGTTTTTGTGTCTGTGTATATGTAGAGGTTTGTTTTTTTTAATATTTATTATTTAACATTTAAAAGATTTTTTTTGAGTTCCAAATTCTCTCTCCCTCTCACTATCCCCCCACCTACTGAGTAAGCAAGCAATATATCAATTATAGATGTGAAATCATGCAACATATTTCCATATTAGCCATATTGTGCAAAAACGCAAGAAAAATAAAGTAAGAAAATTATACTTCAAAAAAAAAGGGACATCCAGCAGCCCCAGGGAAAACAAACCCTGGATTCTCTCACCCTTTCCACCTGTTTCTGCTGCCCTCCTGCCCACATTGGGGGGAGGGAGGAAGAGGGAAGAGGAGGAGGGGAAGAAGGAAGGGGGAGGGAAAAGGGGTAGGGAAGAAGGAAGAGGAAAGAAGGAAATCAGAGGGGAAGGAGAAGGAAGGGAAGAGGAAGAGGAGAAGCCATCAAGTTCTAGAACCATTCATCCTGGGGAGGGGTGGCCCATCACCCCTTCTCCCTAACCTACACACACACATACACACACACATGCGCGCGCGCGCATGCCCTCAGGATCACCCATCTGGTGCCAGAAGAGGCCTTGGAGGGAAGCTCACCCATGAGCCCCCATGGGATTCATTCAGCAGCCTCTCGGGGCAGGGGACCTGCAGGTCTTCTCCCCTGAGCTTCTGTCCTCCATCACCGATGGCTGCTGGATACTCCCTGTAGAATCTCACTCTGACTAAAGTAGACCTCAACGTCTTTCCTTCCAGACGTCCCCACTTCTGTCAAAAGCAGAGTCATATGAGCCTTCCTTTCCAGTTCTGAGTATCTTGCTCTACTGCATTTGTCTCCTGTTTAAAGCGGACCTGACCTCCCTTCTATACTGTGATGAAGCAGATCAACTACGAGCATTTATTAGGCACCACTGTGTGCCAGGCCCCAGGCATCCAATGACAAAAGAGAAACAGATCTTGCCCTCGAGAAGCTGACATTCTAAAGGGGAGGCAGATAGAGAGGAGATGGAAAGGAACCTGAGAAAAGACCCGAGCAGCTGAGGGGCAGGGGGAAGGGAGAGACCTCTTACACAAGGCGATATCTGAGCTGAGTCTTAAAGGAAGCAGGGATTCCACGAGGGGAACATGGAAAGAGAGAATGTTCCAGGCCCGGGGAGGAGGGTGCAATCAGTGCAAAGACGCTGAGTTGGGAGATGGGGTGTCAAGGAGCAGCAGGGAGGCCGTGGCTGGACCCCAGAGTTTGTGAAGGGGAAGAAAGTGTCCGAAGCCTGGAAAGGTAAGGAGGGCGGAGCTAAGAGGGAACCACTAAGGCTGACTGAGCAGGAGAGGGCCACGTTCATGCCTACACTTCAGGAAAATCACTTCGGCAGCTGAGCACAGCGTGAGGCAGGGAGACCAGTGAGGATGCAGGGGAGACAAATGGGAGAGAGGGACGTGCTGAGGATGACACCCGGGCGTTAAACCCGGGAGGATGACTGGTGCTGCCCTTGACAGTAACAGGGAAACTCAGAAGGAAGAGTTTATGATAAACGGGATCTACGGGACGCCCAGGTCAGGACCCTGGACATTCACCAGGAGGAAGGCCCAGGCCAGAGGGCACAGGCAGCTCTCCAGGGGTCTGGCTAGTGAGGTTGGTGCTACTCCCCAAATCTGCCCAATTCCTGCCCACTGACATGCCTTAACTCAGCCCGTGCCCTGCGCCCATTGGGTCCTTCTCTCTCTCTCTTCGGGCCTGTTCAGTTCTTATCCATCCTTCAAAGCCCAGATTAACAGCCACCTGCTGTATTTTGGGGGGCGGGGGGTTGAGACTGAGTCTCCCTATCTCACCCTGGAAGTGCAGCAGCCACTTGGTGGCCCAACCTCACTGCTGATCGGCGCAAAAACTCTGCCAGACTGGGCTCCTCAGGCAGCCTGATCTTCCTTGCCCTACCACACTGGCGCTGGACCCTCAGGATGGACACCCGATTGCCTCAGAACTCCCAAGCGCAAACAGTTCCCCAGCCTCAGACTCCCAGCCAGCAGGCCGGGGCCACCCCTCCCCTGACCCAAGGCCGGCTTTCCCAGGAAGCTTTCTTGGATTTCCCCTTCACACTTCTACCTTCTTCCTTTTAAACCAACTACAGCAAACACTTCTGCACCTGTCTAACACATTTCTCCGGGAATACTGCTGCGCTGATGTCCCAGCCCCTGCCAACCAGGCTGGGAGTTCCAGGACAGCAAGAGCCTGGTCTGATCTAGACTGATTTCTGCCTCCAACAGTAAGCACACTGGGGAGATGCTCACAAGTAACTGCGGCTTATCAGAAGGTAAGCTCTTAAGAGGCAGAGACCTCACTCCCCTTTGTATTTGTCTTCAGAGGGCTCGGCACACAGTCAACACTCAAGGTTTTCTGCACTCCTTCACTGCTGATTGCTTACCTGGTAGGGGGGCATCCTTTCCAGGGATTCCCTGGAAGGACCCAGCGACTGGGGCCACCCTCCTCCACCCAGCCCAGGGCTTCTCTTTCACCCTATTTCTGAGGATCCCCAGAGTGTAACCCAACATCAAAGAGGACCTCAGAGTCTAGCTGAGCTAGGACTCAAAGCCAGGGCTTCCCACCACCCCACACTGACTGCCGTCAGGATAATGGCTCACTTTCTTAGAGCGATTCAAGACTAGCATCCTCTATCCCACCAAAAGTCACCAATCCCAGGCAAAGATCAAAGTGATGGCTCTCCAGAGACACAGAGTGACCCAAATCAGAGGGAGACCTCAGTGCCAACGCTCCAAAGGCAAGATAGCTCCAGCTACCATGCCAGGCCCGGCCCCTGCCCACAAGCACTCACCGACACCTGGTACCGCACATCTGAGGTCCATACTTCTTCATCCCCGATGACACATGGGATGGCTTCTGTCTTACCCTTCAGGTCCTTCAAGGCCTAGGGAGAGAAGCGTGAGTGTTACCAAATGAAACCTGGGGGCAGCTCGGTGGTGCAGTGGATGGAGCACCGGCCCTGGAGTCAGGAGGACCTGAGTTCAAATCCAGCCTCAGACCAAACATTTGACATTAGCTGTGTGACCCTGGGCAAGTCACTTAACCCCAACTGCCTAAAAAAAATTTTTTAAAATTAAAAAAAAAAAAAGTAAAACGAATGAAACCCGTCTCTTCCTAGGTTGGGTGCAAGGTCTCCCGACCCACTCCCAACAAATACAGAAAACTCCCAAATGCAGAATCTGACAGTGGGACCAAAAGCAGTTTTGGTCAGGGACCAACAAAGCTTACTGAGAAAGAGACAGTCGGGGACTGCACCACACAATTACAGAAGGTTAAACAGAATAATGGCAGGGGAAGGGCCCTTAGAATGCAGGGTATCAAGGCTAAATGGGCCCTTAGAACACAGAACATAGGTCAGAGTTGTAAGACACCTTAGACACCATCTATTTCAACCCTTTTCATTTTATAAATGAGGAAACTGAACCCAAGAGAAGGAAAATGATGAGCCCAAAGTCATCTGGAAAGCTAGTGGCTGGGTGAGGATCAGAACCATAGGCCCCCAAACCTTCCATCCAATGGGCCTAAGCAGGCCAGGGGTAAAGGATCAGAAGGGGCAATTCTGACCAAAGTCAGAATAGTTTAGGTAAGATAAGAGAAAAGAAAGTGAAGCAAGCTCCCAAAAACATTGGGTGGCCTAAACATGAAGAACTCAGGGGAGGACAGAGGAAGGTTTCACACGCTGAACTGGCAGGTACAATCAGTGTCACCGAAGGGAACACCTAAACTAAACGGATGAGAGCATAGATCCTACTCAAATCGAAGAAAGACCTTCTCACCAAAAAAAGTGGTTTATTCTTGCAAGAGGGAAAGTACAGATCCTGAGATCTGAGGGTAGGCTAGCAACCTCTGAACTTTGCCAGGATTAGGCCTATCCTACAGATGGTGAAGGGTGCAGGTGGCCTCCTAGGAGACCATCCCCAACAATGGAATTACTGGGAAAGAAGGATGGGGCTTACTTTTGGAGGGGCTAACAGCAACAGCTGGCATGTATGTAACATTCTCAACATTTATAATGCTTTTGGTTCAGAGTCACCCCCAATTTACACATGGAATGGCCTCCAAAAGTTTAGAAATCAATCAGCAAGTATTTATCAAAAGCCTACTCTGTGCCAGAAGCTGAGCCAGACCTCAGGGACACAAAAACAAAAGTGAAACATCCCGCCCTCCAAGTGCTTTCACTGTGAGACCGTTTGGGAACTGGGCCAGATTTCTCCATGTTAATAATGGCAACTTGGGCCTTCAGGCTCCTGGGCCAGCCCACAATTAATCAGCAAGGATCTATTAGGGCTCCATGATGTGCCAAGCACCGTGGTAGGGCACCAAAGACACAAAACTTGTATAAAGCCTAACACTTCTAAATTTTAAAGCTAATAGCCCCAAAACTTGACCCCATGGAAGAGAAGAGAAAATTTATCTCCTTCCCCTTTTTGAAGAGATGGGGAACTACAGGTACAGAACACTACATACATGATCACTGTTGGGTTGGTTAGTTCTGCTGAATTTTTTTTGTTTCTATTTATAAGATTTATAGATTAAGATAAGATTTATTTATAGATTAAGAGCTGGAAAGGACCTCAGAGGCCAATGAGCTCTGGGTTTATAGGAACATGGGCTGCTTTGATCAAAGAGGGAAGAGAAGGGCCAATTTCTAATCTGGATGGCCCAGGACCATAGTGACTGGCAAGGGTTAAGAAAAAAACAGGATTTAGAGCTAGAAGAGAATTTAGAAATCATCTAAAGTCTTCTTCATTTTACATCAGAGAAAACAGAGGCCCTTAAAGGGGAAATGATCAGCCCAAAGTCACAAGGTGTAGAGTGCATTAAGACTGTGTTCACTCTGCAAACACTCATCCATATGTTCCCTTCTCCCCAGAGAGAATGTAAGCCCTTGAGGGCAGGAAGGAGAGGCTGGATCTCTTTGTCTTTCCCTCCTGTTCTCTTTTTAGAGGAGAGCTGGAATTTCATTAGTGTCCTGAGCTCCCAGGGAAGAAATTACCTCTCCCAGGGGCAGTAAATAGAGCACCAGCCCTGAAGTCAAGAGGACCTGAGTTCAAATCCAGCCTCAGACCAAAATAGCTGTGTGACCCTGGCCAAGTCACTTAACCCCAATTGCAAAAAAAAAAAAAACAAAAAAATTTTTTTTAAAATAGCTGTGTGACTCTGGGCAAATCACTTAACCCCAACTGCCTAAAAGAAAAAAAAAAGAAAGTACCTCTCCCACTGCAAATCAAGGCCTATTCTGCAACTTAGAATCTTAGAGAATCACCAGAGACAGTGACACACAGCAGATGCCTAATAAATGCTTGTCAATTCCTTTTTTTAATGGAAAATGCCATTTTATTTTATTTATAAACTTCTAATTGATATTTTGTTTCTTAAATCCCATAGTATCCCATGTATCCCTCACCCTATCCCTCCCAGAGAATCATCCCATATGACAAATAGCTTTTTAAAGGGGGGGGAAGGGAGTCAGCACAATTATTTGACACACTAAAAATGCCCGAAAACATGTGCAAAGTTGACACCTGCAGACCTCCTGCCTCTATTGGGCCGAGGGGGGAAATCTTCTCATCTTTTTATATTCAAATCCTGGGTGAATTGTTAATTTTGTTGGTTTCACTTTTGAGTTTTTTGGTGTGTGGTTGTTCTTTCCATTTACGTTGTTGCAGTCACTGTGTATACTGTCTTCTTGGCTCTGCTTACTTCACTCTGCATCAGTTCACAGAGTTCTTTCTAGGCTTCTCTGTATTCCTCACAAACGTCATTTCTATAGCATAGCAATATCCATTACATTCACATACCACAATCTGTTTAGGTATTCCCCAATTGATGGACATCTACTTTGTTCCCAATTCTTAGCTATCACAAAAACTCCTGATATAAATATTTTGGAATATGAAGACTTTCTTCTTATCAACAGCTCCGTTGGGGCTGAACAGAAGACACTGGTTCAAAGGGACATTTTAGTCATTTTACTTGCATAATTCCAAATTGCTTTCTAAAATGGCTATTCCATTTCACAGCTCCACCAACAATGGATTAGTGTACCTATCTTCCCATGACCCTTTCAACAATGACTGTTGGCCATTTTTAATCATATGTGTCAATCTGCAGAGTATGAGGTGAGACCTCAAAGTTGTTTCGATTCGTATTTCTCTTATTATGAGTAACCTGAAGCATTCTTTCATGTGGTTGTAAACACTTTGTAGCTGTTCTTTTGAGAACTGTACACATCCTTTGGTCACTTATCTATTAGTCATATGTATTTATTAATTGTTCATATATCTTAGACATCAAACTCTTACCAGAGAAATCTGATGCAAAAAGCCTTTTCCCATTCAACTGCTTCCCTTCTCCTAAACACATTAATGGTGTCCATGCAGAAGCTTTCCAGTTTCACGTAATCCAAGTTATCTATTTTATCTTTGGTAAATGTCTCTGTCCTTTGTGTGGTGAAGAACACATCTCCTACCGATAGCTGTGAGGGGTAAATGAATTGCTTCTCTTCTAATTTCTTTTCTAGTCTGATTATTAAGGTCACATAACCATTTAGAATGTATTGTGGAGTACGCTATGAGGTGTTGATTTAACTCTAAGCCTAATTTCTGTCAGACTGATTTCCATCGCTCCCAGCAGTTTTTATCAGATAAGGAGTCTTTCCTTAGATAATTTATACTTTCCACTTTATCAACCACTGGGCTACTAAGTTCTACTTTTTGGGATTCTCTCACGTTTAGTCTGTTCCGTTGATCTATCTCTCTGTCCTTTAACAGTATCAGATGTTTTGATGACTGCTGCTTTATCATCTAGTTTGAGGTCGATAAGTGCTATTCCCCTTTTGTCCTTTTTTTCCATGATTTCCCTTAATATTCCAGATATTTTATTTTTCCATATTAATTTTATTACTTTATCAAGTCCCATAAAGAATCATCTTGATATTTTGATTGGTGTGGCATTAAAAGTATAAATTAATTTTGGAGTATTATAAGATCAGGCCTGGTGGTTTTGAGACTACCATGACAGCTTCCCCTATTAAGGGAGGCCATAGTTTATAGAATGGATGGAAACCATTGTAATAAGATTAAGCCTGATGGTTCTGAGGTTATCTTAACAGTTTCTCCCTAAGGAAGGCTATAAACTTATAAAACATACTCATGGAAAAATATTGACAATATTTTTTGAAGGTTGGTACAGCTGTATAAACTAAATAATATTTTGTCTACCACCAGATCATTTTTCTCCCCGAGATGCAAACCCCCAAAATAATATTTTGTCTACAGCCAGCTTGTTTTTCTCCCTGACAATAAACTCTCCAAAATGCCCTGACCCAATATGCAATTTGGCCAACTCCAAGAAGGACATCTAAAGTCCTCTCAGAAGAGTACTTTGGAGCACATCTCCTTCTTGCAGTATTCCCTTTTTGCTGAATGAACCTGTGTCTCTGTGCTCCCCAATACAGTGCTGCCCTTACATGAATTACACTTTGTTAGTGTATACGTCTGAGTTGTATGTTGGGTTCCCTTCTCCCCTTTCTCCTTCCCCCTTTTCCACACTACTTACAATAAAGTTTTGCATTGAACTGAAACCCATTATTTTACATGTTATTCTCAGCACCAGAACTCAATAAGAATTTGTTTTCACAGACATCTCTGGCTGACCCAGTGGTCTTTCCTTAGACATAAACGAGGTACTCAAACAAAGACTCAACCTACTGGTAGCTACACCTGCACTTACTATAAGACCACGTGTAGAAAGTAAAGTCAATAAGGGAACTCTATATCCTGACAGGAAGGACTATCTCAAAAGTATTCTAGAAGTATTATCTTTTTTATTATGTTGGCACGGCCTAAACATGAGCACTGAATATTCCTACAGCTATTTAAGTTGTTCTTTATTTCTTTAAGGAACATTTTGTAATTGAAATAATATAAGTCTTTTGTGTGCTTTGGTCGCTCCCCAGATATTTTTATGCATGTTGAAGTTATTTAGAATAAGATTTCTCTACTTTCGCTTCTTGGGTTCTGTTATTATATACAAATGCTGTTGATTTTTGAGGACTTATTTTGCAACCTGCAACTCAGCTGAAGTTATTAACTGTCTCAACTATTATCTTTGACAGATTCCCTAGAATTTTCCAAGTAAACTACCATATCATTAGCAAATAAGGATAGATGTGTTTCCTCTTTACCTATCTTCATTCCTTTAATTCCTTTCTCTTGTCTTATTGCTTTTGCCAACATTTCCAGAACCATATTAAATAATGTGACAATGGGCATCTTTGCTTCATGCTTATGTTTACTGAGAAATTTACTGGGAAAGGTTCTAGCATATCCTCCATTGCATGTGATGCTTGCTTTTGGTTTTAGATAGATGCTTTTTATATTTTTTTTAAAAGGTCCACCTATTCCTATGTTTTGTAGGATTTTTAGTACAAAAGAAAACTGCACTTTAGCAAAGACTTTTTCTGCATCTACTGAAATGATTACATGGTTTTGGATGTTTTGGTTTTTAATGATTAATCATGTTAATTGTTTTCCTAATGTTAAACCATTTTTGGATCCCTGGTATAAACCCCATTTGGTCATAATGATTTCTTTGACAAACTGATGTAGTCTGTTTGACAGAATTTTCTTTAAAACTTTTGTGTTAATACTCTTTAAATGATATTGACCTATAGTTTTCCTTCTTGTTTTATCTTTCCCTGGTTTAGGTTATTAGGACAATATCTGTCTCATAAAAGGATTCTTGGAGGGTACTTTCATTCTCAATTTTTGAGAATAATTTGTGAAGAACTGGTACTAATTGCTCTTTCAAAGTGTGACAGAATTCTCCTGTGAATCCATCAGGAAGAGGAGTTGTTATTTTTCTTTGTAGTTCCTTTACAGTTAGATCCATTTTCTTTCCTAAGATTGGGTTAAGATCTTTATCTGGTCTTCTGGTAGTTTGTGTATTTTACATTTTTGAAGGTTATCCTCTATTTTTTTGTGTGTGTTCTTAGTTTTATTAGCATATAAGTGTACCTAATATGTTCTGATCATTATTTTTATTTCTTCCGGTTTTGTTGCGATTTTGCCTTGTTCGTTTGTTATTTTATTAATTTGATTTTCTGTCTTCTTCTTAATCATTTTAGCTCCAGGTTTATCTATTTTATTAGTCTTTTAAAAGAACTAATTTTTAGTTTTAACATTTCTAATTTATCTATTTCTCCTCTATTTTTACCATCTTCCCTTTCATGCTTATTTTAGGTTTATTTGTTGGCTTTCTAATTTTTAAATATGTATATTCAGTTAATTAATTCTGTCTTTTATTATTTTATTAATATATATTTATAGAGATACGCTTTTTCTCTTGAGGACTTCTTTTGGTTGCACCCCAGAAATTGTGGTACATTATTTCATCCTTATTTTCTTTCACATAATTAACATTTCTATGATTTGTTCTTTGACTCACTTTAGCAGTGAGGGTGAGGAACCTTGGGCCCCATCTGGCCCTCTAAGGCCATAAGGTCCTCAGGTAAGGCCTTTTGACTGAATCCAAACTTCACAGAACAAATCCAGCGGCCGAAGGTTCCCCACCCCTGCTTAAGATTTCATTGTTAAATCTCCATTTGGATCTGTGTTTTTTGTTTGTGGTACCTGAAAGAATTACTATTTGTATAGCATTATGATCCATAAAAGATATACTATTTCTGCCTTTTTACACTTGTTTGCCATATCTCTGTGCCCTAACACATAATCAATTTTGGTAAAAGTTCCATGTCATAGTGAAAAACATGTATAGTCTTTTGCTGTCTTACTTAGGAGATGCCGTAAGTCTTTTAACCCTAGTTTTGCCAGCAATTTGATCAGCACTATATTTTCTCTTTGGTTTATCTTTCTATTAGACTTATCCAAGACAGAGAGGGATACCAAAGTCTCTGTCTTCTTGTAGCTTAGTTAATGTTTCCTTTATAAATCTGGATGAGAAGGCATGTACATACATTTATTACTGATGTTAGTTTGTTTTCTATGGTTCCTTTCAGCATAATGTTTATCCCTTGTTTATCCCTTTTTGTTTTTTGGACATTTATTTTTGCTTTGTTAGATTGTGTGACTGCAACGCCTGCTTTTTTACATCCACTTGATATATAAATTTTTTTCCATATCTTCAGTTTTATTTTGCATATGTCTTTGTTTTATAAATGTTTCTTTTAAGCAACAGATAGATTATAGGGTTTTGTTTTCTTATCCACTGTCACTAGTTTCATTTTATAGGATTGTTTAATCCACTCACACTTAAAGTTATGAGAGTTAGGTTTATATTTTCCTCTATGTTTATTGATTCTGTAAGGAAAATGCTTTGTCAATCAATGACTTTGCAAAGCAGTAGGTTGAAAAGGAAAGAGTATTTTGTTTGAAGTCAGAAAATTTGTGTCCAAATTCCATCTCCGCTACTTACTACCTGTGTGACCTTGGACAAGTCACTTAACCACTCTGGGCTTAAATGTTCTTCATCTGTAAAAAGGAGGGGTTGGATTACAAGATCCTAGTTTCCTTCTAGCTCTCAATCTATGATCCTATGAGGTGGGAAACACACATAGTATTAGCCCCCTTTTGCAAATACAGAAACAGACTCCAAGAGAAAGTGACTTGAGCTGGGTCACTCAGTAGTTGACGTCTGAAATACTATCAGACTCACTCCAATGTCCTTCTGGCTCTGGAACCAGACTTCTTTTTACTACCTCACGCTGCCTGTTTGTAATGCAGATGTAGTTGTGACTTAGGGAGTATCTATACTTCTCTTCCTCTACTCTGTTTTTATATCTGGCCCCCACCACATACCTGCTGCAAGGCTTTTCGCTCAGGGCTGCCTGGGGTGAATGCCAAGACAGGTTCATTGGCCACCTTCACCGAGGCAGCATGCTGCCATCGAAGCCTAAGACAAAAGGACAGAAGACAAATCAATAGTACTACTTTGGGCCAGTCCAGGATCCTGTCAGACAGGGATACTGAGGGCCCGTTTAAGGAAGCTAAGGTAACACACCACCAACAACCTCTTAAGGGCCTTATCACTCTGCAATGATTGATCTGGATCCATCATCCAGGCACTTATCCAAACCCTTTGTTAAATGATTTATAACCGCAGTACAGGGAGACTTGAGTTTTGAGTCTCATTCTGCTAATAGCTTGCTGTCCAACATCACACAGATCACTTCACCCCCGTGGGCCTCAGTTTCCTCATCTGTAAAGTAAAAGGGAATTTCTAAGGCATTCCCCAGCTCTACAGTCTATGTTCTTAAGGCCCCTCCATCCAGCTCTAACAATCTCTACCCAAAGGTGTCCATCCCCTTCCAGCTCTGGTAGTCTCTCTAAGGTCCCTTCCAGCTTTGATACTCGATTTTCTGTGGCCCTTTCCATCTCTGATATTCTGTTCTAAAGTCGTTCTCTGTTTCTCTGTCTCAGCTGAGAGCAAGGTATGATCTAGGTATAAGGAGTGGCTCAGGAGTCATGGCAGGTTGTAAAATCAGAGAATTCCCCTCTTCTCCTGAAATCCTCTGTCCCCTGACCACCTCCTTAGCTCAACAGAGTGTGGGTACAGTATGGACTTTGTTACAGATAAGGGACCTAGAGTGGAGAGTACAGGCCTGGATGTACAGTATTAAGTGGAGAGTCAAGGCTTTGTTTGGAATCAGGAACGTTTGACTCTGTGGCTTTATAATCACAGAATGCTAATAATTCCTGAAGAACAGAATAGAAGAGAGAACACCAGAGTGCCAAGGGACCTTAGAACATACAATGTCAAAACTCTGCAAGAAGACAATCTAAGAGAATCAAGGGAAGACTAGTGACCCAGAAGAAGCCATTGGCTACCCATCTAAGAGCTAAGGAAATGCTGAGGGAGGGCCTGAGATAAAAATCAGGACGCAGGTGAGGAGGGCGAGGAGAAAGGGGAGCTGGGTGGTGTTCAATCCTGGAAGGCTTAGTAGGGAAGGAGGCTTTGACTCAAACGTTTGTAATGACTATGGGTTTGAGAGCAGGAAGGGACCTCTGGTCTTGGCTCACAGGAAAGGCCTCGGGAGAACTAAAGGGACCCAGGGAGAGCAGGCACACAGAGTCCCGTGAGTTCGGCCCCTTGCTGGTAGTCTGTCTCTACTAGTTACTCAGCAGATCTAAGAGACTTTAACCACAGCAGCGAACACCTCGCCCTGCCCCACGGCCAGTCCTCCCAGGCAATCAGTAGGAAAGAGTAGAACTGGTTTCCCAAGAAATTAGGAAAGGGCTGGGGAGGTGGTTCTTCCCTCTGAAGCCAGTCTCCCTCCACTCAACAGAAAACCTCTGAGCTGGGAGGAAGGGCCTTTAAAACACAGACCATCAGAAGAAAAAGGGCCCGTCAGGTCCGACTCCTTTGTTGTATGGATGAGGGCCATGAGGCTCACAGAGGCCCAAGACACAATGGGTGCGGATGGCAGAGTGCCCCTTGGGGATCTCCAGTATCCAGCCCAGTGCTCCTTCTAGCACAGCACGGGGCTTAGGACACAGGACATTTAAATCTATTGCTCGTAATCACCTACTTACTCATAACAATAATCCTAATGGCTCACATTTTTATGCTACTGTAAGGTTTGTGCTTTACAATCATTTGTCTCAGGTGACCCTTCCAAAAACCCTGGAGGGAGGGACTAGAATTATCCCCATTTTACAGAGGAGGAACTAGGGAAGGCAACAGTCCCACAAATGCAGAAACTTACAAAGAGTACAGGACGAGGTCGGAGCCAACTTTGGGCCGCAGCGGGTGCCTGACCATGCCCAAAAGTCAAGGAGAGGAAATTTACTGATTAACTCAAAAGGCCCAGCTCAGCACTGTGGCAGATAAGATGAGAGACAGGGTCTCAGCATCCTAGAAAACAGGCCAGCAGGAGAGCTCAGAGTAAGGCAAGCAGAAGAGGGGCCTGTGGGGAGAAGGGTGGCCTTCCAGGTCCCCTGCGATGATCTTAGCCCAGATCTGGAGAACCCTAAGACAGAGACCAGGAGGAGGCTATGCACACTTCCTGAAGGAGCGGCTCCCTCCCATGGGGTATACTGAGAGAAAAGCACCCCCACATAAGCCAATCCCCATGCTGTCTCCATACTGCTCCCTAATGATGATCGCTACTCAGGCTCCCCCTTGGGTAGAGAGGCAAGAGTCCGAGACAGCCCAAAGCACTGATCCGAGCCCCCTCAGCTATGAGCCGGGGCCTAACATCCCCTTGGCTGCCTCGGTGGTGGGAGGTGCCCCCATTACGTGAACTCAGGAGATCTGGGTTTGAACCCTGGTTGAGCCGCTTCCTGGCTGCACATCCTAGAGAAGTCACCACCCTTCTCCTAGCTGGTTTCTTCTTCTGTAGACAGAGAGGGTGCTGGCTTTGGAGTCCAAGGATCCGGGGATGAATGCAGATCTGCCATTTTATGTGGGTAACCAAGGGCAAGTCCCTAGACCTCAGTTTCTTCCATAAAACGAGGGGGTTGGACAAAATTCTTTCTACAAACCATGAAATGCTGCAGAAATGTGGGCAAATCTTACTAATTCCATCTTTCTTCCCCTTAGGTCATGAATCAGAGAATACAAGTAAAATTGTGCATCTGCTAGCGGATCACTGGAGAACAGAGACTAGCAAATTTCTGCCAGGCAAAGATAGTTTTTTGTAATTTAGCATTCTTTGAATCCTTCTCTTCCAATCTCCCAGATGAAGAACTTATGCCGGATAGAGACGCACAGAGAGGAAAAGGTGGCTCTCTAAGACTCCCCAGCAAGGGGAGGAGGTAGGAGAATCTGCACCTTGGAGTTCCCATTTTCCAGCAGAAGACTGCCCCAAATAACTGAGCAGAAGCTCTAGAATCAGAAGGGGCCTCTGAGATTATTCCCATCAGCCGCCTCAATATACACAGCAGAAAACTGGGACTTCTTCAAGGTCATGCAGGAGCAAAAGCTGGTGTCCAAATTCAAGCCCCACCCCCCTTCTCTGTCCAAAAGTCAGACTGGATGCTCTGGCTACCATATCACAAGGCCTGTCAGCGAGACACATACACCGTGCCTGCTAACTTTCCCCACTGACCACAGAGAGCTTCAGGCAAGAAAGATGCCAATGGCAGCTGCCAACCTCAGGAATAACCTGGCAGTGTCTACCAGAGACTAAGAGGCAGCATGGCACATGAAGGGCATCAGGGCTGGGAGACCACAGTTAATCTCGTATTCTTGCTTCTAAGTTTCCTTCTACAGCCAGCCTCTTTTGTGGGGATTACTGGTCAAATATGGGCTGGACTAGATGCAGTGTGAAGTACTTTTCAACTGAAACTGCTTTGGGGTCCTCTCAACCCTAACACTTCATGTTCTAAGTCCTGACAGCACATTCTAAGCTCCTTCTCAGCTCTGATGTCCAGAGATCTAAGGTCCCATCCAGCCCTGGCAGTCTATGACATCTAAGATATTCAGGAACAATTACTGTCCCTCTACATAGCTCAGTCCCTTCCCCATAAGGCAGGCCTTCTAGGTGCTGCCAGTGAATGTGATTGGTTCAGGTGGGGAACCAAAAAAGAGAAACTGACACAGTCATATCGCCTCTCTTCTACCTTCCAAGCTGAGGTGAGCAGGGTAGAGACAAGATAAGGTCAGAGAAACAGTTGAGTCCTGGAGGGGTTGGCCCAGACTTTCAGAGCAAAGGTCATTTAATCCTCCCCATGCCTGAACAACTCAACTGGTCGCCCGTCTCTGCTGGAAGACTTCCAGGGAGAAGACTCCAACATCTTCACAGCAGACCATTACTCTAGAGGGTAGCTCTGCTGGCAACTTTTACCTGGCTTCAATCCTACCCAGTCTCTCACTACCTCCAAGGTTTCCTAGCTGTTATCTAGGGCTCAGGATAAAGCAAAGCTGCCCTTATCAGGGAGATAAGAGAAAGAAGATAGGAGAGTCTGGGGAGGTAAAAAGGGGAAAGTGCAGAGTGGACGAATCCCCAGGCTTAGCTGAGAGGCCTAAAACCTAGGTTAACAAACGCAGACAGGTGTAGGACCCTCTTAACTTTCACAGGCTTCATCTTTCAGTTCAGTTCAACAAAAATGAGTTATGTACAAAGCACAGCATTGGAGCCACATCTAAATAACCAACCAAGCGTGTAGACACCACCATCCCACTTTAGAGATGAGGAAACTGAGGCTCCAGAGGTAAACTCACTTACCTAAGGCCAGACAACCTACTGGGGCCAGGGTTCAAACAGAGGTTAAACCAACCTCTACTTAATAGGGCAGATGAGTCTGGAGAGGTGTCCAGACTGCTGGGGTGGATTAACCATAACAGTGAACGGAGTGCTGGCCTTGGAATCAGGAAGATCTGGGCTTGACTCCTCAGAATCTTTCCAGCAGAGCATCCCTTGTTAATGGGGCTAATTACAATTCCTGTTTTCAATCATAAAGGGGAATTCACCAGTACCTCTAACCTCAAATGCTGAATGAACAGATAAGAAGGGAAGTACTATTGGAAGATAAAGAATGGATGTTTCAAAGTCACAGACTGCAAGTCAGATCTGAGAGGGCCCGTAAAACATGGAACACAGTGTACAGAGCAGTCCGCTCTTCCTGATTCCAAATGGGACTCTAGGCAAGTCATTTAACCTCTGCATGCCCTGCGTTCCCTCCACTGTAAAATGGGGATAATGACAGCACCTACATACCTACCTACCAGTGTTGTTGTGAAGTTCAAATGAGATAATAATTGTAAAGGGCTTAGCACAGTGCCCTGCACATAGTTGGCATTATTTAAATGTTAGCTATTATGATGATGATGATGATGATGAAGATGGAATAGTAGAACTCCGGAGGGCCCTTAGAATAAAGGTCACCACAGCTATGGGGACCGGGTGGGGAACAACTCAAGACAAAAGAGTTTGTTTGAAACCACTCTTAGCTCAGGTCCCCAACTGGATGGATCTGATTTGGCCCAGAGAATCAAAATGCTGAAGAGAGACATTGCAGGTCAGAAGTTAAATAACTTGCCTTAAATAAGGTAACATCCCTGCCTGACCTCAAACCTGACCCAGTATAGTGTTTCTTCTACTACTCCAAAATGCTTAGAACAGAGAACATTAGAGCTGAAAAGTCCTTATAGTCTCTCTCAGCTTCAGGTTCCTCATCTGTAAAATGGGGAGGACAGCAGTGCCTCCTTCCAAGGTTACTGTCAGGCTCAAATGAGATAACATATGTATATGTTATGTATATCACGAGAGATAACCTCAAAGAGCTAAATAAATGGAGGTATGTTCTTATTATCATCCATGCCCTTAGGGCAGGGCTGGGCAACCTGCAGTCTTGAGGCCACATATGGCCTTCCAGGTCCTTGGATGCTGCCTTTTGCCTGAGTCCAAGTTTTACAGAACAAATCTTTTAACAAAGTTAGGATTCAGTCAAAAGGCCTGCTCTTCAGGGCCTAGAGGGCCTGCCGCAGGGTAATGGAAAGAGCACAAGCTCTGCAGGTAAGTTTGGTCCAAAGCCGGTTCTGCTCCCTACTTAGTATGTAACACTAGATATTTCACTTACTCTCACTGGACCTGAAATCTGTAAAATGAGGCTGTTAGACTCAACAAGCTATCCCATGAAGCCTCATTTTACAGATTCAGAAAACTGAGGCCCACTGAAGGAGTGTCTGAGGCAGAGACACTGATTAACTCTGAGGGCCCAGCTCAGCACTGTGGCATTCAGGATAGGCTAACTGAAGGGGCATGTCCCAGCATTCTAGTGAACCAACCTGCTAGAGAAGAGAAAGTCCAAAGAGGACGGGAAGGAAGATGAGAGAGTCAGCTAAGTAGAGAGTGGGGGAAGGGGATGGCTCTAATATTTGAAAGAAATAGAAATAAATGGTAACAGGGAAGATCCCTCAGTGAGGTTCCAAGGAAGGCTAGTTGGATCAGACTGCATAATAATTTCATACAGGTTTAGAGCTGTAGGGAGAAGAGTATTAGTAAAGTATTGAAAGAGGAGAGCTTTTGGAATAAATCAGAGAATTCTAATCCTAAACTGAGAGACAGGGGACTTGGGTTCCAGTCCCTCCTCTGCCCCCACCCCAAATGTATGATCTTAAGGTCACTTCCCTTCTCTTGGGCCTGAGTTGCCTTCTCTTTAAAATGGGAGAGGGGGTAGGTTCCTGGACTATATGATCAAAGGTCCCTTTCTGTTCTAAGGTTCTAGGCTTCAGGAGCCAGGGTGAAGTAGCAGGAGACTCCCAAGGTCTGAGAAGTAACTCAGAGAAACAGATGCACTAACAGAGGACAAGCCATGATATAACAGCGACTTAGAACACAGGTTCCACTGGGGAGAGAGGGTTCAATCTTGGGGTTTGGGCACAAGCGGGGAGCTGGCCTCCATCCCCAGAGGGGAAAAAACCAGACCTAGAAGACTTTCTGGAACAATCTCTTGAGGGGAGAAGAGTGGGGAAAACTGAGGGATCTGATAAGTGGGGGTGACCCTAAAGGATCCAGTGGGTGGAAAGAAATCACTCCCTAGGGAAAACAGAGTGGCGGGGAATGTCCCTGTGAAGGGGGAGGAGACCTCTAAAACTCAAGGATGCTTAACCATTTTGTGTGTGTCCATGGGGCTCTGACATTCTGGTGAAGTCTATGGACTCCTCAGAAATATGTTTTTAAATGCACAACACAAAATACATAGGATTACGAAGGAAATCAATTATGCCGAAATAGTTACCAAAATATTTTTTAAAACCAAGTTTGAAGTCTCCAGGTTACAAAGCTCTACCCTAAAGGATCCATTGGGTGGTGAGAGAAATATAGTGAAGGGAAGGGGAGTAGGTCCTGGGGAGACTCCTCTTCGAGGGAAGGGGTCTCAGGGATCCAAATGGGGGGAGAGCCCCGAGAGATACAGTGAGGAAGGCCGATCCTGAGGGTGCAGAGGGGGAAGGGGGTCCTGAAGCTGCAGAAAGGGAAGGGTCCAGACGCTCCAGGAACAAGGGGATCCCGAAGGGGCAGTAGGGGAGGGAGTCCTGAGGCTCCAAGGGGATCCTGGGGTGAGGGCAGGGGATTCGCCCCCGCGCTGGATACTCACCCCGCCTGCCACGCGCCGCACAGCAGGGTGCGGTGGAGCTGGGGCAGCAGCGGCAGCATCTCTATCTCAAGGCGGCGGCTGCGCGGCGGAAGTGGCAAGAGCAGAAGCAAGAGTGAGAATTCTCTGAAGCCCCTGCGCCTCGAGTCCCGCTCAGGCCCTCCCGGCCCGCACCACCGAGGAGGGGGGAGAGGGGAACCCGGCCGCTCCGGGCATTCGTCCCAGTCTGCCCACACCCGAGCCTCCCTCGCTCTCTGGCCCAGGAAGAAAGAAGAACATGAAAAAGCCCCATCAAACACCGCGTGGTTCCCGAAGACTGCTGCTGACGGCTCCACTCAGAAGAACCCTACCCCCACCCCCACCCCAAGACCGTTGTACTACATCCTCCCCCCTCCCTGCCTTCTTCTTGGTTCAGCCCGATCTCCAGGGTGAGAATGGCAAGAAGAAGGCGTGAACATTGCCGGCCAATCAGAACGATACGTGAAGCCTTCGGACCTATCAGAAACTCCGTTTATATAACGGGCTTCTCGATGAGGGGGGAAGGGGAAGTGGAAGCCAATGGGAAGGCAGAGGATTCCCACGTGCGCGAGAGGAAGCGAGTGTGAAGCCAGGACTCGGGCCGAGGTGGGGGAAAGATGCTGGACTTTACCCATCCGCACCTGGCCTTTGACCTGCCCGGAGATCGTGCCTTTGGATGTGGCTGGGGAAAGCCCTGGGATTTTTAGGGACTTTGACCCTCCCCAAAAGATCATCTTGACCATCCCCCACCCCCATTTCCCTTGTTCAGTAACTTCAGTCGCGACTGACTCTTCGTGACCTGGGCATTTTCTTGGCAAAGATACTGGAGTAGTTTGCCATTTTCTTCTCCATGATAATGAGGCAAACAGGGTTAAGTGACTTGCCCAGGGTAACACTGCTAGGAAGTGTCTGAGGCTGGATTTGAACTCAAGAACGTGAGTCTTCCAGACTCCAGACACAGCGCTCTGTGCACTTTACCACCTAGCTGCCCCCTATTTCCCTCCGTTAGGAACCTCTAATTGATTGCTCCAGTCAATTAAAATAAATATTAACTAAGTGCCTCCTATGTCCAGATCCTGGGTATATCTTTAAGGCTCTTCCCTTAAAGACCCTCTTAGGACTTTAGTATCTACCCCTAGGGAGACCTGGGTATTTAAATCTGTTGGTAATAGGAAACCTCAGTAGGCTTTAGATCAAGGAGGTGACCTCATTAGCAGATGGTTATTTTGGGAAAAGGAGGGGTTATTAGAAATATTCCAGGTAAGAGGTGATAAGGCTCTGAACTAGGATGGTGGCTGGTAGATGAGGAAAGGCATAAACAATGCTGTGGACAGAGAATTGACAAATCTTGGCAATTGGATGTGGGAGCTGAGATGAAAACGGCAAACGTGACCCTGGAGAGTTGAGCCTGGGGGGTGTGGGAGGGTGGTGGTGCCATGGACAGAAGCAGATAGTAGAGTTTGCTGTTCTTTTGTACATAACATTTCATTTCCTGCATCTATCTCTAATTTGTCTTGTCTATCTCTTGTTTGTGCTGTAAAGGGATTTATGATTCTCATATTAATATATGTGTAATGATTATACTAACTCTAGATATTTTAGAGCTCTAATTTCCCCCGGGGAGATCCTGACTTGGGAGTCAGAGCTACAGCCTACATGCTGAAACTGCAGGTGATAAAGCAAGGACTCTTGACACTCTCACAATTCCTGCATTCCAGTGCTTGTAACCGGGAGAAAATGAACAGAACCCGAGTCTACTGCACTCCTGTTCCCCTCATGCTAACTCTGGCTCTGCACCCCGATGAACAGTCACAGGGGTCAACAACCCTTAAGACTTGAGGCAGTCAACGTAAGAGAAGTTCCCCCAGGACCCAAAAACATCTGGATTGTACACTCGTAGGACTGTCATGAGAACTATTTCAAGACTTGAGAATGATTGCATTGTGATCCACCACTGTTGAGGTATAGGGGTGCTGGGACCCCAAAATCAAGACACACAGGTCCTGTCCGAATGAATTCGACCCAAGCCTTCTTTCAGCCAAAGACAAGGTTTAAAAGAGTCCACCATATTGGCCAGTTTAAGGAATCTAAGCACTTGGCTTTTTTTTTTTAATTTGGTGAGGCAATTGGGGTTAAGTGACTTGCCCAGGGTCACACAGCTAGTAAGTGTCATGTGTCTGAGGTTGGATTTGAACTCAGGTCCTCCTGACTCCAAGGCCGGAGCTTTATCCACTGTGCCACCTAGCTGCCCCGAATGTAAGCATTGTATCACTAATGCAAGAGGGCCAGAGATCTTAAGAATCTGAGCCCTTGGCCAGATTATAAAAATCTGAGCACCTTAATGGAGGCCAGAAAGACTGTGGGAGGAATCTAGGAGTGGCCAAGTAGTCTGGCGTGACTAGAGGAGCTAACAGAATGCCAGACACCTGGACCAGGTGGCCTAGGAAGAATGGAGTCTAGCTAGGATTAAGGGTGGGAAGTGGTCAGTAGATAGGATTATAGCCTCAGGTGATAGGGGAGATTTGACCTTGTGGGAAAGTCCAGGGCTTTTCCTTTCCCCATTATCACTACCACCTGGTTTTGTGATTTTTATGTATATAAACTCTGCCTTTGCCCCAGCGAGATAAGCCATCTCCAGGTGATCTTTGTTTGCAAACTCGCCTTCCTCACTCTGAAATTAATTAAACCACTACTTAATTTCTGACACACCTGTCTCTGTCCTACTCAGTTCAGCTCCTGCCATTTCCAGGTTAGAGACCGGCCTAGCGCAGACTACATTTAAAATTCTTTTGCCATTAGACTATAAGCTTTCAAAACCAGAACTGTCTTTTGCTTTTTTTTTTATCCCCGCTACTTAGGTGTTTAATAAATGTTGATTGACTGACTCCATGCCTTTGCACAGACTGGAATGGATGCTGTTCATCTTTGCTTCTGAAATCACCTCCAGGATGTAGCACCAGGTCTTGGGGGTGGGGATGGGGGTTCTTTTAAGTGGAGCCGTGTTAGCAGCAGTCCCTGGGAACCATGAGGTGTTTGATATGACTTTTATATGTTCTTCTTTCTACTTGGGCCAGAGACATCTCCAAGGTCTCCTTCCAGAGGCCTTTCCTAATACCTGACATTGCCGGTGCCCCTCTCCCCCCTATACTGTGTAATTTTTTTTTTTTTTTGCAAATGTCCTGTATTTGTTGTGAACTTCTGAAATTATATTGTTATCAACTATATCATATTACCCCTAGTAATATAAGTTAGGTGGTACGGTAGATAGAGCACTGGGCCTTAAGTCAAGAAGACTCAGCTTCCTGAGTTCAAATCTGGCCTCACATGCTTACTAGCTGTGTGACCCTGGGCAAGTCACTTAATCCTGATTGCCTCAATTTCCTTAACTGTCAAATGATCTGGAGAAGGAAATGGCAAACCACTCCAGTATCTCTGCCAAGAAAACCAAAATTGGGGTCACAAAGAGTTTAACTAAAAAAAAAAACCAGCTGAACAACAACAATATAAGTATATATGATAATATACATACCTCGGGAGCATGTAACTCTTAGGTGTGCCTGGCACATAGTAAAAGCCCAATGAATGTTTGTTGATTGAGTCAAAAGGGACCTTAAAAGTCATCTAGTCCAATATCTTCATTTGTTTTTATTTCATTTTTTTATTTTTGCTTTTTTGGTGAGGCAATTAGGGTTAAGTGACTTGCCCAGGGTCACACAGCTAGTTAAGTGTCAAGTGTCTGAGGTCACATTTGAACTCAGGTCCTCCTGACTCCAAGGCTGGAGCTCTATGCACTGCGCCACCTAGCTGCCCCTGTTTTTTTATTTTTTAATATATTTTGTTATAGTCATCTTTACATTGCAGTTGTTTCCCATCTCGCCTTCAAGATCAACCTCCCTTGTGACAAAGAAAAACAGTTAAGCAAAAACATTGACTACAATAACTTCATCTGACAGTGTATATAACAGTCCATCCTAGTGGTCCCCACCTCGATGCCATGAGGGAGGAAGTATGTTTGCTAATTCTTCTCTGGTACTATTTTCCATTACTCAAGAGTTCAGCTTCCCTTTAGTGATTTTAATTTCATTTACATTGGTGTCATCATTTTGTAGAATGTCCTCCTTCCTTCACTCTGCAGCCAGTCCCCTCATTTCTTTCTTTCTTTTAGAAGCAATTGGGGTTAAGTGGCATGCTAGCAAGTGTCTGAGGCCGAATTTGACAGTCCCATCATTTTACAGAGGAGGAGACTCAAGCCTGGAGAGAAATAGGATGAGTTCCATTCTAGAGAAGCTGAGTTTATGGTTTTGGCAGGACAGCCAGGTAGAAACATCCAGAGGGCAGCTGGAGATACAGCAGTGGAGTCTAGGGGAAGAGATTAAAGTTACACAAATAGACTTAATAGTACATTGTAAAGAGAAGAGAAGATTGCCATAGGAGGGAATGTAGAGAGAGAGAGAAGAGGGCTCCAGACAGAGCTTAGGAGAAGGATATCCTTCTCACCCACCACTCAGAAGGTGGGAAGCCGTAAGTGAGAATAGCAGAGCAGGCAGGCAGGCAGGCAGGCATGGATAGGTTGGATTCTACATCTTTGGAGAGAGTCCCCACATGAATGAGATCACAGCTTCATTGAAGTGCCTCAATAGGCATAATAGGCAAAAATAAAGAGGAGTGATGAGTGCAGACAGCAAATAGACATCCTTTCTAGGAGTGTCAGAGGAAAAAGGAGGAGAGATACAAGATTTTAAGGAGAAAATAGGGTCAATAGAAGGTTTTAGGGGTTTGTTTTTAAGGCTAGAAATGATATGAGCGTGTTTGGGGTGGTGAAAAAAGGAAAGGGAGTGGGGAAAGGAAGAGAGAGGGAGAAAGGGAAAAAGAAAAGTTAGGTCAGAGGAGAAAGAAAAGAAGGAAGAGGGCTGAGGGGGGAAAGAGAGGAAGAGGAGAGGTGGGAAAGAAAACGAATCACTCACAAGGCAACTTCCTGAAAGAGACAGGAAGAGATACTGAGGGTGCCATTAGCAGAGTTAGCTACACAGAGAGAATGGCCACCTCTTCTTCCTCAGAGACTAGAACCAAAGAGTTAGTTAGATGACCTCCTTTTGCCAGAAACTAATTTTAGTGTGTCTGACTGACTGACTAATCAGACCAATACAAGCTCCGAATGTTCTACCACAGGTTGGGCACTTACAAATAGTCCGTGCCAACCTTTGGGGTGGATTCTTTAAGTCTGTGTGTCTTGCATTTCTCTTGAGCTCCTTCAATTTTGCTTTGCTCATAGAGCACAGCACCTTCTTGGATGAGGCACGCCATGCTGGCTATTCCTGTGCCAGTATCTCCCATGTCACACAATTCCAAAATTCTTAAGAGAGACCTTGAGAGTGTCCTTGTATCGCTTCTTCTGACCACCATGTGAACACTTGCCTTGTGTGAGTTCTCCATAAAATTATCTTTTTGGCAAGCATACGTTTTGCATTCCAACAATGTGGCCAGCCCGTCAGAGTTGGGCTCTCTGCAGTAGAGTTTGAATTCTTGGGGGTTTAGTTTGAGAAAGGACCTCAGTGTCTGGTATCTTTTCCTGCCAGGTGATCTTCAGAATCTTCCTAAGACAATTCAAATGGAAGCGATTCAGTTCCTGGCATGGCGCTGGTAGACTGTCAAGGTTTCACAGGCATACAACAATGAGGTCAGCACAATGGCTCTGTAGACCTTCAGCTTGGTAGTCAGGCTAAGATCTCTTCTCTCCCACACTTTTCCTTTGGAGCCTCCCAAACACTGAGCTAGCTCTGGCAATATATTATCAATATGTACATCCCTGGAAAGTACGCTACTAAGTTAAGTGAACTTATCCACAGCATTCGGAACTTCTCCATTTGCTGTACTGATGGTTCCATGTATGGATGTTGTGGTGCTGGCTGATGGAGCACCTGTGTTTTCTTGGTGGTAATTGTTAGACCAAAATTACCACAAGCAGCAGAGAATTGATCCATATTTTGTTGCATCTCAACTTCAGAGGTTGCATTGAGTGCACAATCATCTGCAAAGAGAAAATCATGAACCAATGCTCCCTCCACTTTAGTCTTGGCTTGTAGTCTTTTCAAGTTGAAGAATTTACCATCAATGCAGTGGCTGACCTTGATGCCAAGATGCCATGTTCATCGTCACTGAAAACATTTGACACCATGGCTAAAAACATCATGCTAAAAAGCATGGGAGCAAACACACAGCCTTGTTTCACTCCATTGGTGACTGGGAAAGCATGAGAGCATTGTCCATTATCTAGAACCCCAGGCAAGCATACTGTCATTAAACTGACATACAGTACTGATGAGCTTCTCTGGGCAACCAAATTTTGACATAATTTTCCACAAGCCCTCGCAACTGACAGTATCAAAGGCCTTGGTCAGATCTACAAACATTGTGTACAGACCTCTGCTCTGCTCCTGGCATCTCTCCTGGAGTTGTCGGGCAGCAAACACAGTATCGCCCATTCCTCAGCCCTTTCTGAAGCCACACTGGCTCTCAGGTACATGACCATCTTCCAGGTGAACGATCAGCCTATTAAGGAGGACTCTGGCTAGAATCTTGCCAGCAATGAGTAAGAGAGAGATGCCCCTGTGATTGTCACAGGACAATCTGTTTCCTTTACCTTTATAGAGATGGACAATGGAGGCATCCTTGAAGTCCTAGGGGATAACCTTCTCTTGCCATGTAACCTGGAAAATTTCAGTCAGCTCTTGTATGAGCAATGGACCCCCCACCTTGTAAATCTCAGCCGGAATAGAATCAGCACCAGGGGCTTTGCCACAGGAAAGGGGCCTAATGGCCTTCCAAACCTCTTCTTCAGTTGGAACTTCGGCTAGGGAGGGATTGACTTCAACCTGAGGTAAACAGTCAATGGCTTAAGAGAGGAGGTGGAAAGATTTGGGTTGTGGGAGGAGGAAAGATGAGGTCGGGATGAATGGCCTTGGTCTTCTCAACAAAGTAGGGGATGAGGTCATGTGCTGAAAGAGGAAGTTGGAGTGGAGGTGTGGGCTAGAGAGAGGAAGGTTTAGAAGAGCTGCCTTGGGTGGCTTAATAGGGAATCAAACAGATAAATAAAAGGTTTGCTGGGCAGCAGGGAGGGCCTCATTGAGGTGAGAAGACAGGGATGTGCCTTGGACCAAGCCAGCATGGTTGTGGGCCTTGAGTGACTTCCTGATGCAACCCTTTTTGGCTCAGAATTGAGAAGGTAGATGGAAGGAGGTGGGAAGATCTGGGTTCAAATCCTGCCTCAGATTCTTGCTGTTTGACCCTGGGCAAGTCACTTGGCCTCTCTGGGCCTCAGTTTCCTCATCTATAAAATGCGGTTGGACTCGATGACCTCTAAGGTACCTTACAGGTCTAGATTTATGATCCTATGAAAGGAACGGGGCAGGGAACTTCTGGATCTCAAAGGTGGCATAATTTGGGACGTATTGCAGGGCCTAAGGGCCTAGGACTTTAGAGTTGGAAGGACCACAGAGGCAAATCTCCTTATTTTATAGTCTTTCTTATTTTACAAGTCTTTCCCCTTTTCATCTTTTTAAATGAACAGAATATATGTAAATAAAAGTTTTATTAAAAAAAAAACAACCCACAAACATTTTGTAGATGAGGAAACTGAGACCTGGTGAAGCTAAATGACTTGCCCAAGTTCTCATAGGCAGCAAGTAGCAACTGCAGGATTTGACTCCAGGCCCTAGCTCCAAATTCAGCACTTTTTATATTCTAGGGATAGAAGAGCAGGACAGAAGGGAGGAGAGGGGAAGAGAGAGAAGGGGGGAGGGGGAGACAGAGAGGAGCGGGGGAGAGAGAAGGGGGAGGGGAGACAGAGGGGGGGAGAGAGAGAAGGGGGGAGGGGGAGACAGAGAGAGGAGGGGGAGAGAAAGAAGTGGGGAGGGGGAGAGAGAGAAGTGGGGAGGGGGAGACAGAGAGAGGAGGGGGAAAGAGAGAGGGGGAGGGGGAGACAGAGGGGGGAGGGGAGACAGAGAGGAGGGGGAGAAAGGGGGAAGGGGAGACAGAGGAGGGGGAGAGAGAGAAGGGGGAGGGGGAGACAGAGAGAGGAGGGGGAGAGAGAGAAGGGGGAGGGGAGACAGAGAGAGGAGGGAGAGAGAGAGAAGGGGGGAGGGGAGACAGAGGAGAAGGAGAGAGAGGGGAGAATGGAGAGAGAGAAAGGGAGACAGGAGGGAGAGAGAACAGGAAGAACAGAGAGAAGAAGGAAGATAGAGGAGGGAGAGAGAGAAAGGGAGATAGGAGGAAGGAGAGAGGGAGGGAGAGAAAGAAGGGAGAGAGAAAGAGGGAGGGAGAATGGTCCAGGAGACTGCAGGGTGCCCTGCTTCCCTACTCGATAGTCAAAAGGCTCGTGCTTTGGTGGGGGAGGGGGCAATCACAGTACTTTCTGGCTGGGTGGAGATGATCTGAGAGGGAGACATGGGTAGGGAGACTGCAGTGAGTCACCTGAGGCACCAAACATTTAGGTGGCCGGCCCGGGGGGCACACAGCTAGTTGGTGTCAGAGCAGGGATTTGTATGTCAGTTTGGCCCCCATGGCAATGGCCATGGGAGAACACAGACCCACTGGATTGTTGGAAGACTGGCATCTTTTTTTGATCCGACTGCAGTTCTCTACCACTATGACCAGCTGCCTCTAGCTCCAGATAGAGGCAGGAATGATTTCATTTATCTTGGTATGCCTAGGGCCAGCACAGCACCTGGCACGTCCACTTGGTCCTGTCTATAGCTTGTTGGTAGCGAGCTGTTGGCATATTTTCTTCCCCATCAGACTGAGTGCATTTTTGGCCTTTCTTTGTAGCACAGTAGGTACTTGTTGTTCTCCCCTCACCCCCTTTGTCTCCCCCATTGGACTGTGAGATCCTTGAGAGCAGAGATGTCTTTGACTTTTCTTTGTATACCCAGTGCTTCCATCAATAAATTTTTTATTGACTGATTGCGTCAGATTTTTTGGATTGAACTGAATCGAGTGTACTGGCATGTTAGCTATGGCCAGCCCTTCCAGGCAGACCTCCAGGCCAAAACAAACAAACATCAGCAGTTCTAAGACATCTCACTTTATTTAAAAGAAGCTAATATACAGAATATAAAGGGCACAATTATTTACAACAATACAGTAAACAGGCTGGTTTTCAATGGGGTCAGTAGTCTGTTTGGATGAATAGAAAATAAAATTAAAAACAAACCAGGACACTCTAGGACCCCTTGGTGGGAGGACAGCTGGGGGCATGGAGAGTTGGAGGGAAACCCCAAGTCCCTCCCAACAATGTCTCTTTAAATAAATATTCCTTTGGGGTTAAGGTTTCGAGCTATATTTAAACACCACTAGGTTCCAACACTAGGGACCATATGGGGATAGAGGCAGGGGGTTTCAACGCTATTTTTTCTTTTTTTTTTTTGAGAGGCTAGGAGGAGCAAGAATCTACTGACCAATTCAGGCTCTGATCTCTCCCAACGAGGAGAGAGGGCAAACACAGCCAGACCCTGGCCCTAGGCTAGCTCATTCAAGTGCTTGATCCCAACTGCCCCTCCTAGGCTGTCCAGTCATGAACAACTCCTTGCTTCGATTTCATCTTGTTCAAACTTAGATCTGACTTTAAGAACCCAGGCCCCTCCCATGCCCTGCCTTCTAACCCCACAGTTACCCCTCTCTCCCACCCCTCCAAATCTACTGTTTCTCTGCTAAAACCAGAGCCCTTCTTCCTTGGCCTAGAGGAAGATAGGGGGGCTGTTCCAAAACCTACCTTCTCACTCCCCCTCAACCCCACCCAAATCTGGAGTTCATGGAAAACCTTCTCCCTACCTCCAGAGATAGACTTCTCCTTAAAATGGAGACAAACCAACTTTCTGGCCCAACCCAGAGGCAGGTTGGGAAGGGGAATAACTTCTTAAGCAATAAGACATTGCCACTGACTTGTGTTTTACCTAGCCGGAACTTCTGAAGAAGTAAAACGTTGAGGATAGAACCATCCCTAAGACTTTCTTGAGTTGGGGACCCAATGACCCTCTGGTCAGGACCTGGGGGTATAAGGGGTCAGTGGGGACTCTGGAGACAAAGCAAAATAAACGACTGATTTGGAAATGGATCTTGGTAGCCCCCAAGATGGGACAACTCTTTTAGGAGGAGCTTGTCCCTGACATCCTTATTCCTATGAGACTAGATGGGCATCACTGAATTCTAGGCCTAGGGAGGGGCAGGGGGACTTCAAAATATCTGGCCTCATCTGGCTCTGCCCATTATACAGAGGAAAAAACTGAAGCCTGGACTGCCTTGAACAAGGTCCCCCAGCTACTTAGCTGCAGGGTGGGGACTCCTGGCTCCCAGTCCAATGTTCCTTGCCCTGAACCACACTGCCTCCCTCCCTGACCCACGGGCAACACAGAAGGACTGGATAGATGAGATGACATACAAGCAGGCACACATCATTCTCCCTTCAGAAGGCCCTGTACAACCCAGAGCTGGATGCCAACCCACACACTCAAAACCTTCCCCTTTGTAAAAATAGATGAGTGGGTCTTCTGTTTCATAAATAGATTACATTTAGCTGAAGTTACACACACTCTTTTTTTCCTCGCCTTCCCCCTACCCTCACCTACCTCCAGGTTCCTTGGTTCACTACTTTCCATTTACTGACCTATCATTATGTTTGTGAGCTCACCATGGGAGAATACATACATACACACAGGCATACACACAGAGATGCACGCACACATACACACACACACACACAGAGTCCCCTACCTGTATCTCTGACTTCCCTTCCCTACACTGGCCCCCCTCAACTCTCTCAGTGTATATAATGTATCTGACCTCATGGCCATTAAGCCAAACAAAAAAACCACCCCAAAAACCTGCTTTCTCTCTTCCCACCACCCCTGCCACCAAAACCCCAAAAAAGTGATGGAGGGAAAGAGGTGTGTATAGGAAGCCTTCTAAAGTACCGGCATCAATATGACGCCGTGACTAGAAATAGAAAAACAAGAAAGTATTTACAACTTTACAAAGGAAGGACTAGGTAGTCCCAGTGTTGGCCTAGTGCTGGCCCTAACAGTGGTGGGCTGGCGGGAGGAGGAGGAGAGGTGGGACGATTCCTGGAAAGCTACAGGCTCAGGGAAAGGGGGCCTGCCACGGTTCCGAGCTGAACTTAAATCAAGCTAAGAGTCAGAAACCAGATCTGCTAGGAGCTCCCAGAAGGAGGCCAGCCCCAGCCCCTCCCTACCCCACACATTCACCCAGAGGGTCTCCTGCCTGTCAAGTGAGGGGCATCCATGGTCCTCCAGCCTGCTCTCCAACCAGAAGCCAGCCTGGGGGATTAGCTACGGGCAAAGATGGCCTGGCCAGAAGGCAGCCTCATTGGCTCCTCTTAAACCAATTAGTCACCACCCCACAGGACCCACAGGAAGAAACCACCCGGGGCTAGAAAAGCCGAAATAATACAACCAGACACCAGTCACCATGGCAACTGCAACAGCTGCCCTCAAATACTTCTATTATCAGTCTTAACTCTAAAAATATGTCACCTTCCCATCACCTGGAATATAATGCCCAGAAAGGAGGCTATTTGTGCCTCTGGGGCACAGCATGCCATGCAAAGGAATGGTGACCTCCCTAAAGGGAGTCTGCCACCAGTGCTCTGCCTGACTCTTCTTCCTGCCCTATGGTTCTGGGGAAAAGGAGAAAAGGAAGCTCAGGGAGATCTGCTCTGAAGGATCATCAAAGCCCAGGCAGATGCTCTGGTCTTGGAGATATACAAAGAGAAAGAAACCTGGGTGGGGAGAGGGGAATGCACAGGGAGGGGCTGGACATCTTCCAGCCAGGGGGAATGGAAAGTTCTTCATAGCAGCTGAGGTTAAAGCCCACAGGGCTTTGCTACCCTTTGGTTAAAATTAAAATAGAACTGATGGTTCCACCTAGGATGTGTGTTTGAACCCTGTTGCCTAAAAACAAAGAGAGAAAGTGAGTGGGGACAAGCAGGAGGGTGCTGCTTGCCCCCCACCCCGCCCCAAGCCACTGTTCCCTGAAGGTTCATGACCAGGGACTGCTTTGGCTAGTCGGAGCTGCTGGGGGGATGAGCCACGGCACCTCTTGGCCAACTGAAACGTGGGGAATCCATCTACCTGACTTCACCCCAACAACAAAAAAGATGTCAAAGGCCACTGAGGTCTGATAAATTAGAAATGGTCACACATACACTTTCTCTTTCCATATATATATATATATATAATCTATAATATGTATATTATATACAGAATGGCTTTAAGATAAACAACAACAAAAAAATAACTGGAAAGAAAAAAAAGTCCCCGCTGGGGAATGAGGTGGTTTCCAAAGGGTTCCCTCTGGTCCCCTGGGGTAGGAATACGGGTGGGGAAAGATGAGCTCAATAAGAAGCTATGTCTGGCCTTCTAACTTGGGATAAGGAGCAGGGGTAACTTGCCCACCCCTTCACCATCCCTCACCATCCTGAAGAAAGCTAGGCTAGGCCGAGCGTGTCCACTGCTCCTTGGTCCTCCAGGGGGAGCTCACGAGTCAAAATAAAAGTTCACTCCCAAATGGTAGTGGACATATTTTTTTTTTCATGTCTCTTTTGGGGACTGGCAAGGGACTGTGATGCCAATGCATCTCACTCGGTCCAGCTCCCACCAACCCAGACCCAATTACCACAGAGATACCGTCTCACTCGCTCACATCAACTTCCCATGTCAGTTATCCGTCAGTCAGTCAGTCAGTGTTATAAGTACCGAGGCTACATCTTACAAATGGTGGGGGGCTAAAACATGCAAGAGATGTTCCCCATCTGGCTTCTGCAGAACCACACCAACGCCCTAACATCCCTCCCTGGCCTCCACTTGGACGGTCTCCTTCCTATCAGTGGCTAGCCAGCCCAGGGGTGAGAAAGCAAGATGGCGCCATTATCTTTGTCATGGTGTGTGGGGAAGGAGATCCCAACATGGAAGAACCAGACAAGGCTATTCTACTTCCAGGGTGACACTGGAGAGCAAGGAGACGTACCCGCCTGACACCACCGACCCCTACCTTCTCCCAGAGAAAGTGTTGCATCTAGACCCTGTGGGAGGAAGAACAATTCTATTGATTCCCACCCACAAAACCATTTGGAGGAGGCCCAGCCTCAATAAACTAAGAACCCGCTCTCAACCATGGCCCCTAGAAGGGACTTTCAATAGTAGCTTAGTTCACCACCTCCCTATTCCTATTTTACAGAGGAGCAAACTGAGGCAGAGAGAAGGGAAGGAACTTGTCTAAGGTCACACAGCTAAAAAATCAGCATCCCTGGAAGCAAAGTCACAGCTAAGCCTTTGGGGCGGTTGGAGAGATTGCCCGCAGCCTCTCTCCCCAGTCCAGAGAAAAATCTAAGGAAGGGGCAGGGAGAGGGAAATATTTATATATTTCATATATAAATAAGGCGAGCTCTTTTTTTTTTTTTTGCATAGTAGTCTGAACACAGTGTCAATCTTTCCCTTCCCCCCTCCCCCCATGCCTTGTCTTTTTGTTACTTGGGATAAGAAAAAAATACAGGGGTGGGGGCATTTTCCCCGCTCTTCCTCCTTCCCCAAAGCATTGGCAGCACAGATCCTTTCTTCCGTGGCAAATATCTGGGAGATTCCCTCCACCCCTTCCTCTGCAGGGGATTTGGGAGCCAAAGGCCCCCACCCCTCCCCCTGGAGTGGTCAGGGGCCAGTGGGGCAGGACAGGGCAGAGCAGGCAAGGAGTACTGCCAATCAGTGCAGCAGGTGGGAGGGTACAAAATGCCATCTATGCCACCCAGGGGCCTCTGCCCCTGTCTGGTAATTGTATATAAAAAACCCAGCTTGGAAGAGTTCTTTAAGCGGCTCAGCTTAAGGGGAAAGGCACAATTAACACCGTATCTCCGGACAGAGTTCGCATTTGTAGTGTAGAATAGAAATTGACAGCACCAATCCTGGGGTGGGGGTGGTGGGCGAGTGGATGGAGGAGGAGGAGGTGGGTGGCGGGCGGTGGGCGGGCGGTGGGAAGCAGCGGTCCGCAGAAGCCCTGGGATGGGGGATGGGGGAGGGAGAGTGGCGGAAGTCCTCCAGGGCGCGGTCAGTGCTGGCTCCCTCGTCCCCCCCCCCCTCTCCAGGCACCCTCCCCGAGGTTCATCAGCTGACCATTGGCTCCACATCAGGGTCTCTCTCAAACTCATCCTGGATTTCATCTGTGCTTCCTGAGTCACTGCTGGCCATGGAGCTGGGGGACGGCGAGTTCCTGGGACAGAAGAGAGGGGGCAAGAGTCAGGCTGGGGTCTGGGACTCAGGGATGGAGGCATGACCTCGGGTCACAACATTTAAAGCTGGAAAGGACCTCACAGAGCTAGCCCCTCATCTTAGGGGGGAGGATAGGTACCTTCACGAAGGCCACACAGGGAGAAGAGTTGGCTGTCAGTCTTCTGACTCCAAATCCAGACCTCTTTCTTTCCTTTTACAAGATTATGACCTCTAACATACACACATTTTAGCTACAGAGTGCCAGGCCAAGAGTCAGGAAGACCTGAGTTCAAATCCAGCCTCAGACACTTACTAGCTGTGTGTGACCCTGAGCAACTTACTTCTCCCTGTTTGCCTCAGTTTCCTCATCTGTAAAATGAGCTAGAGAAGGAAACGGCAAGCCACTGCAGTATCTTTGCCAAGAAAACCTCAAATGGTGTCATGATTTGAGAGGTAGAAAGGAATCCCCAATGTAACACACTCCAAAACTTGTCTGAGGACCTCCAATGACAGGAGGACTCACCACCTCTCAAAACAGCCCATTCCATTTTGGGACAGATCTTTGTGGTGGGATATTGCCTAAATTTCCTTCTTTGCCACTTTCACCCATTGCCCTGGGGCTAAACAAAATGAGGGAGGGAATGATCTCACCATCCCTTGCCCTGGACATCTCACATCTGAGACACAGAAGCCAGCTCTGGGAATCGTAGTTTGAGATGTCTACTGATAAGATGGGGCATGTTCACAGCCTCTGGCAAGTGGTCATCCACTCCATGAAGGCCTGGGTGAAGACCTCCAAGGAACGGGAGGGAGTGAACCCCGAGCCTGCTGCTTCATTTCTGGCTAGGTCCAGCTGCTAAGAACTCCCTCGTTCTGAGGAACTTCCCAGCAGCCTTGTCGGGGGGCAAAGGGGGGAACATCTTGAGGTCAGAAGCGGACACAGCGCATGCAGAAGGAGGAGGGGTGCCTGAGCGGCCTGCCCCACTACCTGTCTGCAGAGCCCTTGATGAGTCGGCGGCACGTCTCCATCTGGACATCCAGGCCCCTCTTCATGCTACACATCTCCATGTACTCGTGCAAGTGACGGTTCATGTCGCTCTTGGCCGTAGCGAGTTCCAACTAGAAGGAAAACAAAAACATGTTCTTGCAATAACCTGTAAAGCAGACGACCAATTTATTAAGCTCATTTGTAAAATGAGAGTTGAAGGGACAGATGAAGATGTCAGGGAAGCAAGGACAAAGCTGGGCCTTGAACCCAAACTTTGGGAGTTCCACACCAGTCCTTTTCTCACAATGCCATGGAAGTTTAAAGGGTCTTTGCCCATGTTTGGAGCTCCCTGGTGTGAAAAGCCTTTCTACCGATGCAGACGAGCAATCCATGTCGTTTCTTGTCTTGGAGGCTTGTCTGGAGGTCCTGAGAAGTCTCGGGTCACACGGCCGGTATGGGCAGAAGCAGACTGTGAATTTGGGCATCCCCGGCTCTGAGCCTGACTCTCATATCATTGTTATTAATGATCACCTCTAGTCATCTTTCCCTGACTAACCTGGCCCAGTTCCACTCACCGCACTACTCCACATTCTCTCAGCATTTGTAGGCTCAGTTTACCCTAGTGTATGTGTTTCGCCAGGCATCCCAGAGTCTTTTTAATGTGTCTCTCCCATCTCAACTCCTGGACGGATTATCAGCTTGTGTATCCCACTAAAGGATCCATCATCCCCAGGGCATCTCTGTCTCTCTGTCTCTCTCCTTAACTGCCACAGCTCTTTTAGGGGGCACAGCCTAGAAAATGCCCCCATTGCTAGATAAAAACCTTTGCTGCTGTTGAATGAAGTGTTTTCCACTAAGGGGGATGTAGGGATAATCCTGAACTCTCTTCCTTTGTCCAGGGACAAAATTCTTCCTGCGGTATGGCTGTTGTAATGTAGTACCAGACAAGAACTTACCTCCTTTTGTTAAGGCTATTATTTCCCATAATGGGCCATTACTGGTCATCTTGACTTTTGGCAGAACCCCAGCCTCCTCTTTCTTCAGCCAACAACAGACCCCAAGTGGACAGGGTCACCCCCCCCCAATACCCGCATTTGGGACATTAGGACAAAATAATTCTTCCCAGGGCTCTCTGCCAGTCCTCACCTCAATCTGGCCTATTGTCTCCTGGTACTCCTTGTCTCTCGTCTTGAAGAAGGATTCGGTTTCATGAATCAAGTTGCCCAAATTTTCTTCTTGCTAGAAAGACAAAACCAAGGGGATGATTAGCTAGTTAGGGGGCAGATCTCGGGGTTCTGTGGAGTCCTAGAGTAGTGATCCATGAGAGGAGATGGAGCATGAGAACTAGGAAGAAACTTAGAACTCAGAATGTCAGAGGTAGGAGGGGCCATAGAACCCAGAACGTCTGAGCTGGGAAGGGCCTTAGAACCCAGAACGTCAGAGCTGGGAGGGGCCTTAGAGCTCACACAATGAGGCTCCCTCAGAGTCCCCCAGAACTTCAGGGCTCCCCCAGTCAGTCTTTACACAGAAGAGGAGGAACAGGAG
Organism: Vombatus ursinus; assembly: GCF_900497805.2. Lineage (NCBI taxonomy): Eukaryota > Metazoa > Chordata > Mammalia > Diprotodontia > Vombatidae > Vombatus > Vombatus ursinus. The sequence continues at coordinate 5,215,518 of NW_020954662.1, read as the reverse complement.
GAGGGGATTGGGATGAGAGAGGATACTGGCTATCTCAAGAAGGGAAGGGCCTCGCCTCTTGCTCACCTCTCCCTGCAGGTCAATGGATGGGTTGCAGTTGGTAAAGTCCTCCCAGAGCAGCAAGGTGTCCTCATTCTCTTCCCAAGTCAGACTGTCGCAATCATCATCAAAGTCAAAAGTCTCTCTTCTGTGGGGGGGAAGCAGGAGGGGGAACAATACCATAAGAAGAGGTGGTAAGCAAAGAGAGAAACTGAGTCCTGGGGACGAGGACAACAGACTTCAGGGACCAGACACTAATGAAACTCTCCCCAACCTTAATCCTTCAAAGGTGGAGTACTGGGCCTGGAATCAGGAAGACCCAAGTTCAAATCTGGCCTCAGACACTTATGAGCTGTGTGACCCTGGGCAAGCCCCTTAACCTCTGACTGCCTCAGTTACCATAACTGTAAAATGGGAATAATAAGAACACCTACTTCACAGGGCTGTTGGGAGGATGGAATGAAATAATATTTGTAAAGCACTTAACACAGTGCCTGGTACTTAGCAGGCACTTAATAAATGCTCACTTCCTTCTCTTCCATAGAATCACAGAATTTTATGTTATTGCTGGCAGGAACTAGAATGCCTGAGCTGGGAGGGGCATTAGAACCCAGAATGTCCGAGTGGAGAGGAACCTTAGAACAGAGAATGTCAGAGCTGGGAGGGGCCTTAGAGATTATCTAATTCAGCCTCTGCATTTGACAGATAAAGAAAATGAGGTCCATGACTTTCCTAACACCACCCAGAAAATCTGTGTCAGAGCGGCGCTAGCTCTCAGGCCCCCCTGATGCTCTTTCCACATCACCCCCACACTGCTTCCCAAAGTTCCTTGGACTATTGTTAAATATTTCATGGGCCTTGAGGACAGGACAGGGCTCATGTTTCCAGTTTATTAAGAAGCAGGTCTCTGGAGTGCTGGGAAAATTGCTTCCATGGGGTCAACTTTTCCAGGGGGGAAGGGGGAGAAGGGAGTGCAGCATTCAAGATCCAGGCTTCAAGACCGGTCAAGACCCACGAGGCAATTCCCAATTGTGCCTCCAGGTGTCTCTGTAAATTCAGGGACTAGGGCCTGGAGAGAGCAGCCAAGCTGGTTCCAAAGAAGAGGAGAGTGGGCAGGAGGGAGCCTAGGAGGTCTCGGATCTGGAGCCTGCTTCCCTGCCCCCCTCCCCCCCACTTCCTTTTGAGTGTCTAGGCTCCCAGTGAAACCAGAGCTGGGAAGGGGAGGGCAAAGCCCCCCGGGCAGGACCCTGGGGGTTGGGCCAGAAGGGGGTGGCCTTCTCTAGGGGCCAGGGAAAGCCGATGGCCTCCCTCCTCCACACATATACAGTGATCCCAAGCCCGGCCCTTTCCCACATTTGACAGGCTTGGGAACAAAACCAACTGATTTTAATCAGAACAAAACAAGAGCTCTGATGGTATTCAAAGCCCAGGGCCCCAGTGGAACTTGCCCTAAGGATGCTGCGGATAAAAGGTGATGGAGCTGGGATGCTGGTGGAAGAGGGGGTGGCCCGTCCAGCTCTTTCATTTTTAAAAATAAGTTTTATTCATGTCTTGTATTTTTACGTCCTGTTCATTTACGTCCTGCCTCCTACCAAATGAGCTGTCTCTCAGAACAAAGAAAAATGGGGAAAACCAACCTGCCTCATCTGACAGCCAAAGTAGGTAGCGTCTCATGCCCACAAAGTGCCCTCCCACAGCGGGATTTGTTTCATTCTTTGTCTTTGTAGGTCACTGCCTGGCACATAGTAGGTGCTCAATAAATACCTGTTGATTAATTCCCTCCTTTCATTGTAGGGGGTGGGGGTTCTGTGGGTAGATGCGAAATGCCTGCATTTCACAGTCACCTGCATTTCCTCCTAGAGGGATGGAGGAGTGAGCAGGTCAGACCTCTGCTTGAAAAGAAATTGGGGGGTGGGATGGATAAAGGAGAAGATGGATCAGGATTCAGAGTGTGGAGCCAATGGGGCTAGCAAGATGTAGTGGATAGGAGAGAACCGTCATGGGTTCAACCTCTGAATATGCCCGTTTGTCTTCCACGTTGCCCCCAACCCTGGTCAGCTGTGAGGGGGGAGGGACTGAGTGAGAGAACTAAAGATGACTTCAGGTCAACTCCCTACTCACTTTTACCCCCCCCAAGCTGCTCCACTACCCCGTTGGCAAGGGGAGGGGTCTTCTCCGTAGGCCCTGCACAGCCCATAAATATCCCGTTGTCACCACTTTTGCCCTTAGAAGCCCTAGTCTGCTTCTGAACAATACAGCCTTTTCTCGGGGGGATTCATTAAGTCATCAGAAACAGTCTTCTCAGGAGAATCCCAGAGCCAGAGACACTCCTCTCCCCTGGGGCATGAGCACTTCCTCTCTCCCCCTCCTTTCAGACTCCATTTCCTTTCCCCAAGATTCCAGGGAAGGGAAGGAGACCTAGAGAGCAGTCACCATCATGATCATTATGAATAATCACAGATGTCCCAGTGAAAGAAGAGATGAGAGCCCAGGATGATAGCCCTGGAGCAGCCTAGGAGTCCCGGTGGCATCCTTGCCATGCCCAGAGGAAGGGAGTCAGGCCCCCCTAAAGTCAACTAATAGGATGAGAAGGACAAGAGATGGATGGACCAGGCAAAGCACTGTCTTAAGGACTAGCACTGGAGCACTCTCTCTCTCTCTCTCTCTCCCCTTCTCTCCTTTCCTTTCTTCTCCTCAGTCTCCTCTCTCCTCTGTGTCTGTGTCTGTCTCTCTTCTTTCTGTCTTTCTCCTCACTTGCTCAGGAATCTTCCTGTCTCCCTGTCCCTTCTCCCATTGCATTCTACATATTTTATATCTCTTAGAATCATAGATTTAGAGTTAGATAAGATCTCAGAAACCACCTGGTCCAGAGATTCTTTACCTGGAGGTCTGTAAACTTTAAAAAAAAAAAAAAGGATAATTGTATTTCAATATTAGGGCTATCTTTCTAATCCTCTGCACTTTATTTTAATCATATAAAACACTCTTCTGAAAAGGGACCCCTGGGCTATCTCAGACCCTGTCAGAGGGGTCCAGGACACAAAAAAATGTTAAGACTGCCACGATCTAATCCAAATCTCTCGTTTTACAGAGAAGGAAACTGAGGCCTGGGGAGGTTAGAAACTGGTAGCACCCTCTTAACCTGAAAACCACTATACCTTGCCTCCTTCTCTAAAAGGTGAACAGGACTCCTGGAGTTCACACTTCTATAGGTCTTTAGGATTCCTAAAAGGCTTCCTTCACAATGGTAGAGGGAGGAGACAATTGAAGCATCATCATTCCCTTTTCACAAATGTGGAAACCAAGACTCAGGGATCTGCCTATGGTCAGGCAGTTAGGAAGCAATGCAGTTGGGATTTCAGTGGATCACAGGTTTTGGAGCTGGGCAACTGAGTCCCAGAGCATTAAAGTGCCCAGCCCGGGGTCATGCAGGTGGTAGTAGCAGAGCCAGGGTTGGGACCCAGGTTTCACGACTTTGAGCCTATTACTCTTCTGGAGGGGGAATGAGGGTAGGATCCCAGCTCTAGAGCTGGTCACCTAGTCCAACCCTTTATTTTACAAATGAGGAAACTGAGGCCCAGGGAAATTACAGAATCAGTCAAGGTCAGACTGGGAGTAAGCATCAGAGGTGGAATTTGAACCCAGGTCCCAACTCCACGGCCAGGATTCTTTTCAGTGAATCCTAACTGCTTCCCACAAATACTCACAGTTGGTTGAACATTCGCTTCATTTCATCCGTGATGTTCATGGAGCTGACCTCATCATCTGACAGCCTGGTGACCTCCCCATCCTGCTCAGAAATGTCATCCTCTGTGGTTACCTTACGGTCCTTCTTCTTGGATGCTACCTGAACCAGGGAAGGAAGTGAGAGGAGAGGTGTGAATGGATGGTTCTGCCTGGGTTGAGAGAAGGGGTTGGGAGGACCAGGAAAGATGGGAGAGGGGGGCTGCTCCCCCTACGGGGCAATGGATGGAAAGCGGTTGAGGCCAGCCACGGCCAGGGCCAAGCAGTGAGAGCTCACTACAAAGCAGGAGAACGTTAGCAAACAGCATAAGGGGAAGGAAGGCCACCATGGCAGAAGACCCCCTGACCTACCCTCTCTCTGAGGCCTACTGTCCACAAAAGAGCTCTCTGAGGCTGCCTTCCCCAAGGGGAACAGCAGGAGAGAGATGTCAGGGAACCAGCCAAGCAGGCGAGATCCAGAACCCAGAACCCACAGAGAAAAGCCGCTCCGTGTTTCCTGGGGCCCTCTGACGACATGCAGACAGGGGTGTACGGATACACGCAGAGCTCACACACAAAGCTTGGAGAGATACAAACAGAGGAGCTGGCCTTTGCCCCTTCAAATTCCTTCCACTGGCTCTTAGATTGGTGGGGAGGGGAATAAACTCCCACCAGCAATGATACCTTTGCACCCTGCCTCCCCCCAAGTCCACAGTCACACACTGAGAAGCAATAGCACATCCTTTCCCCCTGAAATCAAGCAAAAGCCAAACCAAAATTCCCATGTCAAAAAAAGCAGCTTCCCCCAAACAGTAGCAAGCTATGAGAAGGCCACAAAATGTCCAGCAGGCTGGGTTTGCCCAAAAAGCCATCAGCCCCTCTCTCCCTCTCTCTCCCTCTCTCTCTCTCTCTCTCTCTCTCTCTCTCTCTCACACACACACACACACACACACACACACACACACACATACTTTAAATCTATGATTCTAAAATCCTACAGCATTTCTCTTCACTGGCTCAGTTTCCTGCTCTATAAAATGACGCGGTTGGACTTTGCAAAACAGCAAAAATCTGACTGTGAGCATGGACCATGGGATACAAGAAAAAACCAGAGGAGACGTAAGGATGTTGGGATGCTACCTCTCAGGGAAACGAGGAGAAGGGGAAAGGATCCTAATAGTTAAAGGGGGAGGTTGTTCTTAGCTAGATTGGCTAGGACGCCCCACGGTCTCCTCCAGCTCTAAGACTTCATTATGATTCTGTGAGCCTGCGGCCAAGACCCAGATGGGCCATCAGGCAACTGAGTCAGTTTTGTTTTGTCTCTAATAAAGTCATTTCCCTTCTCTGGGACTCAGTTTCCTTATTTGTAAAATAAGGAAGGTCAGAACAGATGAACTGTGAGTTTACTTTCAGCTTCAGCTCTGTGGTTCTAAGTCACTTTCCCTCTCTCCGGGACTTGACTTCCTCATCTGTAAAGTGAGAAGGAGGTCTCTTCCAGCTTAAGCTCTGGGGTCCTAAGACACTTTCTAGAGACAGGGATGGGGCCAGGGCTGGCAGGTGGCGGTGGGAAGTGAGGGGTGAGTGGCGAGGGGTGGGAGGCCCTGTTCACCTGAAAGATCTTGGACACGTCTTCCGAGTTCCGCTGCTGTGCGACATCGCACAGCTTGGCCGTGATATCGATTCGCCGGCAGATATCCATGTCCACCTTCATGGCCTTCTCTTGAATCTTTGTGTCCAGGTCTGTCATGGGCTGCAGGGAGGACAGCACGGGGGTTACACGAGTTGGGGGCAGGGGAGAGGACCAGAGCCTGGTAGGGGCTTATCCCCACCTCACAGAACTCCTTTCCCAGCCTAGTGGGTGGGTGAGCAGGAGGTGAGGGAGGGCCTTAGGACTGGGGGGTTTACTCCCCCCAGAGCCTGGGGGAAACCTCAACTCTTCCAAGTTGGGAGGGATCAGCCTTCACAAGAGTCCCTGGAAACTATGCTGTGGTCTGGCATCATGACGCTATGACTGACTTAACTTAAGGCCTCCCACCCTGCTCCAAGGCAGGCCTACAGGGCTCAAGATTTCTCAGCCGGGGGCTGCACAGCCCTGGCTAAGGACTGGAAGGCATCTTCTCTCTCAGCAGCTATACAGAGACTGTGGGTTGTGTTAATTAAAAAAAAAAGAAGAAGAAAGAGTCCAAAATCTGTTGAAAGATTGCCACTCTCCCCACCCCCCACAGCAGGCTCCATCTCACACAGAACCCCAAGAAAGAGAGAAAAGACACTGGGGATGGAGACTTGTTACCCATGGCTTCATCCCCACACTGACAACCCAATCCAGAGGCCCGAGGCACTGCCCCCACCCACACACATCCCTCAGTGGCCCAACTCGCCCGAGAGAGACAGAGAGGGCATGTCCAAGTAAGGCCAGGGCCTCCATCCCTGCCAGTGAGGACTTCATTGGTATAGGGCCTGCCCCTCACTTTCATCCTCCACTCAGACGATTGGAGCTGATTCATCTGGGCTCCTCTGGGTGCCCATTTCATGAGGCTCTGGCAGTACCATCTCTCCCCAATAGGGCTTTTCCACTACTCCCTGCAGAAAGGAAATCTGGGGACCTCACAGGAGGGGAACCACAAGGCTTCCCTGATTAAGAACAGGAGAGGAGGGGGTTTCCTTTTACACAGAAGGTTCTCCAGAGGGGGAAGCAAGAAGCCTAGAGGAGGCCATCTCCATTCCTGCTGTTTGGGCGTAGGATGTGACATATTCAACCTTCTCCTCCATTGCAGAAGACCATGAGCTTTTGCTCACAAGATCCCCGCCTCCGATATCTGGATTGCCTGCCCTCCCAACTCTTCTTTTGTTTTCTACCCATCCTTCAAAGTCCAACTCCAAAGCTACCTCCTCCAAGGAGCCTTCCTGGTCAGTCAAGATCTCCTCTCTCAGATCTCCTGTGACATTTTATTATGCCCTCATCTAAGGCATTGGTGGTTTATTATTGGGTTTTCTCCATTTGTGGCTTATTCCCCTTCTAAATGGTAAGCTCCATGAGGGAAGGGAAGAGGTCTCTTTTAAACTTTCTATCTCCTCTAGTTCAGACAACAGGATAGACTTTTTTTTTAAATAAAGTTTGTGTCCTGTCTGGACCCAGATTGTATACTGGGATGGTCAGAGGTCAGGAGACACAAAAAAGTCTCTCCCAGCCTGGAGAGGAAGATACTTCCTGAAATAACTCCCCATACCTAGGTCTGCTTCTTGTCCTTAGATGGATCCCATAGACTTTCAGGGGACTAAAGTCAGAGTTCCAGTCAAGTACTGTTATCACACAGTTTGAAAAGAAAGTTTAAAATCCAGGACCCAGCTAGGGCTGGAGGAGAAGGAAGGCCAGCTGTGTGAGCTCTCCCTTTCCTCTTCCATAGGGGGAAGACAGCGGCCTGGCCCATTACAACTCCCACTGCACAGGCCCCTGGGCCCAAGTCACCTGTGCCGCACCACCTGGGGGAGATCCTCTACTGAAAATATCCAAATCAATCACTCCATCAAAAGGAGCCCTCAAGGCCATGGGTTAAGCAGCAGGTGAATGCATCTCTACACAGACCAAATAGGAAGAGGAGAGAGAAGGAGGGAGGGAGGGAGGGAGGGAGAGCGGAGAGGGTACTGAGGGGAGGGCAGGGGGAATGAATGGTCTCTGATGCATCTGTCATCAAGTCAAACGCAGCCAGAATACTAACTATGAAGCAATGCCCACAACCGGACCGGACGGATGGACAGTCTGACCCTGGTGGTGAATGAAGCCGCCTGCATGATGGGGTGGGGGAGGAAGGAAGGAAAGGTCATGCCACCCAGGATGGAGGGGCAGGGAACAGCACTTACATCACTCATCAGCCCCTTAAACACCACCAGCTCAGCCTTCAGCCGCTCAATCTTCTCATTCATCTCCTCCTGGATGGCCTCAGCCTCCTGGGCCGCCTGGGATCCGAGTGGGGATGACGGGGCAAGAAGGAGAAGCAAAGGGGAGGGAGACAGCAACAATTAAGGAGGTTCTGACAACTGGCGGGGAGCAGAACCGGCTGGAAGGAACACAACACCGCCCACCCCTGGGGCTTCAGGGCGTGAGCCTGGGCAAGGCTCGGCCCAACCACATGGCAGACCCTCAGGCCAGACCAATACAGCCACATCAGAGCAAGTGGAATGATAACATGAACAAACTCCATGACCTGTAACAAGGAATGGATTGCCCTCTTTTTGCAGATGAGGAAACTGAGATTCACGGAGAGGTCATTCAGCTAGTCAGGGCCCAGAGCTTTGAAATCAAGTCTTTCGATTATAAAACCAGTGCTTTGGGACCCCCACACTGTCTTTCAAGATGGGAGTCAATGGAAATAGGGAATCAGGGGGAGGGGGTGACAGGCAACTCATGGTTCAGAGTCAGGCTTAGTGGGGATCCCTCCTGTTGGCAAGGAACGTTTGTGTGCTCTCTCTCTAACTAGGCACTGTTGGCTCCATTTTTCATATAGGGAAACCAAGGTCCAGAAACATAGGGTCACATAAAATGGTAAGACTGGTATTTAAGAAAAAAAAAGGCTCCTCAGCTTGGAAGTCTATTGACTAAACCCCATTGGTGGGGCCTGAGCTCTGGAGGAAGGGCATCTGGGGATTCGAGAAGGGCAGGGAGAACCTTCCCTAAAGGAAATGACCCCTAGCCTTGAGGCTCAGGACCTGGAAGAAATGACCCTCCAAGAATTTCAAAGTTAAAGGCTCCCAGATTATCAGAGCAGGAAGGGACCTTTGACAGTATCCTGGGTTCCCCCTTTAATGGACAGATGGGGAAACTGAGGCCAAGGAAGAGGAAGTCGTTTGCCCGTTCACACAGTGGCAAGGTTACAAAATCATAACCCAGGTCCCTTGATTCCCAATTAGGAGCACATTTTCCGAACCACAGACTTTCTGGGCATTCGCATGTGCATGAGAGGTGAGCGAGGTGAAACCCTTCCCAGTTCCCCAAGAACAAATCAAACAGGAATCGAAATACAGGAAAAGAACCCCAGACCCATAATCTGGTTAGAACGCAGCCATGACTTCTGGCTGCGTTAGAACCAGCTCTCCAAGGGGCAGCTAGGTGGCGCAGTGGATAGAGCACCAGCCCTGAAGTCAGGAGTACCTGAGTTCAAGTCCAGCCTTAGACCAAACACTTGACACTAGCTGTAAGACACTATGCCCAGGTATGACCCTGGGCAAGACACTTAACCCCAATTGCCTTAAAAAAAAAAAAAAAAAGAACCAGCTCTCTGCTCTTGTCTCCGAAGGGTGCCTGGGCAGGCAGGGCTGGAGAGCGGGGAGCCACCGCTCCTGTCATTTTGGGCTACTTCCTGGGGCTCTTACCTCCTGAAGTGTCTCCACCATGGTCTCCAGGTTCATGCGCTTGGCCAGCTCCTCCTCCCACCTGAAAGAGACAGGAAACATCACTAAGTTATTATTATTATTATCATTACTATTATTAATAGGAGATAAGGGCGGGGGCAGGCTCTCAGGCTGAAGGAAGATGTGACTCCCCATCCCAAGCCTAAGGGAACACAGCCAACATGAAGAAGTCACCCTCCGCAGCCCTCTTAGACATGCAGTGGGGCAATGCCAAGAACGCTAGACATGAGTTTGAATCCTATCTCTATCCCTTATTCATTGTGTGACACTGAGCAGGTCTTGCTGCCTCTCTGGGCCTCCGTTTCCTAGCTCTAAAATGGGGAGGATCCCCCTTTAGCACCCACCTCACTGGGCAGCTGGAGAAAAGACCTTTGTAAAATACCAGAGGAATGTATATTTCATGTGGCACCTACACATGCACACACACATACACTGGCTCCCCCATTAGAATGAAGGCCCCCTGAGGGCAGGGCCCTTAGTATCTCCAGCACTTAACTCACTTAATAAACATTCGCTGATTGATTGGCTGAATGTAGGTGATTATTACAACTAACAGATCACAAGAGTGGTTTGGGAGTTAGATCTCAGGAGTGCTCTCCAGGAAATACACTGCCCCAGCAGAGGCCAGTGGAAAGAGGCCTGGATTTGGAGTGACAAGACTTAGATTCAAATCCTGCCTGTGTGACCTCAAGCAGTGAAGCGGTTAAACCAGAAGATTTTAAGGAACCTCCCAGCTCCTACCCAGGATCCCTCAGCTTTGTGAGAAGTCCTGGCTCTCTACTGATGAGAATTCATCAATGCTTGTTGACTGACAGATTGATTTAAATCGTCATAATTCACAGTTCTGCAAGTGCTTTCCATGAGATAAACCTGTGAGGTATATAGTATTGCTGCCCCCATTTTACAGATGGGCAAAATGAAGCCCAGAAGAAGTCACTTGTCTGAATTCACATAGTTATAAAATATCAGAGCCGAGACCAGAACTCAGGTCTTCTGACTCTCAAACAAGTGCTCTTATCCACTGTAGCACAACCAACCAAAGAGTAGAAGTCATTTGTTCATTCATTTAATAAGCATTTATTAAACGCCTCTTGTTTGCCAGGTACTGTGCTAGGTGCTTGGGGATCCAAATCCAAAAATCAGGCTCTTGTCTTCAAGAATATTACCAGCTCTTCCCCTGACCCCCCGCCCCTCCAACCTTCAGTATTTGAGTCATTACAACAAACATTTATTAATCGCCTACTATTTGCCACTATGCTGGGTACTGGGAACCCATTGACAAAAGGGAAATCATCCCAGCCCCCACGGAACTGGCATCCATTTGCTCATGTGACACTCAGTGATGCCCATTTTACAGGTGAGGAAACTGAGACTCAGCGGCTAAGTGATGTGTCCACAATCCTCCCAGCTCCTAAGTGCTGAAAGTTGGATTCTAAGCCAAGACTGCCTGTCTTTGAGTCTACTCCAATATACCTGCTGCCTCCCTGAAGTTGGGGATCCCAGGAAGGTGTGGGGAATGTGGGCTTCAGGAAGGGCTGGTCTCCTGGGGGCTCATGGACTAAATGACCGCTAGAGACAAAGGATGGAGTGATGGCTGGAGGGTGTAGTGCTTAGAATACTAAGAAAGGCCTGGCACCCTAGGGGGGTATTAGGGGAGCAGTGAGCACCAGGGAAGCATAGGAGGGGAGCAGTGAGGGTGACAGAACTGGCCTGTCACTTCTACACCCTAACGTGGAATTCAGAAGACCTAGGTCTGAGTCTGAGCTCAGTCACTTCCCAGCTGTGTGACCTTAGACAAGCTGCTGGCTTTCTCAAAGGCTCAGCCCCCTTGGAGATAGAAAGAGATTAGCACATGGGCCCTCCTAAGAAAGTCAGGGCAGTGTTTCCTGAACCAGAGCCCCATATAGAAGCTGGAGCTGCTATTATGGACTTCAGGGAAGAAGCCAGAAGCCCACAGGTACAATTACACTGGCAGAGTCCAGCCCCTGCGGGCGTAGGAGGCCTAGCAGGAGGAGAAATGCCTTCACTCTCCTCCCTGAGTTCTACCCTGCAGAGCCTGGGATGGTAGAGTTCTGAGGGGCTCAGACCCAGCGATCTCCGAGCTGCCCCCCCAACCCCCACAGCTGATCTTTAAGTAGCTTGATTGGGGCGTTTGGTTTGGTTTTTTGCTCATATACCAGCATCCCGCTGGCTATGCCTGGTGAGCAAAACAGAAAGGGCAACCAGTCCACATTTCCGTCCACTACAGTCTCTCTCTCTCTCTCCTTTTCTCTTTTAAAGTCGTCACTGGGGATGATTAAAAATAGGACAAAGGGAAGAAATGGGCAAGCCTGGGAAGATTCAATCACGTCATCCACTTTTTGGAAACAAGTGTTTGCATGCACGCGCACGTGCACGCGCGCACACACACACACACACACACACACACACAGAAAATTCCTCCTTTCCTCCCACTCCGGAGGGAGCCAATGCCAGGGATGCAGACCAGTGTGTCTGTCTATGTCTCTATCAGGGCTCTGGCCAGGAGAGAGCTGTCTGGGACAGGAATAAAGGGGCCTGGAATGGAGGCTGGCAGCCCACACTGTTCCGAAGGAACCTTAGGACGCAAAGTCTCAGAGCTAGGAGTGAGGACCTCAGAACACAGAATGGGAGAGCTGGGAAGAACCTTAGGTCATGGGATGTCAGGGCTGAAAGGGACTTTAGAAATAGAATGTGAGAGGTGGAAAGGACCTCAGAACAGAGAATTTCAGAGCTAGACTGAAGCAATGGTTCTGAGGGAGAGGGAGAAAAGCCCCCTAATAAGAAGGAACAGCCCCGGGGCTTATGAAGCAAGGAGAAGTATAGGGGATCTGGAGACAAATCTAAATTTAGAGCTGAAAAAGACCTTTGAGATAACCTAATCCAGCCCGGTCCCTGCACAGGAGAAAAGAAAACCAAGAACTAGGGCCTGGAAAGAAGAGATGACTTACCCAAGGTCACACAGCTAGTTAAGGCAGTGGCAGGTTTAGGACCAGAAGACAGGGTGTCTGTCCACAAATCTTGGGGTCTATCCATTGTACCCCACTGCACAGAGCAGACCTTGGGAATGGGCACAGAAAGAGGCAGTAATTTACCCTCAAGGAGTGAGAGTGGAACGAACCATAGAGGGCATTTTGTCCAATTTCTTGCCCAGTTGAGGGTAAAGATACAAAGGGAGGCCAGTAGTCTCAGCTCTGGAGCTGAATCATCCCTTCTTCTGGCCCTGTCCCACTAGTCTTGGGAAACAGCCTGGGGAGGTCTGGTTTCCGAAGTCACTGAAGGAGAAGCCCCCTGGTCCCCAGCGGTGGCCAATCTGGCCTCCAAGGAGCTGCGGGTAACCCCTACACGTCTCCCCCTCCAAGAGCAGCAGCTGGACGGAGGAGCTGCCTTGGCTTCCTCCTCTCCCTCTGGCACACAATGCCTGGAGAGGGGTCACAGAGATTCGGCAGTTCTACAATTCCTCACCAATGGAACCCCCTACACAAGGCAATTTCAGGTTGGCAGAAGGGAAACATGACCTCATGAGTAAAGCACTCTACAGACCCCAAAGTGTGTTCCCTTCTCATCCGATTTGTGAGGTGGGCAGGGCAGGCATCAGGATCCCCATGTAACAGATGAGAAAGCAGAGCCACAGAGAGGGCCAAAGACCTACAGCCTGGAAGACTTGGCAATGCTGGCACTAGAAGAGGATCCTCAGAACAGTGCGATAACTGGGGCAGGATGGATTAGAGCTTATGGAAAGTAGAGGCCATCAACGCATTCCTGCAGAGAAACCACTGCACAGGGCACAGGCTTGGCAAGAATCATTAATTATAATAGGAAGCTACCAGATGGTGAGCTCCCTCCACCCAGTGACTGCAGATGAGGCCAGGTAAGCTCCTCCCACACCAGCTCCACACCCTCAGGGGACTATCAGAGTTGGAAGAGACCTCAAACATAAACTATCTGAGTTGGAAAGGACAAGAGAACACGGGATGTCAGAGCTGGGAGGGCCCTTAGAACACAGAATGCCAGAACTGGGAGAGTCCTTAGAACACAGGATTTCAGAGCTGGAAGAGAACTTAGGAAGTAGAAATGGGGAAACTGAGGCTCAGAGAAAGGAATCACATAGTGAGTTAGTGGCAAGGTAAAGACTAGGACCCAGGTGTATACTGTCTCCACACATTATGCTTTCCCACTTTACCGGTGCTTGCTGAACCCCAAGGCAGATGGTATTTCAGAGTGACAGTCATAGGCACTTTAATTTCTATATCCAGGTTTGGTGCTTAGCCTGGTTTCCAGTGGCAAGAAGGTTTAAAAAAGAACTCTCCTCTAATCCTCTACCCTTCTTGATGTCAAATCAGCTTTACAGGATAAACCTGCTGTCTTTAGGAGACCTAGCTACCCTACTCCTCCAACTCTTCCCCTTGGCTCTTCAGAGCAGTCAAAGGGAATCCCTAGCTTTGTTATTTCAGGCATTGGTGGCAAAGCAAGTTTGGGCTTTTTAATGACTCTGGCATTTATAAGACTGGTCAGGTGTGCTCCTTTGGCCCTCTTTGATCTCCCAGAACACCCCAGCTAAGACACAATTCCTTTCCCTCACATGTGCCCACCTTATTGGTCATAGCTCCCTTCCCAGATGGCTCACCTACCGGGGAAGGCAAGCAGGGCAGTAGTGGAAAAGAGCTTTGGACTGGGAACCAAGAGACCTGGGCCCAAGTCCCAGCTTGGCCACCAAATGTGAGATGTTGAGCAAACTGCTTCACCTCTCTGAGCCTCCAATGCCTCTTTTGTAAAGTGAAGGGGTTGGGTAGTGTTTTTCCACTCTCAATATTGGGGAATACTATAACCAATCCAAGCTTCTGCTGCTGAAAGATTCAGAATGTCTTAGAGGCTGCAGACCTTACAAGTTGATGTTTCCTTCTTTTCCTACCCCTGGTTCCTGTCTTCTTCCTGGTTCCTCTTAGGAGTTTCTCTCCCTGAAGCCACCAACAATAGTCTTAACAAGTCCCTAGTATAGTTCTTCTTGGGGATTACTGGACTAAATGACCCCCTAGGGTTTCTCTCATTTCCAGCATTTTGCATTCTGAGTTCCTCCCAACTTTAATATTCTAGGTTCTGAGCTCCCTCCCAGAGTTCTGATATTCTATGTTCTAAAGTCCCTCCCAGCTCTGACATTCTATGTTCTAAGGCAGGGGTAGGGAACGGGCAACCTCAAGGCCACATGTGGCCTTCTAGCCCCTTGGGTGCAGCCTTTTGACTGAGTCCAAGTTCTACAGATCAAATCCTTTTATGAAGGGGATTTGTTCTGTGAAGTTTGGATTCAGTCAAAGGGCCACACTTAAGGACCTAGAGGGCCACATGTGGCCTTGAGGCCACAGGTTCCTCACCTCTGTTCTAAGGTCTCTTCTAGTTCTGACATTTTATATTCTAAGGTCCTTCCCAACTCTGACACGCTATGTTCAGACAGGAAGCATGGTATAATAGACAGAATGCTAGACTATAGAATCAGAGAGACCTGGGTTCAAATCCTGCCTCAGATACTCATTCACTGTGTGACCCTGAACAGATCACCTATTCTCTCTGGCTCTCCGTTTCTTCACCTGTAAAATTAAGATGTTGGATTTTGTGACCACTAAGGTCACTTTCAATTCAATCTATCATCCTATGATAAGGATCCCTTCCAGCTCTGACCTTCTGGGTTCTAAGGGTCCTCCCAGCTCAGACATCCTGTGTTCTAAGGATCCCTTCCAGTTCTGACATCCTGTGTTCTAAGGGCCCTCCCAGCTCATTCTGTGATTCTATAATTGAGAATGGCAAAAAGAAAAATTCATAGTAGGCACAAAGACAAGCTGGGAGGCAGGATTAGTATAGATCTGATGCTTCATTTAGAAGGCCAGTTTCTTTTGTCCAATAGTGCCATAGACACTCCTCTGTCTGGAATGATAGTTGATGGACTGACAGATGATCATTGAAGTTATCCTATTAGAAAGTAAGGGGATGAGGTAAAGGACTAGTCCAGTAAGAAGATGATAGAATATTTAAGGACAGGGTAACCAAGGAATCCATGTACTTCTATCCTCCTATCTCATATTCACGTCCAGCCAAACAGCACCTTCCTCCCCAGGTCATCAACGAAATACATTAATTATCTCAATCCTCTCCAATGTGCCCAGTGCAAGATGCACTTATCATTCTTTTCATTTCACAGACAAGACAATGAGGCAGGAGAAGGGGGGGCCAATTAATTAGCTTAAGGTGATGTTATTTTCCTCGCTCCTTGACCTGGGATCAAGTTTAGACCCTGAATCATAGAGATGGCTTCCAAGTCAGTGCATCACACAACTTTTGAGCATATCCCGATTGTTCTCACTTCTCTAAGATTCATTTCAGTTTATAGCTAAGATCAGCCAATTCTTCCTCCATTCCCAGGCCCCTTAAGATTTTTGTTTTTCCTTCCCAAACTAAGCCTCCCTGAAGGGGCCAGTGTTCATCCCATTCCAGAGAGAGAGAGGGTGTCAAGCCAAGTAGCAATCCAGACTTGGCTTGGTCTCCTCCACCATGGCCAAGAGCTGCATTAGGCTAATGGCTGTTCAGGTTTGCAGTCCTGCCCAACTCTTGCCCAGTCATGTCAGCCACCAACAGGGCCAGTGTGTCCTGACGGTCCTCCAGCCTTAGTTCCTGACTCAATCCTTTAAGGCTTGCTCTGGATACCAAATCTCCAGAGGAACATCCAGCCCTTCTCTCAAACTCCCTCATTTTAGAGAGGCCAAGGACAGAATTTCAAGGTCATCTAGACCATTCCCTAGATTTTATAGATGAGGAAATGGCCCAGAGAAGTTAAGTAATTTGCTCATGGCCACATAGCTAGGATGTAGCAGAGTTAGGATTCAAACCCAAGTCCTTCTAGGCTCTTTTATTTTTTTTAAACTAGGCAATGGGGTTAAGTGACTTGCTCAGGGTCACACAGATAGTGTCAAGTGTCTGAGGCTAGATTTGAACTCAGGTACTCCTGACTCCAGGGCCGGTATTATATACACTGCACTACCTAGCTGCCCCACTTCTAGGCTCTTTCTACTGTGCCATGTTGACTCTCACCCCCTACTGGTGTAGACTGCTATCCATCCATGCCTTCTCCCCCTGGATGATTTATGCCCATGTCTTTCCATCAGTTCTTTAGATGATCTACCCCCAAAGTACCAGGGGCCTTCCTCTGCCTTTTTTACTCTTTCATGGATGCCTGTGTGTCACTCAGGCTCTCCAAATGCCTTCCTTTGTTCTCACAGCACGATGACCATCCCACTTTCTTTTAAGGTCACCACTTCAAAGTCAGTCATCACTGACAACATGGTGCTGCCAACTTATCACCCCTCACAGCCCTTTGGTCCTAGAGTTGTGATTCCTTGGAAGCTGTTATGTTTCTGTGATTCACAGCCAGATGAGTAGGAGGCCAGTGGGCTGCAGAGCACCCCAGAAGCCACACTGCTCTTTTAATGCTCTGAAAAGTTTGTCTGCTGCCAATTTGTTAACAGTAAGTCTCCTGGGGATACTCCTGGGATGCTCCTGGGGATGCTGGGGAATAAATTGGGCAGCAGGCTCTATGAACAGTGCCTTGGGGATGTCTAAGAGGAAGAGTCTCAGATAATTGCTCATACTTCCTTAGGGTTCTGCTCCACTCTGGAAGCGAAGGCTGAAGGAGCTCAGAGACTATTTAAAACCCCTTCTAGCTCCAATGTTCTAAGCCTAAGTGTTCTAAAACCTAGGGTTCTAAGCTCTAAGACCTCAGGTCCTTCTAAGGTATCTTCCAGATTTAACATCGTATGTCCTTCTAGGGGGTCTACATTCTAAGTTCCCTTCTAACTAACATTCTATAATTTTATGATTTCCAATACCATCACCACCCACTCCTGAGCCTCAAATGTCCAGGCACTGGTTTGAAGTCAGCTCTTCCCAGGTAGGATCTGCTATGTTAACTCCTTGGGGAGAAAGGTCAGAGGTCAGGAGAAGCCAGCAGCTTCTTCCTCCCTCCCTGCCCCCATCTCCCACTCCCCTACAAAAAGGCTGAGAACATGAAGAAGAGGGGAAAATGGAGAAATCTTTTCTCCAGGCTTCCCACAACTCCCTAAGCCTGGGGGAGGGGAAGTAAAGGGAGCAGGGAGCCAGCAGGAATGTGGAGGTCAATAATGCAGCAGGGAAATGACTATGCAAAGCTGGCTGGGGCAGAGCCCCTGGAGCTGGCTGGGTCACTGCTTGGCTGGGCTTCCCATGTGGTTGGTGTCTCTGCAGATGTCTGGTTGGCTGCTGAGCTCCCGGGAGACCTTGCCCCTGCCCAAGGGACTCCTCCAAGCCTGCTGCTTCTTTCCCAGGCACCCACAGGAAGAGGGGTGGGCAGGGACAGACTCGGGAGTAGTTTTTTCTCCTCACACCCCCAAGCAGATGTGGCTACCTTGCATTCCAAACCCTGCCTGTCATAGCCCCAGTCTGGGGCTGATAAGGCATGGCCCTCCTCCTCCTCCTGGGAGATGGCTGCTTTCTTTCTACACCTCCCCCAACACACACACACAACACACTTTCTTTCTACACACTCCCCCAAAAACAACCTTCGGGCCTTCATGAGACATAGTTCTGGAGGGAAGAGGCTGACAAAGCACAGCCGGCCTAGGCAAGGAAATCCATGAAGTCATCGCAATTGACTCATGCATTTTTCACATCCTGCCCATACAGAGCTCAAAAGAGTCACAGGGACCCCAGGTCAATAGGAATATGGATTCGAGGCCAGGGAGACTGTTAAAGAGCCCTCGACTGGGCCCAGTTCCCAAAGACTTTCGCCTGGGAATCAAAGCCATCTCTGAAGCAGAAAGAAGACTGGATTTGGGGTAGGAGCAATTGGATTTGAATCTAGTCTCAGCTATTGCCTGTGTGACCTTAGACAAGTCACCCTGGGCCTCAGTTTCCTCATCTGTAAAGTAGAAGAGGGGGAACTAGATCAGGAGTTCTTAGCCTGGGGCTTGTCCTTTTAAATATTTTTTTTAATAACTGTAGTTCAATAAAATTAGTTTCCTTTGGAAGTCTTAAGTATTTTACTCAAGTATATGCATTTCAAAACATTACTTTGAGGAGTCCATAGGCTTCCCCAGCCTGTAGACACACAAAAGGGTTAATAACCCCTCATCTGGATGAACTCCACAGTCAGACATTTTGCTTTCTAAGGCCCCTCCCAGCTCTGACATACTATGTTCTAGCTTTCTTAAATAATATTGTATTCTTTGGGGAACCCATGTTCTCCTTTCACCCGAGGCAAGAATCCAAAGGGCTGGAATTTCCGGTTTGTAAGCACACGTTTTCTGCTTCCCTCCCCCCCAAACCCCCACCTCAGAGCTTCAAAGCTAGCAAACAGGGTCTGCAAAGCCATCTCTCACCAGGGTGCCGGAGAGGACAAAGGCAGCTCCTCCCCGTCCGGCCCATCTAGGCCAAGGATGCCTCAGCCTTCCTCTTCCATTATTGAAACTTCTCCTAGCTGGAGACGGCGAGTGCCTCGAAGATCCAGCACACTGCGGCCACTGCCACGAAGGCTTGCCAGCCCCAAGGACTGAAGGGCAGGGTCTCCGTCACCTCCAGCTCTCTCTTCCTGTTCAGACCCTGAGTCTGGAACGGGGTAAGGCTGAAGCTTCACCGGCTCCTTCTAAGCAGAACCCCCTCCTTCCTACAACTAACACGTGTGTCATGTTCTTTTAACAACTCCCCAGTGGACCCCCCAAAAAAAGTTTTCCCTCCAACCCAGAGATGGAGCTTGTCCTCAGGTGACTGTGACCCATTGGATTCTGAGGCAGATGGTCACTGGCATTTGGATACTGCCTAGTCTGAAGAACACCTATCTCCAAACGCCCCCCTGTAATGATTATTGTTAACATTTGTATAGCACTAACTCTGTGCCGGGCACTGTGCTAAGGGCTTTACAAATAATATCTCATTTGATACCTCCAACAACCCTGGGAGGTAGGTGCTATTATTATCCTCTTTTTACAGATGAAGAAACTGAGGCAGGCAGCAGTTGAGTGACTTGCCCAAGGTCACACAGCTACTAAGTGTCAGAGGCCACATTTGAACTCAGGTCTTCCTACATCCAAGCCCAGCACTCTGTGTACTGTAGATCTACCATTCCATGTTCTACAGTAGAGCAGTGGGCACAGAATTAGAATTCAATTATTCTAGTTTGTCCAACTTCCTCGGCATTAGAGAATTCTTACAGCCAGACATGCGGCTGGGGACGGAGCCATAGGGACCAAAGAATGTCAGAGCTGAGAGGGACCTTAGAACCCAGACTGTCAGAGCTGGGAAGGCCCTTAGAACAGAGAATGTCAGAGCTGGTTAGAACTCAGACTGTCAGAGCTGGGAGGGCACTTAGAACAGAGAATGTCAGAGCTAGTTAGAACCCAGACCGTCAGAGCTGGGAGGGCACTGAGAACAGAGAATGTCAGAGCTGGGAGGGCTCTTAGAATATAGGATGTCAGAGCTGGGAGGGCCCTTAGAACCCAGACTGTCAGAGCCAGGAGGCACATACAGAGAAGGAATACTGAAGCCAAAGAGGAAGAATGATTTGCTGATGCTTTAGCAGGAAAGACAGGAATAGAACCCAGAACTCCCAAATCCAGTTCAAGGGTCTTCCTTCTATATGACTTATACCAGCCCAGGCATCCTCACTCTCAGATGGGAAGGAACACTCCCAATAGTAGGATGCTTGGACCCATGGAAGCTGCCAAACAACCATGGAAAACTGTAACTCAGGGCCTGGTTTGGGGACCTCTAGGGGTCAAGGGGGGCTGGTGGGGAAGGGGTAAAGGGGTGGGGAAGAGGAGGAGGAGCTATCACGTGTTTGGCTCCCTGACTTTTTTCCTGGCACTCTTTTCAGTGCGCACCCATTTCTAGTTTCGGGGAGCTCATTCCCCTGCTGGGCTCTGCATGCTGGGCGTGCCGTGGTATAGGACGGTGGGAGTGGGACTCATGGCATGTAGGAGCCCATCAACTCTGACTGGCAGATTACTCAAACTAATCCCCGCTCCTCTACCACTCATAGAGCTCTGGTTTTTCACCTGCCTTCTAATCCAGAATTGGCAGAAACGGGCCTTGGATCCCTCTGTTCCTGGGAGGGCCCTGGGGAAGGAGGTTGCAGGAGATGACCTCTGAGGTCGCTTTCCAGGTCTTTGATCTCATAATTCCACAATGATTCTGATACTCAGCTCCCACCTCACCTCTGGAGCCAAACTCTTCCATGTCCTTTCTAAAATGTAACTCCTGGGGCTGAACCCCATACTATAGATGTGGCAGGACCAGGGTGGAGTGCAGAGGGGCTCCAATCTCCCCTCCCAAGACGCTCAGCCACTCAGGCCCCAGTTCCATGAATTGTGGGGACTGCTCCTTTCTTCAGCTCCCACAACTGGGCCACGGTCAGCACCCACTCACACAGTGGGGTGGATTCTTCTTAAGTTTTTTCCCAAGTGTTAGTCTGACCTCCCCAACCAGACTGGAAACTCATTCAGTCAAGAACCAAGACTTACAGTTCTCTGGGGACTGCTCGGCCAACCCTGGTTAGATGGCAGGGGTCTGAGCTTACTCTCTCACTCCCCACCAAGGCCGTCCCGAGGCCCTTCCAGCCACAAATTCTGTGTTCTAAATGTGGCTCTCTAAGCTGACTAACAACTGGCAAAGCAACTCAATTCTAATCAATCTTTCTCTTCTGTGGGGAAAAGCAAAGCCTCAAATGGCTAGGATCAAAACAGTAGACGGGCCTTGGCATAGGGCTGATGCAGAAAGCAAAGACAGAAGACTGGTCTTTGCATCTCCTAGCCATCACCCCGGGGGTGGGGGGTGGGAAGCAAACAAACAAACAAGGCTTGGCCTCTGCCATATGTTGAGTTGATTCGAAGCCCACCTCCTACCCCCACCCCAAAAGCCTCCTCTCCTTGCCCTGAGTCCCCCAGGACGGGAAGCCCAGCTCTGAAGTGCCCATCAGATGACCCGATGCCCAGCCTGCTCACACCCAGCTCCTTGAACAACTCACTGAAGGAAATGAAAATTAAATGCCAACTGATTGTCTCTGCGGAGGCGGCATTAATTTAATATAAACACTCAACCGGGGCAGCCGATTCCATTACAGCCAAGCCTAATGGAACAACAAGCAGGCTGCTTATGACAGTAACCACAGAGGGCCGGCAACTGGGGAGCACCCCCCCATACACAGAGTCATTGAGAGTCCTTCTGCAGTGTCTCCTCCATCTCAGTTAGATTGATACCTAAGGACCCTTCTATCTCTATCATTCCATTTTTGGGTTCTAAGGTCCTTCCCAGCTCTGACATCCTCTGTCCTAAGGGCCCTCCCAGCTCTGACACTCTCTGTTCTAAGGGCCCTCCCAGCACTGACATCCTGTGTTCTAAGGGCCCTCCCAGCTCTGACATCCTGTGTTCTAAGGCCCCTCTCAGCTCTGACACACTCTATTCTAAGATCCCTCCCAGTTCTGACATTCTAGGTTCTACAAGTACCGCCCCCCCCCAGCTTTGACATCCTGTGTTCTAAGGGCCCTCTCAGCACTGACATTCTGTGTTCTAAGATCCCTCCCAGCTCTGACACTCTCTGTTCTAAGGACCCTCCCAGCTCTGACATCCTGTGTTCTAAGATCCCTCCCAGCTCTGACATTCTAGGTTCTACAAGTACCCCCACCCAGCTCTGATATCCTATGTTCTAAGGGCCCTCTCAGCACTGACATTCTGTGTTCTGAGGGCCCTCCCAGCTCTGACAGTCTGTGCTCTAAGGTCCTTCCCACCTGTGGCATTCTGTGTTCTAAGGCAATAGTCCCAAACATTTTGGAGTATGAAGTATAGCCCTATGTTCTCATTACTGTAGGGAGCTCCCTGGGAAAGTGTGGTAACTTGCCTTCAGGACCCCAGCTACGTGCACAAGCCCATGAGTGTATACATGTGCACACACATATACAGACACAGATGAGATGCCAGGCCTAAATTTAAGTGGAATATAACAGGCAAGTAACTGGACAAAGTGAGGAATATGAGATAGGAGCAGAGGGGCAAGAACTGGGCAGGTAAGTCCAGGCCTCTGCAAGGACACTCCTCCCTCCCTACCTAGTGAATGCTGAGGACTGGATGGATGAATGGGCACTTAACAGTGCTTTGAGATCCCTTATGAAAGGAAGTGTGACAACATCCAGGAGCCCCAGTCCCTGGCAGCCTAAGTCAGCTGGTGCTAATGGCCTCACCCTCATTTGGAGAAGTTCAAAGCTTTTTCTCTGAGAAGCTAAGCAGCAGGCTTAGCTGAACAATGAGGCCTTTGAGAAGCCCACACACCACCCACCCCCAACCAACTCACACTGGGACTAATTAGAAGCCTTTGTAGCCTGGGAGGTTGGACAGGTAGGGAAGGCTTTCTCAGGCTCTATAATTGGGCACTTAGCCCAATAAATGAGCCAGAAGACTGCCTTCAAAAATGCCCCCAGCCACCTCCAAATGTTAGAAGCCTGTGTCTAAATGGCTGCTTTCTCCAAGCCCAAGATGGCAGCAGGGTGGGGTGAGAAGGTCACCCAGGAGACAGAAGAGCAAGGTTTGAATCTAGGCTTTACTTCTTCCTAATGTTCCAAGCTCCCTCCCAGCTCTCATCCACTACGATGTTCTCAAGTCCCTTCCACTTCTGACAGTTGTCCCAGAGCTGACGTTCCATGTTGCAAGGGCTCCCCCAGTTCTGCCATTCTATCATGTTCTAGCTCTGATAGCTAAGATCCCTTCCAAGTGGATCATTCTGGGTTCTAAGGATCCCCTCCCAGCTCTCCCATTGTTTGATCTAGAGCAGACAAGGGCTGCCAGCCCCTCATAAATCCCAACTAAACTGTGTCCTTTTGATCCACTCATCAACAAGCAATTACCCAGCACTTAACACTTGCCAAGTGCTCGGGGGATCACTCCCACTATTGGTGACACCCTTGGAGGAAATGCCTAAGGCCGGGACGCCCATAATTAGGAAGGCACTCCCGCTCCCCCATCAGTTTCCCTGCTCTGGAAGCACATGTGCACCTATGCCTATACCCAAGCAGGACCCTGCCCATTTTAAATGAGGTCAAAGCCACAGAGAAGGAAAGTAACAACATAGGAGGACAGCAGTGGAAAGTCGAACTTGGCTTTGAATCCCAGCACTGAGAGTGCTTAATGCCTGAGTGTCTTAGGACAAACCCCTGGCCCTTTGTAGACCTCAGCTTCATTTTCTGTCAAATGGGGGTGGGGGATTGAATTAAATAATCTCATCTCTAAAGGGGCCTATGATCTCATGATTTGGAATCTGCCATCTACCTCTCCTATGGCTTGTGGCCTTGGTCCCTCTCTTCCTCAGAAGCCACCAGTACCAGCAGGACCCCTCACATATAGGATACAAGCCATGGGTCTTTGGGACCCAGAAGGGAAGCCCTTGGAATTCTGAAACCTTCTCTATTTCCAGGCTGACGTCTCAGCTCTGAGGTTAACCAGAATTCAAGGCTGCAGAGCCAGGATTTTTTAAGGCATTATTATTTTTTTTTTTAAGCGTAACCTCCCTCAAAGCTGAAGGAAAGTCTATTTTGTGAGCGGGTTTTTGTTTTTTTTTTTTCAGTCTTCTTCATCTGTCTCCCCTCTTAGACTGAATGGGCTCCCTGAGGCCAGGGAGCTTGTCTCTAGCTAATTCTGTGAATTAAACATAACCCTTCACGTCAGTTTGGAGGTAGAATAGCTTGATGCACACTGGAAAGGCACAACAGATTTGCTATCAGGGGATCTGGGTCTGAATTCTGACTCTTCCACTTACTCCTTGAGTGAACTTGGGTAAGTCACTTAAAATTACATGACTCAGTTTCCTCATCTGTGAAATGGGGGGAAGGTAGCCTGATTCGGTGATTGCCCCCCCTGCCTAGGAGTTCACTAGGAGCAAGAGCTGTGCAGGCCACAGACCCCCCCTCCACAAACTCACTCAGATCTGTGATGTGGATGACTCTTCTCCTTCCTCTCCATCTTCCTTCCCCCACCCCCTTCTCTGCTCCCCATACTGGGACACTGGATCAGTCATGCCTACTAACTGACCCACACTGCCTCATTACTCAGAAGACAAAGGCCAAAAAGGGGGAGGGTGTGTGCCAGTTACTCCTTCCCCTTTCACACCCCCTGCCCCAGTGCTCAGCAGCCATCTAGGAAGGAAAGGTTTCTTGATCTTAACTCTCCTCAATACATGAATGGGCCACTTAAGAGTCACCCCCAGACACACTTAACCTCCCAGTTCTTATCAGCAAGCAGGCGGTAGGAAGCTGGCCCCAAGCCCGTTCCTCTCCCCACCCCCACTCGGAAGCCGAGGTCTATTCAACAAAGGCTAAACATCCTAACAGCTGGCTTGGCAAGCACACGCTTGGTCTAAAAGACACCCTTGGTTCCTGAGGTTTTAAAGAAGGTCAGAGCTGGGCAAGCCCTCAGAACAGACTGGCAGGGCAGGAAGGACCCTTAGAACACAGAATGCCAGAGCTAGGAGGACCCTTGAACACAGAATGCCAGAGCTGAGAGGACTCTTAGAACACAACGTCAGAGCTGGGAGGGCCCTTAGAACACAGTGTCAAGGATGGAAAGGATCTTAGAACACAGAAACTCAGAGCCGGGGGCAGAGGTATGGACTTCAGAACATGGAATATTAGAACTAAGAGGTTCCTTAGAACACAGAATGTCAGAGCTGGGAGAGGGGTTCTTGGAACACTGAATGTAAGAGTGGGGAGGATTTTCAGAACTCAGAATGTCAGAGCTAAAAGGGTATCAGGGATCATTTAGACCAACCCCTTCATTGTAGAGAGGAGTAAACAGGCTTATAGAGGGAAAGGAGCTTATCCAGATAATAATTAGCTGTCCAGGACCTGAACCTGCATTCTCCCTTCCATGATTTCAATTTAACAGGCTTATTAAGTCATGGCAACCTAGAAGCAACAGTCCATGTGAGCTGAGAACAAGCTGAGAGGTTTTAGGCAACTGAGTCCTTCCCTAAGGCTAGCTGCACCTTGGGTTTGCTCTTAAGCTGCCCTCTGCTCTGTGAGCCTCTGTTTTCCCAGCTGTCAAATGGGGATAATCTCCCTCACCCTCCCTCCTTTGCAAGGCAGTATCATGAGGAATTCTAACAACCTTAACAGCTCACAGTCTATAGTAGGGAAAACACCATTTGTAAAGGGTAAATCATTAGGAAAGGGCGAGCTGTGTCTCTTACAATTATCCTCAGTGCCTCAGTGCCTCCCTCTCATTTTCATGGCTGGCCTAGATCAGAAAAGACCTGCAAAGCCAAGGAGAGAGCGACTGATGAGACATAGCCCAGAGCTCACAGCAGCGAGGCAGGCACGCCACTGCTAGGCCTGAATATTGCATACATTGTCAGATGAGGTCACTGGATTAGATGGTTTTGCTTAATTTTTTTTTCTTTGTCACAAGGGAGGAGTCATTCAGAAGGATGGGGGTGGAGTGACTGATGTAACAGACAAAAAGCATAAGGAAAACGTTTCCTTTTTTTTTTTTTAGGAAAGAAAAAACACAGAATCAGCCCACTCCCTTAGCATCCAGGTTTCCAGTGTCCCTCCTTTCCCCGAGGAGATGGGCCAGCCCCTATTCACAGAGGCACCCACCGCTCCCCTCCTGCCTCCTCACTGTGTTTACAGAGAACTTTGGGGAAAACTAGCCTTCTCGACTCGAGGGCCTATTTTGGACAGCTAATGAGCAGTTTGGGTCCCTGGGTTGTTTATGCCCACTGCCTGTGATTCCACGTCCAGGTAAACAAAGGCACCCTGCAATTGGGAGCTAATCCCTCCACTGTGGGCTCCCTCAGGGAAGGTTCACTCACCCTGGGAAAACCCTGGGTCCCCAAAGACACTACCCTGTCATGGCACCTCATTACCAGTTGCCTGGATGGCCGCAATAGTAGCCTCTTAACTGGCCTCCTGTTTCTTCTGTCTCCCCATCCAATCCACCTTTGCCCTGGATGTCAGATTAAACATCTTTATCTGCAAATATCTGCCCAGTCACTCCTCTGCTCAAGCATTTTCAGGTGCTCCCGACTGCCTGACAAGTAAAAATCCACCTTCTTGGGAGGCAGCCTGGTGTAGTGAAAAGACTGTGAGGCTTAGAATCTGGAGGGATCTAGGTTCAAATCCTGGTTCCAGTATTTAAGGAAGTTGTACAACTATGGGCAAGTCCTTTAACCAATCTCAACCTCAGTTTCTTCATTTGTAAAATGGAGACAATAGGGACCACTGAGATTATAGATTTAGATCTGGAAGTTGCCTTCAAAGTCACCTCCAGCCTCCTCATATTTTTGATGAGGAAACTGAGGCTCAAGGAAATGGACTTATCCAAGGTCACTAAGGTAAGACATGGAATAACCCCTGTAGCCCCTACACCCCACGAGCCTAAAGCACTACATATACTAGCTATTCTTCTTCCTCTTTGCCTAGCATCTGAGGCTCTCTCCAACCTGGCCCTGTCTTTCTAGCCTTATCATAAATACTGTTCCCAGAGTACCCTAGACTTCAGCCAGACTGGACTGCCCTGGCACCCCCCAAACATTCCACCCCTCCATCTCCTGATCTCCTGCCTCCATGTCTTTGCTCCTGTCATTTCCTGTTCATGAGATGTCATCCCTTTCCTTTTATCCAATTACTACATATCCTTTAGAGCCCAACCCAAAATCTGTTTCTGGGAAGTTTCCACTGATTGCCCTCCCCCTGACCAGCGCCACCACTTACTAGCTATGTGACCCTGAGTAAACTATTGAATCTTTTCGAGCCTCTGTTTCCTCATCAATAAAAGGAAAATAATAGTACTTTGACAACTAACTTCCCAGGGTTATTGGGAGGAAGGAATTCAATAAGTCTGAAAGTGCCACAGAAATATGGGGATAGGGATGGGACCTATGATTTCACTGGGACAGGGAACTCCCAGGGGAGGAAACTCCTTCCACTGATACAAGCTGGCATCTTCTCTGACACTTATAGTCTGAGTTGCCTAGAGCACTTGCCCAGAATCACACAACCACTCTGTGTCAGAGGGAAGACTGGAATCTGGTTCTTCTTGTCCTCAGGACTGGCTCTCTACCCTCGACACCATGCTGAATCTGAATAACGTGCCTACCCCAGCACCCAACACAAAAGTCTGTACACAGTCAGCGTTTAATATGTTCTGCGCTCATTTTCACAAGTAACATCCTACATTTTCCCACTCATGAGTCAACTCCTCAAGCGCTCCTTATGGGGTAATCTGTCCAGTGGCATCCCCAACCTCTTCTGTCCAGATATGAGGGAGTACCCATCTGGTGAATAACAATGGCATGAGTCACCCTCCCTGGGATGGTCTGCAAACCCCTGGCACCCAGAAGCCACCATGCTGGTTCATCAGGAACATCCCCCACCCATCAAGACAGGGTGTCTCCCACAGCCCCTTCCCTTCAGGAGTCTCCCTCAGCTTGAAGGACAGCTCATCACCATGGTGATAATAATGACAACTCTCATTTCTGTAGTGTTGATGGCTTACAAGGTGCTTGCCCCACAGCTCTGGGAGGAACGCAGCGCAAGTATGCCCATTTTACAGATGAGGATGCTAAAGCCCAGGGAGGGAAGTACTTTGCATCTCTTGTGATTCCCCCGACTTGACCCTGAGAGGTCAGTCACCTTACAGAAGAGGAAACTGAGGCTCAGAAAGATTAAGTGACTTGCTCATGGTCCCACACATAGTACATGGCAGAGACAGAATCTGAACTCAAGTCCCACGACTCCGATTGTCCTCAATCCTTCCACTGCACCAACCTACCACCAATTTAGAGTTAGACTCTTGCTTCCCCATTTTGCAGATGAGGACACTGTGGTGCAGAAATGTTAAGTGATTTGTTTGCAGATGAGATGTGGCTGAGTTGGGAGCTGAGCCCAGGTCCCGTCCCTGGGCTGTAGATTCAGTTGCTCTTTTATTGCCCTATGCCTTCGGTCAAGTCCCTTAGACTCGTCGGCCTTCGGTTTTGCCCAAGGTAGAGTGAAGGTTCTGGATGAGGTCATCTGTCTCTAGAGGGTCCAATGTCAGCCCCTCTCACACAAGCCTGGGCACCTGCACCCTAAGACTCCATTTTCGAGGGGTGAAGAGGCCCCCTTTGCAGAACATTCCTGTTTCACAGAGGAGGAGGAAGGGAGGACAAAGGATGGTTTATAAAAGAACAGGCGGCAGGCTAGGGAAGCCCCATCCCGCCTGTCCGCCAGCCTGCCTGCCCTTGTGTGTTACGCTGTAATTGTCATAACTGGAGGTGAAATACACCAGACTCCTGGCTCCCCGGAACAGGTAATTAGACTGGTAATCGCCTGTTCCAAGCGGAGGGGATTAGCTGACTAAATACTGCTCAAGGGAACAGACTCATTATTTAATATCAGCCTCATGTTGTGGCATAGGCAAAACACTAAACTTTACATGAAAAAGTGGTGAGGTCGCCTCCCAAGCCGGCCTCCCCGCTGAGGCCAGGCTGCTCCTGGCCTGCCTGCAGGACCAAGGTGAAGGGAAGCCAGGAAAGGGAAAAAGCAGCTCCCTTGTTAGCAGGAAGCAGCCAGGGTCCTAGGAAGACCACAGGATCAGGAGGTCTGGGCTGAGCCCTGCTCCTGCCACTGCCGGTAGCTGCTCAGACCCTGCGTTTCCTTATCTTGGGGTGGGGGGCTCTACCAAAGTCATCTTCTGACATACTAGGGCATGCGGGTGATTCAGCCCAGAGGGCAAGGGCTCTGTCAGCTCCTACCAAGAAAGGGCAATTCAAGCGCAGGGGCACGATATGGCACCTGAACACCAGCCTACTTCTAACATCAGGGATGCTCATCCCCCATTAGCTGCACCACGAATGTTCAGGCCACAACAATATTCCAAGTCTAAATTTTAGAGGGGTTATGAGCAGTGAGGGGAGAGAAAGAGAGAGAGACAGAGACAGAGAGAGAGAGAGAGAGAGAAAGGAGAGAAAAGGTGGGAGAGATAGAGAGAGCGCCCTCACTGCTCTGACCCAGCAGTACTAGCACCTACCTCCCAGGGTTGTTGTGAGGATCAAATGAGATAGTATTTTTAAAGTATTTTGCTCAACCTTAAAGCGCTCTATAAATGCTAGCTATTATTAAATGTATGACCCAACACTTCGCCCGGCAAGGTTTAGGAGAGGTGAAGGGAAGGAATGAGGGACAAGGAGGCAGAGAAGAGCCAAGAATAAGCACAGTCTTTCTTTGGCATAGCTTTTCTCTTCCTGCTCTAGCACTGTCTTACTTCTTTCTGAGACCTGATCCTCTGGTCTCTTGATGAATGGGTCTAGACTCACCCCAGGTGTCAGGGTGCCCTGAAGGGCCAAGGGAAAGAAAGCCGATGCATTCCTTCCCCAGCACGTGCCTCAGCTAGCAAGGGACCATCTCACCAAATAAGACGTGACTGACTGAGCCAAGGAATTGGGACTGGGGGCCTCAAATATTGCCTGCTGTGATCATACAGATCTCGGCCCTCACGAGGTGTCCGACCCTGGAAAAATCACTAACTTTCTGTGCTCAGTTTCACCAGCAATAACACAGTGAAAATAACGGACTAAGCACAGAGAGCAGGGTAGAAGCAGGGATAGAGCCCTGAACCTGGAATCAGGAAGAGCTGGGTGCAATTAGACAGTTAACTAGCTCTATGCTCCCTAGGAAAGCCACTTAACTCCTCTAACCTTTAGTTTCCTCTTCTGCAAAATGGAGATAATAATATCTCACAGTGTGGCTGTCAGGATCGAGGAGATAACTCATTTAAAGCATTTGATCAATCCGCAAGCATTTATGGATCACCTGCTACGTACCAGGAACTGTGTTAAGTGCTGGAGATGCAAAGACAAAAGCTGTCAGCTATTATTAATTATTATCCTTGTTGTTGTAATTACTAATATTATCAAGAGACAGCATGCTGTAGAGGAGAGAGAGCTAGCTCAGAACCAGGAAGACCTAGGTTCAGGTCCCATTTCTGGCTTACACTGGTCATATGCCCCTGGGCAAGTCACAACCTCACAGCTCCAGACAACTCTCTACAACTATAAATTGCGGAGAAGGCACGCGAACGCATGGTAGGAGCTTCCTAAGTGGCTGAATTTGTTGAATAGTCAGAAAACAACAGAAAGAGCACTGACCATAGTAGAGCCACATATGGTACTTGAGTTCAAAACCTGGCTTTGCCAGCTACGTACTATCTGGGTACCCTTTAAGTAAAGTCACTTAGTTCCTCTGGGCCTCAGTTTTCTTCTCTGTAAAATGAAGGAAGTTGGACTATATAACTGTTACGGTTTCTCTTAGCTCTAAATCTATGATTCTATGAACCTTAGAATTCATGGGCAGATCCCAAATTATACTCCAAAAACAAAACTTATGAAACAGAGATGATTCTCATTAAAACATGAGCTAAGGGCCTGCGTCCTGGGACATCATGCCTCCAGGCTCAGCCACCTGCCCTAGAGGTCCTGGGTGGGCTTTAGAAACCTTCTCCCCCCCCCCCCCAAAAGCCTACAGAAACACAACTGCGTCTCTTCAATACCCTTCTCCTTGGGACAGATGGGAGTTGGTGTCCTCGGCCATGGGGCCAGATGGCCTGAGCACATTCTGGGGCCAGAAGGGGCTACGACATCACATACCAGCTGGGGAGGTTGTCCCTTCTCATTCTACCAGGGCACTTAACCCTTTCCCAACCAGGACTAATGGCCTCTTGGTGAAGGCTTCCAATGACCTTGGGCAAGTCAACCACCTCACTAACCCTCACTTTCTTAGTTCGACCAATTCAAAGCAACAAACATTAATTAAATGTCTACTGTGTGCCCCTGCCTGAAGGGATACAATATATACAAAGATAAAAAATTCAAGATAATTAATACCGCTATTATATTCTGCCTTATGTAACAAAGCATTATATTGTGAGGAAGGGAGTAGCATGGTCAGATTTGTATCTTAGGAATATCTTTGGTAGCTGTGGGAAGAATGGGAGAGAGAGGGAAGAAAATGGAGGCAGGGAGTCCAATTAAGAAGCTACTGCAGGAAGTTATGAGAGAAGCCCAATCGACAGCATTTGTCAACTATTAGGATATTGGGGTAGAAGGAGAAAATAACTGAACCTGTGAAAGCAAATGAGATCACTAACGGAGAATAAGAAGAGAAAAGGGGCCAGAACAGAACCCTGGGTGGGAAGTGGTTAACAATCTATCTGTAAAATAGGGATAAAAACCTTTAAATGACTACCTTCACTGGGCTTTTGTGCAGAGAGGGGTTGGGAAACGCCCTGTAACCTTAACACACTACATTATCTGCCCACCTCCAACACTAGGTTACTACTGTAGCTCACCCACCAAGATTAGAGTACTAGTCTTGGAATCAGGAAGACCTGGGCTTGAATCTCACTCAGACACTTACCGGCGGTGTGACCCTGGGCAAGTCACCTAACTACTCTGAGACTCAGTTTCCTCATCTGTGAAATGAAAGGGTTGAACTTAATGACTTCTTATGTCCCTTCCAGCTTGGAGATTCTGTGTCCTTTGACCATGGGCTCTAGGGTAATGTCTCTTAAGAAGAAGGGAGAAGAGGAAAAGGATCTTTCTGGGTTTCCTGGCAAAGCTTCCCCAGGGGAGCCAAGGGGCAGGGGCAGGTGCAGGGTCCTCAGACTCCTGTTAGGACTAAAAGGCCAGATTCTGGATGCTTGATATCTCTGCAAAGATGCTTGCCACCATATGGCACCAGCTTGTCCCGAGGCAGATGATGCCTCTGAATGGAAGACTCCCACTGACTCCTCCTCCCCTCCCAGGCTGTAAATCTTTGAGCTGGTCTTCATTGACCATCAAGGCCCCTCCCTGACCCAGAAGATGGGCCTGTCAGAGATACCAGTCATGATGGTGTAGTGGAAAAATGCTTGGATTTGGAGGTAGCAGCCCCAGGTTCAAAGCCCGGCTCCACCCTTGACTGCCTGTGTGACTCTGGACAAATCTCTTGCCTACTCTGGGTTCTATACCTCTAAAGCAAGGGGGTTGGCCCAGACGTAGAGACAAGGCAGTACAATGGAAAAAGCATTGTCTCTGGAATGAGAGAACCTGGATTCAAATCCTGTCTATACCAATGTGACCTTAGGCAGGTTATAGCTATTACCTCTCTGGGTCTCAGTTTCCTCATCTATAAAATGGAAAGGTTGGCACTCTACAGTCCCATCCAACTCCGATGACATCCAAGGTCCCTTTGGGTTCCAACATTCTATGACTCTGACCCAGAATCCCACTCTCATTCCCCTGACCCTGGAGAGCTATCTGATCTTCCTGGGGCAGGGGTGGAAGGAGGGTACGACTTTCTATGGGGATCCATTAGACCCTAGCTGGTTACCCAAAGAATGTGAACACTCTCATCCCAATGCTTCCTCTACAGTGTGCCCTCTCTGAGACGCCCCAGCTATGAATGGAAAGGAGAGCCCTGAGGATTCAAAGGGTGACCCAGACCTCTACGTGGCCAACAATGGAGGCAGGTGATGGAATCAGTGTGGTGAACAGGAGAGAATACTGGACTTCAGAGAGGTTAGGAGACACCAGGCCTGTCCTCTAAGCCAGAGCTGGCTTTCTTCCCGTGGGGGGACTGGCTGTATTAAGTCAACCCCACTCCCATATAAGATGGGGTCACCCACCCTCACCTCTGCAAACTAGGTTAACTGGTCCAAACATCATGATGCTCCCTGGGTATCTTTTCACCCTCCTGAAACCCACAAAGTCTGTCCCCCACCTACCTTGAATTCCCAGGAAACTCAGCTCTAGTTAAAGCAAATATCCCAGTTAGATGGGAATGAGAAGACAGTGGAACAGTTTTTTTTTGGAGGGGGGGGTGCAAAGGGGAATTCTTAGAAACCTGGAACAAGTAAAGTACATATAGCCTGAGCCCCAGGGTCTCAGATTTTTGGAACTAACATCAGGAGAAAGCAGACCCTCCCCGGTTCCTAGGCAACACAGAGGAAGTAGTAGCAGCCTCTGCTTCTGGAAATGGCCCTGGATCGTCAGGAATCTGACAGCCCCCAGCACCATGCTCCCCAGAAGCCAGGCATGACAGGGAGGGTAAAGGTTACATTCCAAAGAGCTGAACAGGGGTGCTGATGGAGCTGATTGCTTCAACACCCTGAGACACCTGTTGGAGAAGGGGCCAGTCAAGAGGATAGGATCAAAAAGGGTCCAATTTAGGCTGTGTCAGGAAAAACATCCTGGCAATACTAGCTGTCCCAAAGTAGAACGGACTGCCTGGGAGGCGGTGAGGCGGAAGGGTGGCAGGGGTGGGTCTCTCCCTAGGGATCTTCAATGAGGTTGGATTCCCTGGCTCTGTTTTACTGGGCATGCCAATCATGTATGGGCTGAGCCAGAGGACCAGTAAAGACCTTCCACTTCTCAACTTATAAGAAAGGTCAAAAAGGGACAGAGAACAAAAGCCAAGTCCTTCCGCCACTTTTTCCATTACTTCCCAGATCAAAAATGAACCTCCTGCCCCAGGAAAGAACCACGGAATGTCAGAGCTAGAAGTGATGTCAGATCACAGCATGTCAGAGCTGGGAGGGCTCTTAGAACACAGAATGACAGAGTTAGAAGGGACCTGGAAAATGGACTGCCAGAGTTGGAAGGGACCTTAGAATATGGAAAGTCAGAGAGAGAAGGGGCCTGATCCCCACATTTTACAGATGAGGAAATGAGGCTCAGAATGACCTCAGGATTCACTCATGGCAGAACCAACCAAGAGCAAAACACAGGTGTCCTAATTCCAACTAAGCTGTCCCTCTGTAGACTGTCTCTACAGAGACAGTCAGGTGGAACCTCAAAGGAGAAAGCTCATGCTAACTAGAAGGCCTCGGTCAAGAAACAGCTCATTGTGGACAAGGTTAAGGCGTTGGGGGATGGCAAGAGGATCCCAAAGAACTGTCAGCCAGATGACAGGTTCCGCTTATCAGATGGAAGCTGAGGCTCAGCCAGTCTCCCTCCCGCTGGTGACTAAGCCAGAAGAAATGGGCGGTCACTGCAGCGTGAGAGACTGAGGTTAGAAATGGGGAAGTACCTCCTCATTGACCGGGAAGCTTGCTGCAAGGCAATAGGCCTCAGCGATCAGGAGTAGCTCAGGAAGGCCCTAGCAAGATTCAGGAGCTTTCAAAGGAGTAATCCTAGCAGGGATGGCCTCTGGCAATTTACAAAGGGTATGACAGTCCCCATTTTACAGATGAGGAAAAAACGGAGGCCCAAGAGGTTGAGTGACTAATTTACGTAGATAGCTAAAGTTTGCAAAAATACTTTACTCCCAACCACCCTGCCAAGTAGGTAGTACAAACATAATTACAATCCATTTTACAGACAGAGTAACTGAGGCTTTGAAAAGGAAGTGACTTGACCACTGACACATGGCTAAATTAATTCACACGTTTATAACACTTGCTGTAAAAGGAAAACCATCCTAACAGTCAGAGCCGTCCCAAAGTGGAATGAGTGGCCTTCTACAGAGGAGAAGGTCTGGGCTGTGGCTCTTCCCTCCCAGGAGGTCTCCGAGCAGAGGCTGGTCAGGGATATTGTAGGAGGCATTCTTGTTCAGGCCTGGGGCTCAACTGAGCTCCCTCCTGACTCTGAGATTTTATTGCTCACCCAGGGCTGCTCAAGCTTAGTGAACTCTTGCCAACCTGGCCCCTTCTCAGCTCTCTGTCTTCTCCATCTCCTTACACTCTCTACTCCAGGAGTGTGGAAAGGCCTCCTTTACAGTTTCTCAAACATGACACTCCATCTCCCATCGCTGCACCTTTGCACTGGCTGTACCCCATGCCTGGAATGCTCTCCCTCCTTTCCTTGCCTTTTGGTTTCTGTGATTTCCTTCAAAATTCAGCTCAGATTTCCCTAACTCCAAGAGGTCCCTCCCAGCCCCCTGCTGCTATCAGTGCTGGTCCTCTGAGATCACCTGCCATCTAGTCCTAGGCATCTTCTTTGTACCTAGTCTTTACAGGTGGTCTCCTCCATCGAACACAAGGACAAACAACAATAATAACTCCTTGAAGGCAGGGACTCCTGTGGTTTTGCTTTTGTCTTTGAATCCCCAGCACGATAAATGCTTACTGGTACGATTCCAGGAAAACATACCGAAGCCTGCTCCCCACCTCCAACTGGCAGAGACGTGGCAGGCTCAGGATGCCACATCTTTGGACACAGCAAACATGGGGTGCTCTTTTGCTTGACTATCCATATGTGTTACAAGAGTTTTGGTTTTCTTCTCCACCCCCACCCCTGCTGGTGGGCAAAGTGGAAGGGAGAAAAAAAGGAACGCTTGATAATTAAAAATAAATTCATTTAAAGAATCTTTCTTGACTAATAAACAACTGGGGATGAGATTATCAGGGTTCCTGACTCTCTTTTCTCTTTCTCTTCTTAAAAAAATATACTTTATTTATAATATTGATTTAAAAATTTTTGAGTTCTAAATCCTTTCCCTCCAGCCCCTCCCCCACCCACTGGAGAAGCAAGCAATATCATATCAGCTATATGTGTAAAGTCATGTAAAAACAGGTTTCCATATCAGCCATGTTGGGGGGGAAGGAAGAAAAATAAAGTGAAAAAAGAATGTTTCGATCCACCCTCAGAGTTCATCAGTTCTCTCTCTGAATGTGAATGGCATTTTTCATCATCTCTTTGCTCTTTTTCAATAGCTCTGTGATGGTCCTGACCTAGGAAGAGGGTAAAGATCACCTCTGCAGGGCCCCTCCAACCCAAAGAGTTCACAAAATATCCAAGGAAAACAGGGTAAAAGGCAGAGCAGCAACCCTGGGAAGCCACAAGCCACCCCAGGAGCAGGGCCCCACCAAATCCAGCCACACCGGAGGCTGCCGTCGAGTTGGGGATGAGGACACGTTCTTGCCATCGGCTTGCCAGTCCCGCAGGGTTCTTTCTGACTGACACACCTACTACAAGGGTCCCAAATTCCCAAGGCACAGGTCCCCAGCTGGATAGGGGGCCTTGGGAGTAAAGAGGCCTGGGTTCAAGCCCCAGCTCAAGCAACAACTTGTTGCCCTCTGCCCAGAGTTAGCTTTAACCTGCCGTAACTTCCCTGCAGTGCATCTGCATGCTCTCCTTTGGGAGTTTTGAAGATTTCAAAAGGACTTAGGCAGGGGTTCTTAACGGCTTTTTGTGTGTTATGGACCCTTCTTAGAATAACATTTAAACACAAATAAAATCTCGTTTGCTGTTCAGTCACATCCGACCCTTCCTGACCCCATTTGGGGTTTTCTTTGCAGAGACACTGGAGTAGTTTGCCATTTCCTTCTCCAGCTCATTTTATAGGTGAGGAAATTGAGGCAAATAGGGTGAAGTGACTTGCCCAGGGTCATCCAGCTAGGAAGTATCTGAGGCTGGATTTGTACTCAGGTCTTCCTGACTCCAGGCCCAATGCTCTATCCACTGAGCCATCAGCTGCCTCAAAATAAAATATATGGTAATACAAAGGAAATGAATGATATTAAAATACAGTTATCAAGATTTTCTTTTAAAGTTCACAGACACCACCTGCCCCCAATTAAGAATCCCTGACTTAGAAGAACACCTATTAGTGCTCTTATGGCACACCCAGGCTAGTTACCCTGGAGAAAAGTTGAGAAAATATACCTCCCTCCTTCTTGGCAGAGGTGGGGACTGGGGATTTGGAACGTTGCATAGTCAGACTCAGGTCATGTGCTGGTTGGTTTTGATGGACTTCTTTTCCTCTTTCTTTTTTTAAAAAATTCTTTGTTAAAAGGAATGTCTCACTGGGAGTCCAGAAGGAGATATTAAGAAATAAAGGTAACATAAATAACAAGTTATTTTTAAAGGAAAAAAAAAAAACCTAGGCTAGTCAACTAATTGTATAGCTGCAAGGAGCCGGCACAGTATAGTGGAAAGAACATTGGATTCGGTGTCTAAGGACCTGGGTTCAAATTCTGGCTCTGCCAATTACTAGCTGTGTTACCTTAGAAAAGTCATGTAACTTCTGAGATAGCCTCAGTTTCCTCACCTGTAAAATGAGGGAGGAAGACTAGATCGGATGCCCTCTAAGATTTCTTCCAGCTCTCCATGAGCAACTTAAATAGAGATCTCTGACTCAAATGAGGGAATTCTAATGGCTCAGTGTACATAACCTATCTTTCAACTAGAACAAAAGACACGTTTTCTTCAAGTTTCCCCAAGAAGGTTATCCTCAGCCTCAGTTTCCTCTTCTGTAAAATGAGAACTGGACTAGATGATCTCAGGTCCCTTCCAGCTCTAACATTCTATGAGAGCAAAGAACCCTAAACTTAGCCCAGCTCCCTGGACAGGATCCTGAGACCTGCCTAACAAACTCATTTTGCTCCTGCCCCCAGCCACGGGGGCATTTCCCCTGCACAGAGCAGCTCACTATCACAGCCAGTTTGAGCTTCATCCTCTTCCTCCTCCTCCTCCTCCTTGCAGGAGTCGTCAAGCTCGGCTCACATCCTTCCCAGAATATCGGCCTCCCTAATCCCACTGGATTCCCCGTACCCTACTCCGACCCACCTCGAACACGCATGCAGGCTGGTACTCAGACTTATATACTTAGCCGCACCTTAGGCAGAGAAGAAGGTTGTGCAGAGACCCAGATTCATTCACTAGTTCCAGTTCAAAGTAAACCTAGCTGTCCCAAAATGGAAGAGACCACCTCTGGAGGAGAGAGTTACCCATCACTGGAGATCTCCAAATAGAAACTGAAATCCTTAAAGATCAGAGACTCCTAGAAACCTCAGAGGCCATCTAGCCAAACCTCTCATTTTACAGATGGGGAAAGTGAGGCCCAGCACGGTGAAGAGACTTGGCCAGAGACAGATTCTGCACCTGGGTCCTCTGACTCCAAATGCCACACCCCTTCCCCTAGTCTGGGCTGGGCACACTGCTGTTAAGGTTAGGGATAGGGCTAGAGGAGTCCTAGCTTCTTCAAGCAGTCTAACCCTTGGACATTCTAAAAGAGATCATATGTTATAAAAGCTCATTAGTGTGGCCACTCGGAGCCCGGGGGGCCGAGACTGGAGGGTGTCTTTCTTCTCCAAAAGGGTAGAGAGGGACAGAGAGGAGAGGCCCAGCCCCGAAATCCCTCGGTTGGCTTCAGCACTTCGCAGTAGCTTCAATAGCTCCACTTCCTGTCTTGGGGGGATTAAGTCACTTGGGCCCGAATCAGATGGAAGGCAGCTGCTGGCACAAAACCGCCTTTGTCTCCCAGATGAAATATTAAACCAAGCCCAGCCTCTAGAGCAATTCAGGAAAAACAATATTAAGATGGCCTGGCTCTAAGATGGTTCTGATCCCCAAAAGACCTTCAGCAGCTCACACACATCCCATTTCCTTTACCCCAGCCCTACAGTGCTTCTCACTTGACAGATGGGGAGACTGAGGCCCAGGGCACTTACATAACGTAGCCAGCAGTAGAATGCCCTGGTCAGGGTTGGTTTTTTGTTTTGGTTTTTGCACATGACCAAGCTGTCTTCTCTCTGAGGGACTCTGACGTAATTGCTAAGGTTTTCCCCAGCTCTGACATCCTGTGTTCTAAGGGCCCTCAGCTCTGACATCCTGGGTTCTAAGGGCCCTCCCAGCTCTGACATCCTGTGTTCTAAGGCCCCTCTCAGCTCTGACATCCTGTGTTCTAAGGGCCCTCCCAGCTCTGACATTCTGTGTTCTCAGGGCCCTCCCAGCTCTAATATTCTGTGTTCTAAGGGCCCTCCCAGCTCTGACATTCTGTGTTCTAAGGGCCCTGCCAATTCTGACATCCTGTGTTCTAAGGGCCCTCTCAGCTCTGACAGCCTCTAAATTTCCATTTAACCTCTCTGAGCTTCATGTCTCCCATTAGTAAAACCAAGCGAGCTCATAGAACTATGTTAAAGAAAGCACTTTGTAACACTCAAAGCACCACAAACAGGAGGTGAGTCAATATTGTGATGCTGCTGCGGCTGGTACCTCCTCACCCTACTACCCACATTCCAGGTTCTAAAGTCTGGCCCCAAAGGATCAGGCAGCCTTCCCTTAGTTATCAACTAGGAATACAATGAGGCAGTCCAGAAAGACAAACAGCCATCAGAGAGATAACGCTGAGCCAGGGCTTGGTCCTGTCTTTGAAAATCTCTGGTTTATGAGCTGAGGCTGGAAGAACTTGTGTATTTAAGGCAACTTCCACCCCCAGTCCCTCCCCCAGGCCAGGGCCAGACAATCCCAAAAAAGGAAGAGCCTCAGCTAAAGAGATCAACGCATTCAAGGAATCTGTCTGTGCCATTCCAGGGGCCAATAAGGCAGCAGTACTAGAGAAGCCAGGGACCTGGGTTCAAATTCCACATTTGTACTTAGCTCACAGTGTGACACTGGGCAAGTTGGTCTCCCTCTCTGGGCCTCAGTTTCTACACCTGTAAAATGAAAGGGTTAGACTATACGAGTCTCACAGTCCTTTGTAGCCTTAAAAAGTTTATTCTATTCTGGAGCCATTGGGGCCCCATCTCTTAGTCCAAGTGACCAAAAGCAAATTTCCCCTGAGTGCCCTGATTTCCCTTCCCATACAGCCACACACACCCTCCCTGTGATTACATGCAAACCTAGCCCATAAATACTATAAACAAATTCCCTCCTATCCAGAGCACAGAGGTGGGGAACAGTTGCTTCTAGGTCGTAGATTTCTTTTTGTCATTTCAAACAACATGAGTTGTACCACTGATCCCATGAACCCACAGGGGACCTGGGGACAGGCTGCCTCGAACCTCCCCACTGGATCCACTGTTAGTTAGCTGCATGTTTGTGAGGACGGTCTGATGGGCATGGGGCCTGGTGAACCTCCAGGATCTTCTCATGGCTCAAATTGGGTCTCTCTGAGAGAGCTGGACTGGACTGGGAGTCAGGAAACCAGGACTTGAACATAGGCCCTGCCATGAACCTGATGTGTGGCTCTGGACAAGTCACTTTTGAGACTCAGTGTCCTCTTCTGCCTGGATTAGATGGTTTCTAAGGTTTTTTCCAGTTTCAATAGTCTATATTCTAAGGGCCCTCCCAGCTCTGACATTCTGTGTTCTAAGGATCTTCCCAGCCCTGACATCCTGGGTTCTAAGGGCCCTGCCAGCTCTGACATTCTGGGTTCTAAAGGCCCTGCCAGCTCTGACATCCTGGGTTCTAAGGGCCCTCCCAGCTCTGACATCCTGTCTTCTAAGGCCCTCCAAGCTTTGACATTCTACATTCTAAGGATCCTCTCAGCTTTGACATTCTGGGTTCTAAAGGCCTTCCCGGCACTGACATTCTCTGTTCTAACAGCCTTACGGTTCTGCTGTTCTATGTTCTAAAGGGGAGTTTTTCACTCCTGAAGGCCCAGGGCTCTTATAGTCTAGCCTAGGCCTCCATCCCTCTGGCTAGACCGGAAGAAGGCAGGAAACACTACTGCTCCCAGGGCCGGGAAG
The DNA here is from genome assembly GCF_900497805.2 of Vombatus ursinus. Classification (NCBI taxonomy): domain Eukaryota; kingdom Metazoa; phylum Chordata; class Mammalia; order Diprotodontia; family Vombatidae; genus Vombatus; species Vombatus ursinus. Next base: position 5,174,850 of record NW_020954662.1, on the reverse strand, counting down.
ATTCCAACTTACTAGCTCCTACAGCTGAGTCTGCCTACCAGACTGAAAATGAAAAAGGACAATTCAGCTGCTCCCCTCCCCCAAGGAAGCAAGCAGGAGGCCACAAGCCAAGCCCAGTATTAAATAATCCAAGTAATAAAAATTGCCAATGAAGAAAGCAGGAGGCAGCGTCTTCAGCGCAGGGGCTCCTCTCAGGATAGTTGGTTGCATTCGCGCACCGGGAAGTCTGAGCACGTGTCCACCATCAGGTTTTAGAAGGAAGAGAGCGCTGAGCAAGCACTTTTCAGAAGGAGGGCTCCAGGACCAGCCTCTATGGGAGTAGCAGCCCCTGGCCCTGGCACTGGCCCCTTCCTCAAACCCCACTCCAATTCTCCTCTCCAGAAACAGCCCCCATCTCTTCCTCTGGGAGCCACTTGCCAAAGGGGTTTTGTTCCAAAATCATAATCCCAGGCAGGTGTCCTGCAATCAACATCCAGATGTTTGGCGATTGGGAGGGAGCATGACCAGCAATCAGAATGATGGAGCTGGAGTCTGCAAAGCCTGGACTCCCATCCTAGCTCTGCTAAGTCATTAGCTGTGTGAGCTCAGCCAAACTATTTCCTCTCTGCACCTCAGTCTCCACAAAATGGAGGTAATAACCCCAGTTGTACCTCCCTCAATGCATCATTCGAGGATTAAAAGAAATAATATATGTTAAAGTACTACATAATTGCCAGTTATTACTGTTATGCACAATCATTGATGCACAATCAGTTTAATTCAACAAAATACTTACCAGGCGGATGTCTAATATTCCTTTAGGGTTTGTCACAGCCAGGGGAAGGGGATGACAGAGAAAGGTGTTTATGTTTTTCTTTTGTTTAAATGAGGGCCTGGATACCAAGCCCTGCAGACAACCAGATAATTCATGAGTATGTTACAGAAAAGGAAATGCACTATCTGGGGATTCACCATTTGGTTGGGGTAATGAAAAGGAAGAGAGGGAGAAGGGGTTGGGAGTTTTCCCAACAGAAAGGCTGGGGAGGTATCAGCCCTATAAGGCCCCTTCTAGCTTTGACATCCTATGTCCTAACATTCCATGATCTCAGGCCCCTTCTAGCTTTGACAGCCTATGTCCTAACATTCCGTGATCTCAGGCCCCTTCTAGCTTTGACGTCCTATGTGCTAGCATTCCATGATCTCAGGCCCCTTCTAGCTTTGACATCCTATGTTCTAAGAGCCCTCCCAGCACTGACATTTTTGTATGCTACTAAGGATCTTTCCAGTTCTGATATTTTATGTTTTAAGGGCCCTCTCAGTGCTGATATTCTATATTCTAGCATTCCAGGTTCTCAGGTTCCTTCCTGTTCTGACATTCTATCGTTTTAGGACAATGAGATTCTTCAAAGTACAAAAAGAAAAATTTCAGAGCTTGAAGGGGCCTCGAGATATTCTCCGGAGCAGTCCTTTAACTCCAAGCAAGAAAGTTATTGTCCCCATTTCACAAAACTAAAACCAAAAAGCTTTTCTCAATCACCTCCTGGACATGGGACACAGTGTTAACCAGAAGGCGCGGGAGACACAGAGATTAAATGGGAAATCAGAAGATTGCAAAGAGATACAAAAGTGAAGACACGGAGCTCAGTGTCTGTCTTCAATGAGCTTGCAATCGAAAAGGGGGAAGAGGCCCAGATAAATCCTCCACAGGGTTAAGTGTGAAGTCACTGCTAGAAAAGTGTGATGCGATGAGTGATAAAGTTGGTAGCCAGAGAACCCAAGTTTAAATTTCCCTCCGCTACTGATCTGTGGAGCCTTGAACAAGTCACAACTTCGCTGGGTCTCAGCTTCCTCGTTGCTAAAACGAGAGGATTGGCCTAGATGACGTCTAGGGTCTTCCTTCCAGCTCCAAATCCAGAAACCAAAGAATTAAGAAGAGCTAATGCCTACAGGGATTGTGGAAATTCGATGTCTGATTCACGCAGCTAGGTGTTGCTGTGGATAGAGTATTGGACCTGAAGTCAAGAAGACCTCAGTTCAGATCTCATCTCAGACACCTACTTATGTGACCCTGAGCAAGTCAATTAACCTCCATTTGCCTCAGTTTCCTTATCTGTAAAATGGGGATAATTAACACCCACAATTTCCTGAGATTATTCTGAAAAACAAATGAGATAAACACGTAAAGGCCTTTACAAACCTTAGAAGTGCTATATAAATGCTAGCTCTTATTAGCGATTACTCTTAAAATTTCAGGTTCAGGGCTACAGATGAGTGAGTCATCCCTGTCCTTCCAGAAGTGGGACCGAAGTCACACCAGTCCATAAGTGACCCGGCAATCAGAGCAAAGAACAGAGGCCAAGGACCTTTGGAACACAATCACAATTCATGGGCGGGAGTCGGGAAGAGCCAAAGAGGATAGAGTTAGTGTCATCAGAAAGGCAGGAGGATCAAAATGATGTCACCTGTGGTGTCAAACATAACAGAGACTCTGAAGAATGAACTAGGAAAAGATCATAGGGATTGACCAGGAAACTTAAGCATTAAAAAAAAAGTCACTCATATTGACTATAGTACTGAACCTTGAATCTTCGGAAAAGATGATCACTGATGGAGACACCCATTGTTTTGTGTTTACCCAGCGACAAGTACAAATTAGCTGTGTACTTCCTCCCTGTAACCTGGCAAAGGCGTATTGCAGCTGACAACAAAGGGAGAGACATACCCCTCTGAAGGTTGGTACTGATCTGTAGATTACCTCAATGACTAGGTATGTTTTCCCTTCCCCCCGCCATGCTATTCTGCTTCCAGATTATGAGACTGCCCATTGTGGCCTAAATGGTTTCTCTGGATTCATTCGACTCCTCTAAGTTTGACCCAAATTCGGTAAGATAAACCTAGTACTGTGCATGGATGAGCAATCTCTCCAACCCTGGATGTCCCCTGGAGAACACTGGAAGACCTGAGGCATAAACAGCAGGGGTGGGGGAAAGGCATGGGAGAGGGGTGCAATAGGAGAAACAGAGAGACAGAAGGAAACATACCAGGAGACAGAGCTCTTCTGACATTCCATGTTCTAAGAGCCCTCCCACCTCTGACATTCTATGTTCTAAGAGCCCTCTGACATTCTGGGTTCTAAGGCCTTTCCCAGCTCTGACATTCTATGGCCTAACATTCTTTATTCTAATGGGCCAGGTTGTCTTGTTTGGGCCACTATAGTTTGAAGGTGCCTTTCCCAGCTCTGACATCCTAAGTTAGAAGACTCTGTCCAACTCCGACATTACGCAATTCCATAAAGCACAACTCTTAGAATCAGAGAAGATACAATTTTGCGTTGCTGGCCCTTGGGAATCCCTGATTCACCTACCCCTAGACCAGATCCTACTCTCCAGTCTACAAGAATACTATATGACCTTGGGCAAACTGCTTCCCCTTTGGGGGCCTCAGTTCCTGATATATGTCTCTGAGCTAAAGAGCTCCCCATTGAACCATGGCCTGGCTTATTTGAGGGGAAACGCTGAAGGCCTGGCTACATACTACCTGCCATGATTCATTTCCATCTTTTAAAAAGTGACAACGAGAAGGCTTTGTTCAATTAGTCTGCCAACACAGTCCTGAAAGAGTCACCTCAAAGACTTTGGTGCCCCTGGGGAACAGGTTAGCTCCCTATGATACACCTACTTCTCAATCCCTCTGGACCTTAAGGTTCCCCATCTGTAAAAGGCCAAGACCAGACTCACTGAAGACCTCTCAGGCCCCCCTTAGTCTCTAAATACCAAGATTCCTTTCTCAATCAATTCAACGAACCATTCAGGGTCCCATTCTTGTGAATGAAAGGTTATAGGTAGGGAAATGAGAAATTTCATAATGACGTGCATCATTACTGTTACCCAGGAGTCCAGACGTTACCAGGTGCATGACAAGCTGCACTGTTTCATGTTCAAATTCACAGCCAGGGAAATGGAGCCTCAAGCTAACCCCAGCTGGGCAGCAGAACAGGCCATTCACTCCAGGTTGCCAAGGCAGGTGGGGTGCTATCCAAAGAATCCCCAGGGGTCAAGAGCCCCCCATCAAACCCAGTTCTCAGAGGAGCCTGATTACCCAAGAGAGGCAGAGAGAGTTAACTTCACGGTTTCTGACAACCATCCACCCTCCTTTTGTACTTGAGAAGCTGCAGAGAGAAACCACATCCTGCCCCTGCGTGAGGAATGAAGCTTGTACCCTGCAGGGAGAGAGCACATCGCCAGACAGGTGGCAGGAGGTCTGAGTGAGAGTCCTAACTCTGCCATTAACTCACTGTGTGACCAAAGGAGCATGTCACCATCTTCCTGAGCCTCAGTATCCTCATCTGGGAAATGGGGACTTAGACTAGAGACTAGTTAGACTAGAGTTCTCTAAGAGTCTTATCAGCTCTGACATTCCATGTTCTAAGGCCCCTCCCAGCTCTGACATTCTGGGTTCTAAGGCCCCTCCCAATTCTAACATTCTGTGTTCAAAGGACCCTCCCAGTTCTAACATTGTGTGTTCTAAGGCCCCTCCCACCTCTGACATCCAGTGTTCTAAGGGCCATCCCCCAGCTCTGACTTTCTGTGTTCTAAGACCCCTCCCAATTCTAACATTCTGTGTTCAAAGGACCCTCCCAGCTCTGACACTCTTTGTTCTAAGGGCCCTCCCTGCCCTGACATTCTATGTTCTAAGGCCCCCTCCCAGCTCTGACATTCTGTGTTCTAAGACCCCTCCGAATTCTAACATTCTGTGTTCAAAGGGCCCTCCCAGATCTAACACTGTGTGTTCTAAGGGCCCTCCTAGCTCTGACATTGTGTGTTCTAAGGGCCCTTCCAGTTCTGGTATTCTGTGTTCTAAGGGCCCTCCCAGCTCTAATATTCTGGGTTCTAAGGTTTGTTCCAGTTCTGATACCCTGTGTTCTAAGGTCTTTACAAGTTCTGACATTTATGAGTTCCTTTTCCCTGCTCAGGATCTTTTCCCAGTTCCCCTTTCCCATCTCCCAATCCATCTCATCATCCCTCAAATTCCTGTTTGAGATTCTGGTTATTTGGAAAGACCCCTATTACGGCTCACTCCATAAAGCACTCTGTCATTACAATACTTAGAACACAAATTATTATCCTGTTTCATAGATTATGGCCAGTGACTTGCCCAAAGTCTCCTGGCCAAGAGTGGCAGAGTCCAGGCCGCACCAAGGGACGTGGGATGGAGGGCAGAGATGTTAGAAGCAGACAAGTCCAGGATGTTTTTCACTTTTGCCATGTCCCCTTTTCCCTACTTTACTGCTTTCGGTCCTCTGCCTTGAAAGGCAGCAGAGTGTAGTGGATGGGGCATTTGCACCTGGAGGCAGGAAGACTTGGTTTAAATCCAAACTCTAGACACTTACTAGTCATGTGGCCTTGGGCAAGTCACTTGTCCTCCACAGCCCTCAGTTTCCTCATTTCTAAAAGGCGAGGGTAGGATCTGATGGCCTCCAAGGTCCCTCCCACCTCTCAATTGATAACTGTGTGATTTTCCCAACAAAGGCATCAATAGAGAAGGAAAGAGGTCAGGTAAGTGCCCGACTAGTCTGAGTGTTCCGATTGGGTAGAAAGAAACCAGTGAATGCCACACATTCCAGCCCGAAAGAATCCAAGCGTCAGCTTCCTTCTCTTCTTTGAGACTTGGCGCCCTCCTCTCCCCCCCCCTTCCTCAGCCTTGACCTTTTTCAAACCCTCCCAAATATTTTCCCAGAAGAGAGAGCAGCCAGGGTGAGAGACGGGGAGCACGGTCCCCAAGCAAATGCAGAGACAACTAGCTGAAGCATTCAAAAAGGGGGAGGGGAGGTCACAGGGGAGGAAAGCAAGGTCCAGAGGCACAACTGATCCACTGTGGAATCAGAGGAATGGATCATCCTCCCGGGCATCCCCTCCATGATCCCTGCCAGCACCATCCCTGGTGCCTGGAACACTACAGACACAAAGAATGGCAGGGCTGGAAGAGACGGCACTGCTCATAACCTGGGGAGACGCGGGCCATACCCTTTCTTTTTGCCTGGGTCTCAGGAAATGGGGCCAGCATTCAAACCCGGGTCTTCCACTACACCATGAGAAGACAGTGGCAGCAGAGACATGGGCATCGTGGGATAGCAAAGTAGAAGGGCTGCCTCGGAGATCATCTAATCTGGCCCTCGTCATTTGCCGAGGGAGGCGTTGAGGCCCACAGGGGCTGAAGTAACATGCCCAAGGTCCACTAAGTGGCACAGCCTCCTCCTCATGTCAAGTCCAGGGCTCTTACCTCCCCCCCTCCCCCTCCCCCCGCAGCTGTCTGGGGACAGGGCCACCGGGGCGACTGGTTCAGCCTCAGCCTCTCCATCCATCTTCAGAAGGAGAGCCACAACACAATATCTCTTGTCATGGAGGGCCTCTTCCCCAAAACCAACAGTGAGGACTTTGAGACCCTGGTGGCAATGGCTGAAAGGGGATGCAAGAGTTGGAGACAGGAAGATCCACAGGCGTGGGGGAGAAGTAACCCAGGCCCTGAAGACACCTTAACTCTCAGTCAAGAGAATGCTAGCAAGTTACCTCCATTTGGGGCTTTACAGCTAACAAAGGGAGACTTTCCTCCCAACCATCCTTGTGACCCAGGGAGGATGAATATCATTCTCCTCATTCAGCAAGGGAGAGAAACTGAGGTCCATTGAGAGGAAGTGACTTATTTAAAGGTTACACCACAAGTCAGTGGCAGAACTGGGCTTCGGACCCAAGTTTTCCAGTGGTATAACAAAAAAAAAACAAAAAAGAGGATAGGGATTGGCCCTGTGCTATTATTGGTATAGGGGGCACCAGGTAAGGAGCTTCCTCTAAGAAGACAGGTTGGCAGAGGCAGTTAGGTGGCACACTAGATAGAACACCAGCCCTGGAGTCAGGAAGACCTGAGCTCAAATCCAGCCTCAGACACTTACCAGCTGTATGACCCCGGGTGAGTCACTTCACCCCAATTGCTTCCCCCAAAACAAACAGACAAACAAAAAAAGAACGCAGGTTGGCACCTTCTCTGTTGTGGTCTTAGAGAAGTGCTTAGAGCAATGTGATGCTAAATGGAGACCAAGGTTACACTGCTATTCTGTATCAGAAGACAGATCTTCCCAGCTTCGAGACCAGCTCACTATGCCACACTGCCACCATGATGATGATGATGAATGTTTCTATATAGTGCTTTAAGTCAAATGTTTTATATAGGTTATCCCATTGGACTATAGGAACAACCTTGTGATGCTATCATTACCCCCACTTTACAGAAAAGGAAATTGAGGCTGGGAGAAATTGTGACTTGCCCAGGGTCACCACCATACAGAGCTCAAATTTGAGTTTCCTTAGCTCCAAGTCCGACACTCACTCCTCTCTCTGGAGTCAGAAGGCCTCAGTTTAAGGCCCTTTTCTGCTACTTGTATTTGTGCTCTGGGCAAATGACTTCCCCTCTCTAAGGAAACTAACAGTTTCCTCCTTTGTAAAACTAGGAGGTCAGGCTAAATGACTCCAAAGATTCCTTCCAGCTTTGAATCCGATGATCCTGTGACTCCCAGACCAAGGACTCTTACTAAGACACCAGCCTGCTCCAGCTACCTAATAGTCAAATACTTTGAATGGGGGAACAGAGGGATTTTAGGGGATACACAGCTCATGGAGACTGGGGGGAGGGACAGGGAAGAGGCAGACTGTGGGATTCAGTGACTCCTAGGGATCAATGAGACTGGCTCAATTTCCAGGCCACCCCCAGCCCCATCCTCATCCCTATGGCTGGGCCAAGGAAACTGTTCCCAAGAATTTCTCTCCCAGCTTCTGTCTCTTCAGGACATCCCCAGGTTTAGTCCAACCCCAGATTTATAATACAATAAACACGTGCTAAGTGCCTGCTTTATACAGAAAAGACTGTGCTCCAGACAGAGCGGAGATTTAAAAAAAAAAATCATCAAGTTATAATCTGGTAGGAATTGAGACACCCATAACTCCAATATTCAATATTATATAATCAGTGTAATACAGGTGTATAATACAGGTGTAAACCAAGTGTTAGACAAAATCTGGGGGGCATAGGTCATTACCAACTGCCTAATCTAATCCAACCTTCTCATCTGATAGATGGGGAAACTGAGACCTAGAAAAGGGAGACAACTTGTCTGGCATCATCTAGTAAGTTAGTGCCAAAGCCAAGGCTAAAAACCAGGTCTCTTGAGCCAGGTCCAGTCTTCTTTCTAAAGAAAAACCGAGGGGATCCACTACTGATCTTCCATTCCTCTCCCTACCCCCACCAGCCCCCTCCATCCAGCTGGTCCTGCCTTGGATTTGATACACAGGTGTTTGGTACCTACCTCTATGGGTACATGTCCATTAGAATGTAAGTTCTTTGAGGACAGACACTTTTCTCTTTGTAGCCCAGGGATTAGCACAGTACCAGGCCCATAGGAAACATTTAATAAATGCTTTTTGATTGGCTGATGCCTGTAAAGCTCAAATGAGCTAATTATCTAAGGCATTTATTTGCAAACAGTGCGTTAATATTATCACCACCACCCTCATCATCATATCTATCCGATTTCATTCAAAGTACTCTCTTTCCAAATCTCCCAGTGGAAAGCCCCAGCTCCTTTTAACCCAGTTTGGGTTACTTTGGCCCTGGTAGGTGGGGGTTTCTTTTTTTGAGCTGGCAGAGGGTGCAGGAAATGTTTGTTTTGGTTTCCAAATCTATGCTCAGCGACCTTGTCAATGTTATGGTTTCGATGACCACATTTTTCTAGTAATTTCTTGAATAAAGGATGGTGCCTCATACAGAACTGCTCTAACTCTGATTTGAAAAAGTCCCCAAGAAGGGGCGGGAAAGCAAGGACCTGAGGGGGGCAGTCCTCAGGGCTAAGAATAGCTTCTCCTCCCCCTGAGTCGAAGAATCACAGAATTGGGAAACTGGAAGAGATCTCGGGGGTGAACCCAAGCTCAGTCCCCAGAGAAATCCAACACAAGGTAGGGGCTTGGAGACCTGGACATGTTTGTCCCTCCTGCCAACCTATCACTGGACTTTGTAACCACTACCCTTCCCATCCACCCCCAACCCCTGCCAAATCTCTAGGATAGAACCCCAATGGATAACTGACAGGAGGAACCTTTGTCTGAGAAAGGAACACATTAGAGTCATATAGTCCTAGAACATCAGGGCAGAACCAGCTCTCAGAATACTGAATGGCTGAGCTAGGAGAGGCCTTAGGACATAGAACGTCAAAGAAGGGTCTTAGAACATAACAATGTCAGAACTGGAAAGAGCAATAATGTTAGATCAGTAAGAAACCTTAGACCGTAGAATATTCTAACTTGAAAAGACCTTAGAAATCATCAAATCTAAATCTCTCCTTTTGTACATGGGGAAACAGGAAAGAGGTCCAGGGAAATAGGCTGTAAACTCCTTAACAGTATCACTTTTCCTTATCGTATGTCCTTTCTATAATGCTTTCAGTTCATGCTCATTGGGTCAAGTTGGCCCAAAGATACATATACAGCATGGCAATCCCCAAGTGTAGGGCCTCTCAGCTTGCCTGAGTATAAGGACCTGAGCTTACCTCAGAGAAAAATAATTCCAAATGCCTAGACACGAGCTGTCCCGAGCAATGATGATATAGCCAACAGACGCAATGTCCTCATAAAAGACCCAACCAGAGACACACAAACGTACTTGGGCACACAGAAACGCAGAATTCAGAGATACTCTCACACCTCGCTCCCAGAAAGTATAAACCAGCCAGGAGTCAGAGTCTGGAATAGGACTACTGAAAGGGTCAGAATCAATGGGTTCAAGGCCATGAAGACACAAACATACTAACACTAGCTTGACCCAGCCTTCCAGCTAGCTCATTCCAGGCCTCAGTATCCCCATTGCACTTGTCCCCATGCCTTGCTCTCTTGGCAAAAGCAGAACTGATCTTTTGACTATCAGTTCTCTGATACCCCTGGGAGGACTCAAACAAGGTGGTTGACACCTTTGCTTTGGAGAAATTAAGAGGGAAACTCCTCTAAAATGGAGGTCATCCCCCAATTAACAGACAACAAAATAAAATAAAGCAGTAAGACACAATTGTCTTAGGAGAGAGGAAAGAGACAAGAGATGAGGAAGGCTCCCATGACCCTCTCCTTGCCAGCATACCCACGTCTCAAGCATTCCAAGCCCATGCCAGGGGCTGACATCATCCCCACTCCCTGGGTGCCAGTGTGTTGTAATGTTGCTCAATGCCCCTTGTAAGATTGAGCACAGTTTCTTCTATCTCCTTAGTACCCAAGTCCAAAGAAAACACACAAAACAAAGCCCCAAAACAACAGAGACTGGTAGCATGATGACACTATGGCACCATGATCCACAGCAGGGAGGCTGGCACCAAATCCATCCCTCCCCAGTGAGGTCTAGGGTCTGTTTCCCCATTGCCCATTCCCCACCAACACAGTGGTGATTTTTTCTCCAAGGTGGTTGGGGAGACCAGGCCATAGCCAAGTTCTCCAAATACTTGGGGTGGGGGTAAGGATAGAGAGAGGGAGAGAGAGAGGAGAGAGGGGCTGGAATCCCATTCCCTCAATGGATTGTATGAACTACCTACAGCATCCCTGGCATACTTAGCCCAACCTTTCCAGACTGCAGGGAATCACTGTTCAGGGTCTCAGGCCCCTTTTGGAGAAGGATGCTCACTGAAGGTTTGGGGGAATAACCCAGCCCAACTATGGCATACTTAGAAGTGGCAGGAAGAGAGACCGGATCAGGATGGGGTATGGTGCTCCCTCCCTTGCAGACACAAATGCAGAGGCCTGGGCCAAACAGCACACCTCTTTTTAACATAAATCAGAAAAGTTAGAGAGCCTCTCCAAAAGGGATGGGTCTCACTGAAGGCCTATGATCAGGGCATCTCCAAAGCCATATGGCACCATCACTGTAACCCAAGACCAGCGAGGGCTTCTCTCATTAGCTCTTCTGGTGGAAGGGGGGGAAATAGGGGACTGGAAGGGGGCTCCCAAATGCATAGGAGGAAGAAGATAAAGGAGAGGGAACAAAGGAGAGAAATCTCTGCTTTCACCCAGCAGAGAAATCTTAATAGACAGGAAAAAGACAGGCAGCCAGACAAAACTGTCAACTGGGCTCCAATCAGGAAGTAACCTTAGTTCTCCCCTTCATTCCCCCACCCCAAGCTGAGGATATAATGGGCTGGAGAGACCAGCAGCAGGGCAGTGCAGTCCTGCAGGACCGGGATACCCATCCTCTGAAGTCAATCTGCCCTGCTACTTGTGAGAGGGGGACCCCAATACATTTGTCCCCCACGCCCCCCTATTTCTACCATAGTAAGTTTTTGTCCTCACTGAATGCTGGGGTTGTGAGGCTAAGGCCAACATGAATGGGAAGGTTTAAAGAGCTTTGTTTGAAGGGATCCTTTAAAGCAATCCCACGTTTCCCAAGGCCATACTTCTGCGCTGTTAATGGAGGAGGCTTTTTAGGCCTAGTCAGCTAGCCCTGAAACCATCTGGTCCAGGCTTCAGCCCAACTCCGCGAGGTACGGGGAGGCTCACACTCCCACCCAAACCAGGGACTCTAGGTCAGGGTGGAGGGAGGGAAGGGGAGGTATTAACCCCTCGATTTTAACCCAGTTGGCATCATCCTTGTTTTAAGCGATGTCTGCTTTGTCCGGGGCTAAGAGTGCCTGTTAAGCACATAGTAAGTGCTTAACAATACAAGCTTTTTATCAGAGAAGGGTTAAAGTCACAGAAGTAGCGGTTGTCCTGGGGAGCTCCTACTATGTGCGGGGCACCGTGCTGAACACTGGGGCTACAAAGAAAGGCAAAAGTCAACCCCAGCTCTCCAGGAGCTCCCGGACAGAGGGTGGAGGGGCTGGAGGGGGTCCCCAGATTGGGGTGGGGGAGGCATTCTCGACGTGACTCACTTCTTCTTGTACTCGTCCCGCTCCCGCTTCACCTTGGCCAGCACGTTGTAGAGGGCCCGGATCTCGGGGGTGATGGTGTCGATCTGCACGCCCACGCCGTCGGGGTGCACCCAGGACACGCCGGGGCCCTGCACGGTCTCCACGCCGCCGCCGCCCGTGCGCCGGACCTGCGTGTAGCTCCAGATGGTGCCGGGCAGGCGGCTGTAGTGCTGCGGGTGCGAGCCGCAGGCGCCCGGGGGCACGTTGCCGTTGGCGCCGAGCTGCGGTGGCGGCGGCGGCTGCTGCTGCGGGGGGTGCGGACCGGCGGCGCGGGCCAGGGCCAGAGCGAGCTCGGGGCCCGTCTGCACCGCCTGCTCGCGGGAGAAGGTCTTGTAGCGCAGCCGGCGCTCGCGCTCGCTCTGCTGCTGCTCCAGCTGCTTCTCCAGCAGCCGGTTGCGCCGCTCCAGCTCGTGCACCTTGGCCAGAAAGCAGCGGAAGCGCACGTTGAGCCCCTTCAGGAGGTA
>NW_020954662.1:5137558-5162024 GCF_900497805.2 Vombatus ursinus | reverse complement strand
GCCCCGCGCCGCCGCCGCCGCCCGCGCCCCCGGCGCCCGGGCCGCCGCCGCCGCCGCCACCCGGGGGGCAGCCGAAGGCCAGCGCCATTTCGCCGAACAGCAGGGAGTTCATCATGCGCCGGCTGCGGGGCTCGGGAACCCCGCGGCGCGGCTCCAGGGCCGGCTCCAGGTGCGGCTCCAGCTCCGCGGCGGGCTCCCGGCGGGGCCGGGCCAGCGGGGACGCCGGGTCCAGGGCCAGGAGGGGCTGCGCGCGGGCGCGGAGAGCCTGCGGGGAGGGCGCTGCGCCGAGATGCTCCGGCTCAGATGCGGTCTAACGAAGACGGAGGCCGGACACCCGGGGGCTGCCGCCGCCGCCGCCGCCGCTGCTGCTACGAGGAGGGGGCTGGGCGCGGAACTGCGGCTTCGGCGGGGGCCACTCCCGCGGCTGTCACCGACACTGTGGAGGCGCCGCCGCGGCCGCACGGGAAGGGGTTTCGCTCGGCCCCGCCCCCTCCCGCATCAAGCCCCGCCCTCTGCAGAACCAGGCCCCGCCTCTCCTTCGCCGGCACCGCCCCGCTCCCGGCCTCCCGCTGCGGTTCTCAGGGACTCTGAGCTCTGCCCGCCCTTTCCAGGCCCTAAGCCGACGCCCTCTCCTGCCCCCGCTGCCAGAAGCCACGCCTATAGTTTAAATAATGCCTTGAAGCCACGCCCATCTGGCGACCCGCAATACATAGCCCCGCCCACTCCCCCTCCCTCCCCGCGGCGGTCCGCAGAGTCGGCCCCGCCCTCCAGCCGGCCTGGCCCCGCCCCCTGCTCGCTCTCCCGGCCAGTCGCCTGCTTCCAGTTTTTCTGCCTGGGGACAGACCGCAAGGCTGCGTCTTGGACCCTGCCAGCCTTGGCGGCCGCAGGGTCGACTCTCTCGGCTCTCTTAAAGGGACCGACCACCTAAAATCACCGGATGATCTACTTAATTCTCCCCAGGGTCCCTGGCTCCCTTGGAAAGCTCTCACTTCCTCTCAGCAAAAGGAAAAAAAAATTCTTGTAGCTGCAGAGGCTACCCAGGAAGTCTCAGCACGTGATTTCATTCATTCACTCAGCAGATATTTATTAAGGGCCCTGCGGCAGGCCCAGGCCTGCCCGGCTTCTGCAATGCTTCTCTAGCCCGGCTGCCTAACGTGAGGGAAGATTCTGCAGAGGCTTGGCCACAGCTTCCCCCACCTCACACCCAGCTGCTCTTCTGGGCCGGGCGCAAGCAGAATTAGGGCATCTGCACTGTCCCCCCCCCCCCCGTTGCACGTGCACACGCATGCACACGCACGCACACATTCCCTCATGGCTTAAAAAGCCCGCTCATCTTGTCCCACCCCGGGCTGCACACATCCCAGACACTCCCTTCCACCTTGTCCAGAGATGCCTGCCCAGGGCAGTGGGTGCCTCTGTTTTCGGCCAGGCAATTGGTGCCTTGCAGAGCCTGGCTTCCAGTGCCCATCTCCGGCGTTGGCATGGGAGCGGGGGCAGAGTGCGGGCCTGGTTTCAGATCCAGGGACTTCAATCAGACATCCTTCCTCCTGGTGTGACACGGCCTGGCAATGTCTGAAATGTGTCTCCGCTCAGGCTGAGGACTTAAATAATCAGCCAGACCTGGCAGAGACACAGGTCCCACGAAGAGAGAGCAAGAGAGAGCGCGGGGCTGCCCTTCCGGCTGTTGCTTAACATTGATTCAATTCGATTCAATACACATACGTCGGATGTCAGAGCTGGAAGGAGGCGTAGAACACAGAATGTAAGGGCTAGAAAAGAACTCAGAACACGATGAGAGATTCCCTTATTGTACAGATGGGGAAACTGAGGTCTATGTGCTCTCTACTACCCCAAACTTCTCTTGATGCAGGGGAGCTCTGAGGGGGTAGGAGAAGAGGTAGAGCTCTTGCTAACTTCCTATCAAATTCCTCACAGAGGCTGTTCTAAGCCTTTTTCACATTCCTCAGGGTCCCAGACCCACCCCCACCTCTCTCACTCCCAACAGATGACTACTCCCTCCCTTTTTCATGGGACCATCTGGCCTGGAGTTCTCTAAGCTTCCCTCCCCTGCTCAAGTCCACCTGTTACCACACCCTCCCCAAGGCCTCAGAATTCCTCTTTCTCTCCTTCTAGATGGCTTCTGCCAACACAATTCAATTCAATTCAACTCACTAAGCAGCACATTCTGAGGATAATGAGAAAATTGGCGTTTGTTGGAAATTAAAGTTCATGCTGGAGAGACCCAGGTAATGAGGTTGGAAAAAGTAGCATAGAGCCATATTGGAATAGAATGCCAGAATGAAGCATTTGCTGAGAAGATTCCATAGAGGACAGAATGTCAGAATTGGGAGGGCCTTTAGAACACAGAATGTCAGAGCTGGAAGGGCCTTAGAACACAGGATATCAGAGCTGGGAGGGCCTTAGAACACAAGATGTCAGAGCTGAGAAGGGCTTAGAACACAAAATGTCAGAGCTGGGAGGGCCTTAGAACACAGGATTTCATAGTTGGGAGGGCCCTTAGAACACAGAATGTCAGAGCTGGGACAGCCCCTAGAACATGGAATATTGGAGCTGGCAGGGCCCTTATAGATCAAGTATGATGCCTTAGTTATACAAAGGAGAAATCATTGTGTGCTTCAAAAGGATTTACAAGTTTATTGAAGAGACAAGATACACACATATGAAAACTCAAAAACTATTCTTAGGCTACCAAGAACATTCAAACATGGTCCTGTGCAGACTGTATCCACCAGAAAGAATTATGTACTGGGACCCAGGAGACCTCGGTCTGACCCAGAGTCCCTACACTACCTAGCTGTGTGCCCCTCTCTGGATGTCTGTCTCCTCATCTGCAAAATGGCAATGATACTGGTTACACCCACTTCTAAAGCCACCCTTCATTTGAACCAACTCACACAAGACTGGCTGCCTCCCCCAGGGCCCTGAGGTTCAGAAAAATTCCTAGTTATTTACTCCCAGGTTCAGCTCAATTCAATTCAATTCAACTCACTAAGTATTAATTAAGGTGTAAGAAAGAGAGCATCAGAACAAGACAGCCCAGAGGCAGTGGGCGATATTTCAAACCCCACACAGGGCTGGAGGTGAAAATTTATCTTCTTAACACCAGGCTGGGGCAGATACTTCATCATTCTCCTGCCTTCTTACCCTCACCCCACCCCCCCACAAAAAAAAAAAAAAGATTGGCAAGAGGATGGCTTCACTGCATTCGGCAAGGAACACATTGTTTGGCCTCGTGCTCTCCAGGCAGCCCCAGGCAAAAAGCCTGTGTGATTACCTTCAGCCAGCTTGCTTAAACAATTATTCTGGGTGGATTGCCATTCCTTGTCATAGGCGTATGTTCCCAGGAATCCTGGGCGGGGGAGTGGCTCAACCTCCCCACAAATCCAGTGTCAAACTACTAAAGGGGGGACTTGGCACCAGGAGATCTGCATTTGATTCCCACCTTGGACGGCAACTAGCTGTGTGACCCACCTAGGCAGGCCACTTCATGCACCCGTCTGAGGCTCCGTAGTAGTTGTGAGGGAGATGTTTCTAAACTTAAATGCTCAAAAACAGGAGGGACCTGTGATTTCATGACCCCTACCCTGGAAGATCTCAATGTAACTGGTCCATAACTTAATATATAATGAAATTGCCGAGACACACAGAGATTACATGGACAGCCAGTGGCAGATTTGAACCCAGATTTTCCTGATGTCCAGCTCACCACTATCCAACACACACTGCTGTCTCCCCAAATACAGGGGGGAGAGGGGACATACCAGTGATTTCATTGGTATAAGGAATTCCCAGTAAGGATGTTTCTTCAACCGATGCAGATCGATAGCTGGTTTCATTTTAGAAGGCCTGGGGCACTCAGGTGATTTGCCTGGTATCACACAGCCAGTATATGTCAGAGGCGAAGCTCAAACCTGACTGACTTCAAGATGGATTTTCTACATCCTATATGATTCTGTCGGGGTGTAGGGTGGTCAGGAAAACTAGTACCTCTGGTGTGAGGGCTACTGAATCCACCTCTGGCATCCACCTTTCACCCAACACTTACCTATGACTCCAAGAAACTAGCATGCCCATCGGCCACACCCCAGTAAACCATTTTGACAGACAGGCTAAACCAGATTGAGGGTAACAGAAGGGTCTCAAACCCTTTGGTGAGTTAGGGGGTTCTCTAACCTCAGCATGGACTTTCTCCATCCAAATGGGTGGATGAGAACAATTTGTTATAAAAGCCTTGAAGGTGCCTGAAGCAGGAGCTGTAGAGCCGTTAGAGCATGGTCAGACGTTGAAGACACCACGGTCATCCACTACATCCCCGGCCATCACCAGTCATGTTGATTTTTGTCTCGCCACTGGACTTCGATGACTCTGAGAGAATGAGGCTGACGACTTTGTGCAACTCTGCCTCACTTAAATCGAATTCATGCGCTAGTCAAGACATTAAATCATAATATCATTGATCCTTTTTGAAAACATAGTAGATACTTAATAAATACTTGACAAATGAATATGTTTGGTTTTAGTAAGAAAAAAAAAAAATTGTACCGCTAACTGGACTGACTGCCTTTTCTGTAAAAGCCTTTAAGCCCCCAAACAGCTGCCATGGACAGGATCAGACTAGATGGTCCCTTAGGCCCCTTCCAGCTCTGAGATTTTGTGATGCTGAGTGTAGAATTTCAGGAAATGAACCAAAACTGAGCTAGGAACCTGTGCATTCTTTAAGATAAATACCAACAGATTCCAGATCCCAGGAAGAGCAGAAAGGCCAGCTCCTCCATTTTACAGATATGGACAATGAGGCCTGGAGAAGGGGCATGACTTCTCCAAGATCAAACAGCAGAGCTCCCACCAGCAAGCTATTCCGGCAGAGCTGGATTTTGAAATGAGGTGTCTTGATTCCAGGTCCCTTCCTCTTTCCACTGACCTCTTTTCTCAGTCTGAGAGCTGAGGCTTCTCATTACCATAATTGGCGCTCATTAATCCATCTACCAAGAAGACCATTCCTTCCAGGAGTTTACTGCCTAAAAGAAACACAGGGACACAGCCATGTCCTTTTTTCACTTCTTCATAGTGGAATAGAGAAGCCTCAAACTGAGACATGAGGGGATAGTCAAGACAGATTGAGCAGGCCCATTTTATCAATAGAGGACCTCTGTGCTGGAAGATCAGAGAGATTAGTAGTGGGAATACTATGTTCCAGATAGGGGCCCATGCTCCAGTAGAGCATTCCTCTACCTCTTCCCTAACTACAGTCAAAGTGAGAACTTGGAAAGACCTTAGCTTAAAAAGTCTCCCACTACATCTGGGGCCATCTCCAGTTGTCCTGATCTGTATCTCTCCAGTAGACTCAAATGGCTCTGGAGGACAGTGAGGCTGGTGACTTTGCACAGCACTTCCTCACTTCAATCCAATTCATTTGTATGTCATGACATCACCTCCCTGATATCATGGTCCTCTTCAAGAACCGAGGACAAACAGCTACAACCCGCACCCATACACTCTTCCCCAAGCCATTGGCCCAACTCTCCGGTACAAAGCAAGATGTTTAAATCCTGTTTACAAATGGCTTAGCAACGCACCTCCAAAAGCCCAGAGAAAAAACAGGCCAGGACTTCCCTGTTCCACCTCCCTCCCAGAGGCAGGAATTCCAATAGTCTGGGAGAAGACAGCCTCCTGGGAGGTAGCCCCACCGAGAACATGAGTCAAGGGGATTTCCTGTCTAGAGGATTGTCCCTTTCAGCACAATGAAAAAGAGGAATCTGCCTGAGGTGATCCCCATTCCTGAAGATGGGGATAGGCCCTAAATTGTCACGGACACAACAGTAAAATGACGAGGCCCCCAGAAGCAGCCAGATCAGGCCTGGCGACTTGCTTGCTGTCCATCTTGTAACTGGTGAGGTTGCATGTAGAAATCATAGAACATTAAAACTGGAAGGAACCTCACAGGGATGTCAGAGCAAGGAGGGCCCTTAGAACACAGGGTGTCAGAACTAGGAGGGAACTCAGAACACAGAATGTCAGAGCATGCAGAATATCAAAGGTAGAAGGGTTCTTAGAATCTAGAATGTCAGAGTATAGAATATAGAATGCCAAAACTGGAAAAGGCTTGAGAACACATGGATAGGATCACAGAATATCATCTAAATCTAGCAGTTCTTAACACTAAAAGGACCAGAACTTAATACCTTGAAGGGCCAAGCTGTCAGTTGATGCAGTGCCTTTTTTTGAACCCCTAAAGCCGATAGAGGCAAAGGACGAAAATTTGTATTTCAAAATAAAGATGTTGCATCAGTTGACCTGCCTGGCCTATGTACCTGGGCACAGCAGCATACAGTGAGTTTCATTAGGTTTGCCTTGAAATTTTAGATCAATTATTCCAGATAAAAGACAATTTATAAATAATTTTACTAGAAAGTTTACTTCTCTGGCATACATAGCATGATAATTAGAATATTTTTGCAAAATAAACAAAACCTGCCTGTGACATGGATACACTAACCTCAAAGCATGTCAGACCTTGAACTTGACCAATCTCCACTCTTACTGAAAGGAATCTGCAGATACATGAGTCTCCTGAGGATCTTACCAACTCAAACACTCGGCGCCCGTTGATTCCTCTTGGCATAAGCAAGAAAGGTCTGCCTTAGTCCAGCCCCTTTCTTTTAGAGGTGAGGAAGTCGAGGCTTGCCTAGCGTTGCATAGTTCATAAGTCTCAAGGCTTTATTTCCAGGCCAGCAGAACTTCTTTCTCTGTCTCTCTGTTTCCACCAACAGAAAACAGACCAACATTTACTGATACGAAGCTTAGCCATGGCCCCAGGTCCTTTTTCCTGCCCTTTCCCCCCCCCCCCCCCCCCCAGGTCTATGATGGTCATTAGGCAGGCCCTGTTGGGAGTTTTGTCTTCAGGTATTGGGACTACATTTTAAGAGAGGGACTGGCAAATCAAAGGTCACCCAAAAGAGGGCTCTGGGGATGTTAAAGTGTCTAAAAACAATATCTGAGGATGATCATTTGGAAGAATGGGGAATCTGGGCCTGGAGAAGAGAAGACAATTTATGGAAAGAGATTGCAATCTTCAAGCCCCTAAAGAGCTAGCACGAGAAGAAGTCAGCTTGTTCTGTTGGCCCCAGAGGGGTCATAGGTGGGCCCATTTGTTCCAGACCTCTTCTCTCCCCAGACCTCCCATAGCACACCCTCAGCAGACGATCTTCCCTCAAGAGAAAATGGAGATTAGTCGCTGAAGAGTCCTTTCTTCTCTTATCTACGTCCTCAAACCCATCACCTTCCACATTCTCTCCAATTTCTGTTGAAGGGTTGGTTTTTCTCATCTCCAAGGGACCTTGATCCCACCCCCTCCCATCTTCTTTAGGGGATTGCCCTCACAATCACCTCGATTCCTCTGATCTTCAGTCTCTCCCTGTCACTTTCTTTCTCTGCTATCTACAAGTTTTTCCCACCCTTTAAAAAAACACCTACTTGAACCAAACTATCATCCTCCAACTTTCCCTCCCCTTCTGAGGCATATTCCTAGAAAAACCTGTTACACTGATCGCTTCCACTTCCTGTCCTCCCACTCACTTGTCTACCTTTTCCAATCTGAATTCTCACTTCATCATGCAACCAAAATTGCTCTCTCCAGAGTTACTAATGATCTCTTAATTGCCAAAGCCCTAGTCTGCCTCCTGAGCTCTAGTCTGGCATCATCAGCTGTCTGCTGGACGTTTCAGACTGGATGTCCCATAGACATTTCAAAATCAACAAATCTAAAACTGTACTCCAGTTTCTGTTCTGTACCTACTATACCACATAGCTGCCTAGGCGATCTCTAAGGTCCTTTCCATTTCTAAATCCTCAATACTATGATTCTTCTGCTCAACATGGTAGGTGGGTGACACCCACAAGGCCAAGATTCTAGGTCAGATAAGAGCAAGGTAGACACGAGTCCTCAGCATCAGGCTTGAGTGTGCCTTTATGGGAGTTCTGACTTCCCTCAGGTGATATGCATTGATTGTCAAAAGAAGGGAGAGGTGCCTCCTCCCTGCCAAGTAAGTTATGGAACTCCGCGCTATACCTGGAACCACTTCCCCTTGACTAGTCCTCTGGCAGTAGCACTGGGAGGATCAGAAGAATTGGTGAGGCCCAACTGGGTCATTGTCATTATACCCATCTGTCAGTTAAGGCTTAAATCAACTTGATTCACCTTTGGAGTTGGGAAATCTTTCTGATTGCCCAGGGCACTCCATTGTGGATGGAAGCTTATCCCCTGTGATCTGAATATTGGTCACCAGGACACTGTTGTGGGGAGGGATGAATCAGTGCTTAGTGGACAGAGCCTTCTTTCCTTCCCCCACCCAGTTCTGGGTACCACATTTAAAAAAGAACTTTGATGAGCTACATTGGACCCAGATTGGGCAGTGTAGCATAGTGGATAGTAGCTGAGCTTTGAGTCATGAAAACCTGGGCTCAGACCACTTCCTTAGACATTACCAGCCATGTGTCCTTGGATAAAGTACTTAACCTCAGTTTCCTCATCTGTAAAATGAGGAGGTTGGAATTGATGGCTTCCGAGGTCCCCTTCCTGTTCTAACTTTATGATCCTCTCAGTCAAAAAACATTTATTAAGAACCCCCCACGCGTCAGGCACCGTGTTAAGTGCTGGGGATACAAAGAAAGGTAAAAAACAGCCCCTGGCCAGGAGGAACTCACAGTCTAGTGGGGAAGAAAACATGCAAACAAATGTATACCAAGAGACATATTAAGGTTAAATTAGGGATGATCAGCAGAGGGAAGGGGGAGTAGGAAAGTCTTCCTGCAGAAGGTGGGATGATGTTGTTGTTTGTCCTTTATTCTTGAAGAAGACCATGGCATCAGCAAGGTGATGCCGTGACATGTGAATAAATTTGATTTGAGTGAGGGAGGCTGTGCAAAGTCACCAGCCTCACTTTCTCCTCCAGAGCCATCTGGGTCCAGTAGCCAGGTATAGATCAGGATGACTGGAGATGGCCCAGGATGCAGTGGGGGACCTTGGCTTTTTTAAGTAAAGGTCTTTCCTAGGTATTGGTTTGATTGAGGCAACACCCTTTAAGTGATTAAGGATGTTAGCTGGGACTTAAAGGAAGAGGAGGAAGTCAAGAGGCAGAGATAGATCCATCAGTATTGGAGTCAGGAAGACCTGATTTTGAATTCTGCCTCAGGCACTTGAGTTGTTGCATGATTCTGGACAACTCACTCAAAATCTTTCAGCAAGTTTTCTCAGCTGTAAGATGAGGATAATATGGCACCTTCTTCACAGGGCTGTTGGGTAGATCAAACTCTAATTTGTAAAGTACTCTGCAGGCCTTGAAGTAGGAAATGTTAGGTATTATTAACCCCCAGAGATGTTATTACCCATGGAAAGGTAACCAGGATGGTGACAGGGAGAGGTCATGTCCATGGAAGGAAACAGGGATCATCTGAAGAGAGAAGATTTAGGAGGGCAGCTGCCTGCAAACACCTGAAGGCATATTGTGTGGGGAAGGGATGGAATTTGATCCTTTTGGCCCCAGAGGACAAAAGTAGGAACCATGGGGAAAGAGGGAGGAAAATAGATTTCAACTCAATGTAAGGGAAACCAGCCCAGTGATTGTCGTGGTTCCAAAGTGGCATGGGCTGCCATAGTGACCAGTGAGATTCCTTTCACTAGAGGTCTTGAGCAAAAGCTCAATGACCAATAAGAGGGATTCCTCTTCACATACGAGTTGAACTCTGAGGAGTCTTCCAATGCTGAGACTTTTTTTGATTCTAGGAAGGGAATTAGGTCAGATGGGGAAGCTCTGAGGAGAAAAGGAAGCAGGAAAGAGCCCCAAGCCTGAGTTTCTCTGGGATAAGGATCAGGGCCCAGGGAGGAGAATCAGAAGACCTGACTTTGAATCCCAGCTCTGCCACTAATTACCTGCATGAACCAATCTGGGCCTCAGTTTCCTAATCTGTAAAATGAGGGCCTTGGTCTGGAATCTCTTAGATGTCCTCTTAGCTCTCAAATCTTCTGATCCTATAACCTTGTTCTGACAATTTTTTTTCCTATAACCATCTCAGTTTACAACAGTCAGGCAACTAGCATTTATTAAGCTCCTACTACGTTCCCATCACTATGTTAAATGATGAGGACAAAAAGAAAGGGAAAAAATGCTCCTTGCTCTTAAGGAGCTCAAAATCTAATGAGAAGATCCTTATTCTGCCCCCCAAAGGAACTTACAATTACCTGGGGGAAAGATGTCATAAAAAATAAAATGAATATGCAAGCTATAGAATTCAGAAATTGGGACTTTGAAAGTCAGAACTGAACAATTCAATACAACAATCATTTATTAAACACCTGTTATATGCCAATATAATAGGGTACTAGGTGGCACAGTAGCTAGAGTGCTGGACTGGGGTCAAGAAGACCTGAGTTGAAATCCTTAGCTGTAAAATGAGGATAATAACAGTACTTACCTCCCAGGGTTGTTGTGAGGATCAAATGAGATAATACTTGTAAGGTGCTTACACAGCGCCTGCTACATAGTAGGTACCTAATAAATGCTTGGGTGAACTAGTTTGGCACAGTGGATAGACCACTGAGGCTGAAGTCAGGAAGATGTGGGTTCGAATCTGGCCTCAGACACAATCTGTGTGACCTGGGCAAATTACTTAACCCTGTTTGCTCAGTTTCCTCATCTGTAAAATGAGTTGGAGAAGGAATTGGCACTCCAGTGCCGCTCTAGTATCTTTGCCAAGAAAACTCCCCAAAAAAGGGTCACAAAGAGTAAGACATGACTAAAATGACTGAACAACAACAATTTTATATGCCAAGCACTGTGCTGGGTGCTAGGTATAGAAAGACAAAAAAAAACTAAGCTGTCCCTGCCTTCAGTTTTCTATTCTATTCTATTCACCTAAGTCTATTCTACAGATGAGAAACAATGTGTACACAGATAAGTAAATATGAAATCAGATACAAAGTAATTTCAGAGTTGTTGGAGGGATGGCCCTAATAATTAGGGGAATCAAGAAAGGTTTCCTGTAGAAGGTGGTGCTTAAGCAGTGCCTTGAAGGGGACTAGGAATTCCAAGAGGCAGAGGGAGGAGGGAGAAGATTCCAGGCCTGGGGGCAATAGATGGAATATAGTATATGTGGAACATAAAGTAAACAGTTTTGGTTTGACTATAAAATGTACAGGTGGAAGTAGTGTGGACTCTGCCTGAAAAGATAGATTGGAGCCAGATGATGCAGGATTTTAAGGGTCAAATGGAGGAGGTGACATTTTAGCCTACGTTCACTTAGGAGCCATTGGAACTTTTTGAGCAGAGGAATGACCTAGTCAGGCCTACACGTTAGGAATATCAATCTGACAGCTATTTGGCAATAGAATTTGGAAACAGAAATTGGAGATTGGAAGACCAATTATGGGAGAATTACAGTAGTGGTACAAGAGTAGTTACAATGGTGAGAAGTGGTGAATGAAGAGAATAGGACGGATGCAGGAGATGTCATAGAGGAAGAATTAGTGAGATCTGGCAACTGACTGGGTATGTGGGATAAGGGAAAGTGAAGTTTCAAGGTTGATTGAGCAAACCCAGGTGACTGGAAGAATGATGGTTCCTTTGACAGAACCATAAAATTAGAAGAGTTGGGTTTAAGGGGAAAGAGAGTAAGCTCTGTTTTGCTCATATGGACCTAGAGATAGCTGGTGATGGGAGACTAGAGCTTAGAAGAGAAACAAGGACTAAATGCGTAAATTTGTGAGTCATCTGCACAGAGAAGATAATTGAATCAATGGGAGCAGAAAGAAAGTAAAGAGATGAGAGACCTGGGCAGAACCCTAGGGTATACCCATGGAAACATGGATGACTATCCACCAAAGGAGATTGAGATTGGTCAGATAGGAAGGTGGAGAACCAGCACAGTCACAAAAATCCAGGGAGGAGAGGCTTTCCGAGAGGTGGCCAGCTGTGCCCAAAGCAGAGAGCTCCAGTCTGGGGACTGAAAAAATGCCGGTAGTGAATTTAATCAAGAGATAATTCTTAAGCCTGGAAAGAGATATTTCAGTGTGATGGTGGGATCTGGAGTCAGAGTGCCAAGGAGTGGAATGTGAGGAAGTAGAGACAGTGAGCATAGAGAGAAGTTTCTTGGGGTTTGGCTGTGAAAAGGAGGAGAAATAGAGGATGATAGCTTCAGGAAATAGTAGCGTCTAGTGAGCTCTTCTTAGGTTCAATCAATCCATCAATCAACCCACAAGCTTTTGTTAAGTGCCTGCTACATGCCATGTACCAGGGAAACAAAGAGGCAAAAATGAAACAGGCCCTGCTCTCAGAGAGTTTATAATCTATCCCAGAAAGATAGCATGTACAGTTAGATATAGGTGTATATAAAACAGATATGTCATAATGGAGAGGAAGCATGAGGACCTAGGAGTGATCAGCAAAGGCTTCAGCAGAAACCTTGATGAGAAGTGGTACATGAGCTGAGTTTTGAGGGAAAACAGGAATTACAAGAGGCAGAGGGAGGAGGGACGGCACCCCAGGCATGGGGAACGGCCTGCGCAAAGGGAGAGGTGGGAGATGCAATGTCCTCTGGGGGTAACAATAAGAGGACTGGTTTGGCTGGACCATAGAGCTAAGTCTGGACAATCAATAAAACAATAATTTCTACAGTGTAAAGGCTCACACTGAAAATTCAACAGTAGGTACTCTTTAGCTATAAGAGCCAGTTCCAGCAGACTCCTGGGTATAAACCATACCCGTGTGTGGCTGCCCCAGAGTGAAGATGCAGGGCTGAGGGCTGGGGGATTTAGTGAACTGGAAAACCTGGATGTTCAAGGGGATTGCCATAATCCCTTAAAGAACATGAACCACTTAAGAACTGTGGGGACAGTGTGAGCTTAATAAAGACTTTTTCAATCACTCATTCATCCAAATTCCCCAAATATAGGAATAGGAAGGTTAATGTGCAAAGAAAGACTATGAGCCAGTTACTTCTTGAGGAAGAAGAAAAAATGTCCTGTGGGCCAACAGATCACTACCACTTTAACCTGGATAGGGTCACCTATCTGGGTGGAGCAAACCTCAAAGGAATGATGGTGGGCAGTGGGAGACTATGGGGGTGGCAGCGAGGAATGAGGAGTAAGTCTTATCATTTTCCTTGGTCAGTGTATTGGGGCCATGAACACTGATGGCCATTGATGAACACTGGGGCCATGATACATTGTCTTCCTTACTAAGCTGTGTGACCCTGGGCAAGTCACTTAACCCCAATTGCCTCACACACACAAAAATGATACATTGTCTTCAGTAGGACTAAGGACATGAAATCTTCTTACGGGAGGGTCTCCACGTCTTCATAAGTGCCATCATCAGAATCACCATCGTCATCATCCTCATCATCATAGCTAGCAAATGTTTTACGTTTTGCAAAGCACTTTACGTGTGTCATCTCATTTGAAAGAGAACAAGAGGGCAGTTGGGTAACAGTAGAACTAGACAGGCAGTTGATATAGTGGATTGAGCACTGGAAAGACCTGGGTTCAAATCCTGTCTCAGATGCCTAATAGTTACGTGATTTTGGGTAAGTCACTTAACTTCTCTGGGCCTCAGTTTCCTTCCCTGTAAAATAAGACCTCTGGACTTGATGCCTTCTAAGCTTTCTTCCAGCCCTGAATCTAGGATCCTAGAAACTGTGACACGGAGAGAAAGGAGGGCAGAGCCAGACAAGAACGCAGGAAGGATGGAGCTGAGGTAGATGGGGATGAAGGATCAGGGAGCGGTAGCAGAGGAGGGCGGCCTTCCTCTATGAATCACAGGGATTAAGAGAGGAAGAAATGATTTTGCAATACATGTTGGATTGATGTGTATCACATCCAGGGATGTGCTGGTAAATGTTTAACAAATGTCTTGAGGGGAAAAATGTGTACCTTGTACACTTTTAAGATTATTCTATATTATGGACACCTTAAGTCTAGACAATTGGCAAAACAGTACATCAAGTCCTAATATGTGGTCTTTGCTTATTTTTGAGGTTTATATTCTCTCACTAAAAATTGAAAAATCAGCCCATCCTCCTCAGAAATAGAAGTGTGCCCAAGGTCCCAGCTAGGATTTCGATTTGATTTTCCTCTCTGAGGCAGGTTTGAGGGAAGGGTGGGGGGAGACAAGGCTCTGGAACCTGAGAGGCAAGTCTGGGTGGCCAGACCACTACAATCCTAATATCTGGGCCCTGGTTGGTCAGGTGGGGGTGGAGCAGTTGATTTATCCATTCTCCCTCTTCAACAAGGCCTTCTTTGCACTAGCCCCTAGTTTGGTGTTTGATTATTCTCCCCTGGGATAGAGGTGGAGGTAGGGTGTGGAACTAGTGTCTGAGTCTCCAGTCCTGGAGGCCAGATGGCCTGGTGGCAGCAGGGACCTTAAGGATACTCCAATCCAACTCATTGTAGAGATCTAAGAGAGTAAATGACCAAGGTCACACAGAGGCAAAAGCAAGGCTAGAAGCTAAGTCTTCTGACTTCCAGTCCAATCTCATTCTACCACCCCAAGCTGCCAATACATGAAGGTGAATCAGTAGCTAAAGTACATTTGGGTATATGTTTGAAATACATCCTGTCACAGCAACTATATTATACTTATAACATATCTCTAACACACAAACACATATTTCAATGCTGTCATTAAAATCTTTAGCAATGGATACATTGTGGGTATATATTATGCATGAAAATTTTAAATAAATATCAAATCACAGGATTTTTTCCCCATCTAAGGAGCCAACGTTAAGAGAGGCATAGGAACAAGTATATGGTTTAAAGCACTCACAGAATCACAGCTTTTAAGGCCACAAGGAATTCAAGAGATTATCTGGTCCATGCCCTGCATTCAGATAGGACAGATCATTTGTGGGGGTTTTTTCCCCCTATTTTATAGATATTGCAACTGAGGCCCAGAAAGGTCAATTGTCTTGCCCAAAATCATAAAGTAGATTAAAAGATTGATGTTTTTGCATTGAGGGATCTTGACATTCCAATATTCTGCCCCTTCTCTGGTACCTAAGGTTCTCAGTGTCTTATCCCAGGGGCATTTCACATTCCCAAGGCTAGGAAAGATGAGATGCAAGGGAGAAGGAATCACCTCAGGAGGATTGTCAATCAGGCCCAACCTGTCTTAGCCATCCACTCACTCTGTGGCCATGTTAATTATTATTTTAGTGGTGCCTTTAAAAGATGAGTGGAGACCTTCAGGCACGGGTGGCTCATAAAGCTGGGCTCATCATTATTTTTATCATTGCTATTTTATTAACAGGAATAATCTTCTTCTTGTTATTAGAGGATCTCAAAGCACTTTGACGCTGACTCACTAACCATGGCCTGGGCACTATTATTCTGTACTTTACACAGATAAAGAAACAAGACACAAAGGAGCAGAGTGAGTTATTCGAGGTGGACGCTCTAAATGAGTATCCTTGCAGTGCCTTCAATGCGATTTGACCAGAAAGGAATGTCAAGTTCCCCACTCTCACGTGAAACCTCCCTATTTCTGCTCATGGCACCACCATCTTCCCCTTATGGAGGCTTGAAACTTCAGAGTCATCTTTGACTTTTCCCTCTTCCTTTTTTTTTTCTTTTTAGACAATTGGGGATAAGTGACTTGCCCAGGGTCACATAGCTAGTAAGTGTCAAGTGTTTGGTCTGAGGCCAGATTTGAACTCAGGTCCTCCTGACTTCAGGGCCTGTGCTCTATCCACTGCACCACCTAGCTGCCCCTGACTTTTCCCTCTTTCTCACCCCACCAGAAGAATGAGTTCCCAAGTCCTTTTGGCTTCCAAAATCTCTTTCACATGACCCCCACCTCCCTAGTTCTAGGTCTTGTGTCTTCTTATCTGGACTATTGTAATAACATCCTACCTGGGCTTTGTGCTCCTAATCTGTTCCTTCTCCCTTCTAATCATAGTAATTGCAAGCATTTACAGAGCACTTTAAGTTTTCCATAGTTCTTTACACTCATTATCTCATCTGATCCTCATAGTAACCCTGGGACATAGGTGCTGTTGTTATCCTCATTTTACAGATGAAGAAACTGAGACTGAGGTTAAATGACTTGCCCAGGATCACAGGCTACTAAATGTCTGAGGCAGGATTTGAACTCCGGTCTTTGTCAGTCCAGGTAAAGGGCTCTATCTTCTTACTGCCTAGCTGCCATCAGAACATTAGAGGACTGGCACAAGGGTATTTATATCTATCTAAGATCCTGAACAAACCCATCAGAGATCCAAGGTGGCGAGAGGCAGCAAGATAGCACAGTGGATAGAGTGTCTGGCCTGGAGTCAGGAAGACCTGAGTTCAAATCCAGCCTCCAACATGTACTTAGCTGTGTGACCCTGAGCAAGTCACTTAATCCTGTTTGCTTCAGTCTCCTCACCTGTAAAACGAGCTGGAGAAGGAAATGGCAAACCACTGAAATATCTTTGGCAAGAAAACCCCCAAAAATGGTGTCACGAAGAGTCAGACATGACTGAAATGACTGAACAACAAAATCTTAAGCAAATCCGTATGGATTAGGCCATATCAATCAGTAAACAAATGTTATGAGCACCTATTCTGTGCCAAGCACGGTGCTAAATTCTAGGATTACAAAGACAAAAAGGAAACAGTCCTTCCTCTTGAGAAGCTCACATTGCATCAGGGGGAGATGGCATGTGTTCATTGAAGAATAGACAGAATAAAGATAATTTTTGAGGTGGAGGCGGGGGACACTAGCAGCTGGGGGAGACTGGAAGAGATGCCCAGTCTTAGGCAGCCAGAAGCAATGGAGAGACTGCACCCACAAGACCTTCATCTGTGGTTTCATAGATTTAGAGCTGGAAGAAACCTTAGTCCAACCCATGAGAAGATTCAGGCCCAGACGGATCAAGTACTTACTACGCCCAGGTAGTAAACGATAGAATGAAGATTGGACCTCAGGTCCCCTGCCCCTACACTCAGAGCTTTTTTCACTATGCTATTTGTGCCCCAATCAATAAGATAAATAGACTGGTCTCTTGATTCTTATTTAAGATGCTTGTTGGAAAGGATGAATTTTGTTTTCTCTTTAAAGTGAGATTTGGGGGCAGGTGGTGGTGCAGTAGATAGAGCATCCACCCTGGAGTCAGAAGGACCTGAGTTTAAATTTGGCCCCAGACACTTACTAGTTGTGTGACTTTGGACAAGTCAGTTAACCCCAATTGCCTCTAAAAAAAAAAGTGAGATTTGGCCCACTGTCCCCACTCTCACTCTCAAGAGCTCCACTCCCTGGCCAGTGTGCTTCTAATACCTAAGATCTTGAGCTTTATCAGAGCCTCAGGACATTAGACATTAGAGTTACTGTATTTCCATGTCTTGACATGGGATCCAAGAGCGTGTCTCCATATGCAGAGTACCTTCTGAGCTTGCCTTGTCTCACACCATGTTGGGATGAAATGATAGCCCAGCAACTAACATGACATCATGCTGATCTGGGAGACCCAAACACTAGCCTTTTACTGTCCCAGACACCTGGACAGAGCTCTCTGATGCATCATTTGTGCCTCACATTCTTCAGCACTGGACCGTGATCAGTCATAGAAGGATTTTAGACAGTATAAGCCTTACCTCTCTACCAAGAGGAACAAATTATGTTTCATCATGTTCTCCAGGCCCAAGATTGGTCACGACAATTAATTTAAGTTCAGGTGGCTTTTAGTGATGATGTCATTTACATTACTGAAGTCATTGTTCTTTTGGTTTCGTTTACTTAAATAAAATTTCTTTTGGTTCTGTTTACTTTGTGTCAGTTCATATGACTCTTCTTACCTTTCTCTGAATTCTTTGTATTTGTAATTTCTTATAGTGCCAAAAGATGCTATTATGTTCATATTTCACAATTTATTCAATTATTCCCCAAACAAATGGGCACCCACTTTTCCCCCCAGTTTTTTGCTACAACAAAAAAAAATGCTTCTATGACTATTTTAAGATATATGGGACCTTTTCTTCTGCTTTTGACCTCCTTTTGCTAACTGCTCAGTAATGATAACAGTAGTTCAAAAAGCAAGAAAATTTTAATGACTTTTCTCAGAAATTTCAAATTATTTTCCATAATAGTTGGAGCAATTCACAACTCCACCAACAGTGTATTAATACAGTCTTTCCTCAACTTTCATGGAGGTAATGCTCCTAGAAAATGGCACAAAAGCAAAAAATGTGAATGTTGATACATTGAACCTACAGGAAATAGGAGGTTAGGTTCCCATGACCACTAAAAACTATACTCTTTTGTTAGGGATTACTGAAAATACACCTTTCTTTGTATAATTCTTTATAACAAAACATTAATTCTGATAATTTTCCTAACACAATAACCATGAAACTCATAAAATGAAGCATGCAAAATAAAATTGGTAAACTTGAAAAACATTTTTTCTCATTAGTAATTCCCTAGAGTCTATGATCTTTTGTGCTAACATCTCAATTTTTAAAAAACCATTGATTTCAGATGATACTCACTTTTTATAACACATTAAATCTATAGTACCATAAATACTGTACAGCAAATAAAATTCTTAAAACTAAAACTTTTTTTAACCTGAATCTTACCTTCTACTGTGTCAGATGGTGGCATGAGGGTGTTTTACTGTACACTATACTGCAGTAAATCTCTCTACCTTGGCTGCTCCCTGAAAACTAAGGAAGAGGTTGCTGCCAGAAAACATTGAAATTGGTGAGTTCTCAACATCATCTCCAATATTCTGTCCTTCACAGCTGGTGGATAGCATTGGAGATCGTGAAGGCTGCACAATGTTTTGTGGGCATAATTGCAACATAAAACTTGAGTTTTTAAAGGCAAACAAAGAAAATAGACAATTGCATTTCTTTACTTTACAATGGTAGGGTGAATAAGTAACGCATCTAGTAGGATACCAGCTGTTTCACAGACTTGCATGTGTCATGCCTCTCATTTTTTTCTCTCCTGTGCACAGCTGCAAATGTGTGTGGTTGCCCATGCAAAAGTGAAAATTAAGTTATGATAAAATCAAAAGCTTGAAGTAGCAAAAATTAAATGTGGGAATATTGAAGATCAGCTGTGTATTTGTCTTTCAACAGCTGCAATTTGAACTATCTCCATTGCTTACCATCTTTATAATTTAATGACAAAAAATGAAACCTCAGAATTGTTTTAATTTTCATTTTTTATAATTAATGATTTGGAACATTTTTTCATATAGTTGTTGACAGTTTGAATTTCTTCTTTTTAAAAAAATTAAATGATGTCTTTTCTTTTTATGTCACAGTCATTTCTAGATATGCCCTTCCTTTGCCTTTGCTCCTCCCCACAGTAAGTCTTCTCTTGTAACAAAGAAAAATAGGTAAGCAAAAACCACATCTGATCAATAGGCAACATTCCATGGAAAGAGTCTCCCACCTCTCCATTGAAAGAAGGGTGGTGCATTTCCTCATTTTTTCTTCAGGGGCAGATATTGGTCATTACTATCATAAAGCATTTGGGTTTGTTTTTATCATTGCTTTTATTTGCATTCTTGGAGTCATCATGAATATTGTTCTCCTGAATCTAGTTCACTATATATCACTTCATACAAGTCTCTGAAATCCCTTTGTCTTTTTTTGGGGGGGGGCCAGAATTTAATTTAATTGATGCAGGAAACACCAGGTGAGGGACTTCCTCTACCAACTGAAGTTCATCACCTTCTCTGCAATTTATAATCTTAGTTACATGGGACATTAAGAGATGAATGCCTAAAGTTACACAACCACTATGTGGCAGAGGACAGTGGAAGAAGATATCTTCCACAACTATGGCTAGGAGGTTAATTCTTTTTTTCTTTTTTTCATTTTCATTTCCAAGTTCTCTCTCTCCCTCTACTCTTTCCCTTACTTATGGAGCAGGCAAAATATACAATACCCATTATACACGTGGTTGTGGTTTGTCCTTCATTCTCGAAAAGGATGATGACATCAGGAAGATGATTCCATGACTTGCAAGTGAATTGGTTTTAAGTGAGGGAGGGCTGTGCAAGGTCACTAGCCTCACTTTCTCCTCCAGAGCCATCTGAGTCCACTGGCCAGACAGAGATCAAAACAACTGGAGATAGCCCAGGTTGCAGTGGAAGACCTTGGTCTTTTTAAGCTAAGGTCTTTCTGAGTTCTCTCTTTGACCGAGGCAATGCCCTTTCAGTGATTAGGACTGTTTAAGAAGTGAGCCAAGGAATGGCCTCTTTAATTAAAAAAAAATCATTATACATATGGAGTCAGGCAAAACATATATCTGCATTAGCCATGTTCCCCCCCCCCCCCCAAAGGCAATGAAAATAAAGAAAAGAAATAAAAATATGCTTCAGTTTATACTCAGAGTTCATCAGTTCTCTCTCTCTGGAAGTGGATAGCCTTTTTCATCATGAGTCCTTTGGAGTTGTGGTAAATAATTGTATTGATCAAAATTCCCAAAACTTTTATAACTGATCATCTTTACGATATTACTGTTACTGTGTAGATTACTCTCTTAGTTATGCTCACTTCATTTTGCATCAGTTCACATAAGTCCAGGTTTTCCTGAAACCATCCCCTTCATCATTTCTTAAAGCATGATAGTATTCCTTCACCTTCATATGCCACGACTTGTTCAGCCATTCCCCAATCCAGGGCATGGGGAAATAATTTTTAATTAAAGAGGGATAGGAACCATCACAAAAGATAAAATAGATAATTTCAATTACATAAAATGTAAAAGTTTTGGCATAAACAAAATCAATGCAGCTAGAAAAAGTACAGGCAGTACTTGAACCCAGGTCTTCCTATCCCCAAGGCCACCTTTCTATTCAGTAAGTTACACTGTAATGAATACTTTGACACATATAGAATATTTCTTTCTGTCCTTATCTCTTTGTGGTATATACCAA
Source organism: Vombatus ursinus (assembly GCF_900497805.2). NCBI lineage: Eukaryota > Metazoa > Chordata > Mammalia > Diprotodontia > Vombatidae > Vombatus > Vombatus ursinus. The sequence continues at coordinate 5,141,075 of NW_020954662.1, read as the reverse complement.
GGAGTGGGATCTTTGGGTGAAAACGTATGACTAGTTCATCATCTTTTTCACGCAACTCCTGTATGGTAGGACCAATTCACAGTTTGCCCAAAAATGTATTAGTGTTCCTATCTTCCTATTATCTCACTAACATTAACTATTTTCCATTTTTTGAGTGTGAGGTGAAATGTCAGAGTTGTTGCCACTGTTATATCAGTTATTATTAGTGATTTGGAACAATATTTCACATGGTTGTTAATAGTATACAATTATTCTTCTGAGAACTTTGTCATATTCTTTGACAACTTATGCACAGGGGAATGGCTTTTGGTCTTACACATGTGTGTAAATTCCCTATATACTTTGAAGATAGGCTTTTATAAGAGATGTTTGATGCAAAAGTTTTTTTTCATAATTGATAGTTTTAATTCTTTTTCTGAAGATATTGATTTAGTTTGTACCAAAGAATTAATTCATAATTTTATGAAATCAAAATTGTCTGTTACATTTTTGATGATGATGACCTCTTGCTGCAAAAGTTGTAAAAGGTGTTTCCTTCTATCATCCTCTAATTGTTTTATGATGTAAGGTTGTTTGTCCCATTTAGAGCCACTATAATATGTGGTATAAAAAACTTGCCTAAACTGATTTTCGGACAAACCATTTTGTAGGTTTTTCCCCCCACAGTTCTTGTCAAATAGTCTTTTTGCCAGTAGTTTGTGTTTTTGTGATTTTCAAACACTAAGCTACTGTGATTCCAAGTGTTTCTTGTCTAATCAGATCCACTAATATATTATTTTTTTCTAATTTTTGATCAATACCAAATAGGTTTGCAAAGAAGAATAAAGTAAAGGATGTTATCAAGTGAATATCTGATCCAAACAAAAGATGGGCTGATCACAAGGGATAACTAGTAGACAGCACATGTGCTCCATTGGTATCCTGACAATGAGGATGGGGACTGGAGCTGTGATTTCCTTGCTATAAGAAATGCTCAAGTGAAGAAACTCTATCAATGCAGATCAGCACCATCTCTGTACCATATGGTCTTACAGAGTTGCCTGGAGTCATAAGAGCTTAAGTGAATTGCTCAGGCTCACATAACCAGTTATCATTCTCCATCTTGCTCCTCATAAAATCAGGAGAAAATGGCTCAGGTCCCCAATGATTTCACCGTGGTGAACTTGTGAGAGGACATGAACAAGAGTCACACAAAACGAGCATGCATGGGTGAGTTGAAATCTGAATTCCTGGAGGAAACAAACACAATGAAGAGGTCACACAGATCCATTCAAGTTGAGATCATATTTGTACAGCACCTAGCACAGTGCCTGGCATATAGTAGGCACTTAATAAATGCTTGTTCCTCCTTTTCTCCTCCCTCTCCCCATTTGAGTACCAAATTCTTCCAATGAACATTACTTTATAATACAATCTGAGATCTGGGGAGGTTATGTTCTATTCATTTATCTATTCCCCTTGAGATTCCTCCAAATGAATTTTATTCCTCTAAATAAATTTGTTACTATTAGGTCTAATTCTATAAAGCAACTCTTCAGTAATTTGATTGGTAAAGCACTAATATAAATTAATTTTAAATTAAATTATTAAGCATTTACCAAATGGATTTATTATTATATTATATTACACATTAATGATGATTATTATAATTTCTTATTTACTAATCAATTATCAAATTAATTAAATTTAATTTCGGTAGCGTCATCATTTTATTATATTGTCTCAATCACGGACCATGAATGTTTATTCAATTATTTAATTCTTCCTTTATGTCTGGAAAGAGAGTTTCGAAGTTGTATTTTTGTGAGTCCTGAATGTGTCTTGGTGGATTAGCTCACAAATATTTTATGCATTTTGTAAGTTATTTTAAAGGGAATTTCTCTATTGTTTCATTCCGGATTTTGTTAGCACTGTGTAGAAATGGTGATTATTTTAATGGATTTATTTCATATACTACTATTTTATTGAAGCTATTAAATATATACATAGTTTCTTCACTAATTCTCTGAAGTTTTCTGAGTAAACCATTCTGTCTTCTGCAAATAAAGATAATTTTTTTTTCTTCATGAGGTTTAGTTCTGTCATTTTTGTCTCTTGTCTTATTGCTATGGCTAGAATTTCTATAACTGTGTCAAATAATAGTGGAGAAAGGAGCATATTTTCCTTTCCCCTGTAGTTGTTAGGAAAGCCACCAGCATTCCTCCACTGTATAAAATGCTAGCTCTTGATCTTAGATACAGCCTTCTGATTATGCTAAAGAAGATCTCTATCATACCTATGATTTAGGGTATTCTCTTTTTTAAAGAGTTAAACAACTTTGTTTAAATATTTAAAAATCAGTAAGCATTATGTGACCATCAGTGTGTTAGGGATGAAAAGACAAAGATAAAATAGTCCCTGTCTTTAAGGAGATTATATTCTATCAGGAAAAATGACAGGTACCCATTTAAATACATACAAAATAAATGTAACGTACTTTCTAGGAGAGGCACTAGCAACTAGGAAATAATGCCATATTCCGTGGAAGGCTTTTTCTGTATTTACTCCAATAACCATGTTGCTTTGTTATCTGGTTAATTATGCTAACTGTCTTTCTAATGTTAAAACACCCTTTTATGCACAGTCAGTATCCAAGTTAGTTGGAGTCAATTATTCTTTAGATATATTGCTATTTTTATAAGGTTTTATTTAAAATGAGTACATTAATTTTCATTCATGAAAATGATTTATAATTCTCTTTTTCTGTTTTAACCCTTCCTGGTTTAAATATCAAGACCATACTTGTCTCATGAAAGGAGTTTGGTAGGGGACATTTCTTTGTCAGTTATTTTTTATGATTAGTATTCATTATTTTTTAAATGTTTGATAAAATTCACTTGTAAATGCATCTGCATCAGGTTCCCCACCCCACCCCCACCTCTAGCTTTTGATAGCTCTTTTATAGGTTACTTGATTTCTCTTTCTGAATCTGAATTGTTTAATTACTCTAATTTGTTAGTTTGGATATTTTGTATTTTTATTTGCTAGAATCCAGTTATGCATTGTAGTTTCTGATAATTCTTTTTATTTCCTCTACAGTCATTATTAATTCACCATGTTTATTTATTTTCAGGCATTTTATTTTCTTCTCTTTTTCACCAAGTTATCCAAAGTTTTATTGCTTTTATTCATCCAGCCCTTAGTTTTTAGTTGATCATTTTTCTATGCTTCTCGGATTTTCAAGGTTTCTTATTTTATGCTTGTTTTGAAGCAACTACTTGTTAATTTTCTCTTTTTTAAAAATTGTATGCTCAGTTTATTGATTCTCTTCTCTGTTCTGTTAATATATGTTTTTAGATAATACTTTTTTTCTCTGAGCATTGCCTTAGCTGCATCTCATAAATGTTGCTTCCTTATAATTTTCTTTTGCATAATTGTTTCTTGTTTTTATAATTTATTCTTTGATCCAGAAATTATTCAAGAAGTAATGACTTTGTCTTCATTTTGTTCTATATCTTTGACTATGTTCCCTATATTT
>NW_020954662.1:5076565-5132558 GCF_900497805.2 Vombatus ursinus | reverse complement strand
TGGACATGTGATTTCAATGATATAGGGTATTCTCAGGTGAGAAAACACCCCCTGCTAATGCAGACTAGTGCCACCTCTGCAGTCTATAGTCTTAGAGAATTGTACTGAGAAGTCAAGTGACTTGTCCAGGGACACACAACCAGTAGAAGAAAGAGGTAAGACTTTAATCCTGAGGCAGAGGTAAAGCATATACAGCTTGGTTGTGAGGTCTGCTCTCTATCCACTCTACCACACTGCCTCTCCTGTAATGAGGAGAAGTCATTGTAAACTATAGATTACTGTCAAAATGTGAGCTCTTAACATGTGATTCCTTCTCTGGGCTTGTTTTCTTGATTGTAACAAAGAGATTGATCATTCCTGTTTCCTTCAAATCTTTCAGGGACATATAGCCCTTAGAATAAAACATCAGAGCTGGAAGGGATATTAGAGCAGAGAATGTCAGAGCTGGGAGGGCCCTTACAATGTCAGTGCTAGATGGCCCTTAGAACACACAGAATGTCAGAGATGGGAAGACGCTTAGAACATAGAATATCAGAGGAATGAATGGAGGACCCTTAGAACACAGAACATCAAAGATGCGAGGGCCCTTAGAACAGAGAATGTCAGAGCTTGGAGGGCCCTTAGAACACAGAGTGTCAGAGCTGGGAGGGCCCTTAGAACACAGAATGTCAGGGCTAGGAGGGTCCTTAGAACATGGAATGTCAGAGCTTGGAGGGGCCTTAGAACATCGAATGTAAGAGCTGGAAGGGCCCTTACAACACAGAATGTCAGTGCTAGGTGGACCTTAGAACACAGAATGTCAGTGCTAGGTGGACCTTAGAACACACAGAATGTCAGAGCTTGGAGGGCCCTTAGAACACAGAGTGTCAGAGCTGGAAGGGCCCTTAGAACAGAGAATGTCAGGGCTAGATGTACTCTTAGAACACACAGAATGTCAGAGGTGGGAGGACTCCTAGAACACAGACTTACAACTAGAAGAGACTTTAGAACATACAATGTTCATGTTGCAAGAAAGGAGTCTCAAAAATCATTTAGTACAGCCCAGATGACATGACCATATCCCGGCCCCCCCCCCCCCCCCAGTTAGAGAAGTGATTTGTCTCTGGTCCCACAAAGTTGTAACAGTGCTGAAATCAGAACCCTGGGCTCCTGAGTTCAGTGGTCTCAAGGAAGGAGTGCTAGTTTGTTGTCAGAAAACCTGGGCCACATTCCTCACTTTTTCTCCCAGGGCCAAGGTTCTAGGTCTGACCAGTCCTCACTGTGCTCTTTTGGATGTATCACGTCACCTATCTTAACCTCATCTTCCTCATCTGTAAAATGGGGTCATTGGACTAGGTGCTTTCTAAGACTGTTTGTAGCTCTAAATCCATGGTCCTATGCACTTCTGACCTCACCTTCATTAGCATCCCACTAACAAAACCAACATTTCCTAAATTTAAATTCTTTTTTTATTATGAACTTAATAATCATTAATTTCCATATACAAGGGCCAAATAGGGAGTTGTATAATGAAACCATGAATCTCTGTTCATTATAGGTGGCTTTTTAAAAAATTTTATATGTAAGGGAAGTTATTAGGGAACCCCTTGATCCATTGGCCTGGGGGACCTCTTGTGGAACTGGGTATATGCTCAGTTCCTTTTTCTATGACATGTGTTCTGACCTATTATCAGACAGAAGGCAGAAACAGAAAAAACAAAAAAAAACTCAGCTTCACCAAGGCAGGCATATAGTCTCACCTGATGGGAGTCATGAGGTGGCATATGCTACCTGGGTCAACCCTCTCCACCCCCACCCCCCACCACTTTGATCACTGCCTCCCCTCATGCCTCAGTGGAGAATACCCAGGACTAGCAACCCCCTCCAAACCACCAGACCTGCTTCCAGGCAGTCTCCAAGAGCCATCAAAAAGGGGAGCATCCCTTATGAAGAAGGAACTTGCCTTCCTCACTACTACCAACACTAACAGTCAGTCAACCATCACTGACAGGCAAGTAATTTCAAGAATCCCAGGGACAGCAACACTCTCCAAATCACCTTCCCTGCTTCCAGCCTGGCCCCTGTAGCTGCACGTCCTTGTGGACATATCACCTGTCAGCTGCCATTACAGATACTCCTGCCTTTTCAGCAGCCACAGCTACTCAAAACCAAGAAAAGAAAGTCCTCATTATCAAAATTCTTGTCCCTGACAAAGGACTAACCCTTAGAAACAGATATGGTTTTATCGGGAAATGAAATGACATTGAATAGGTTGCTTTGTTAACATACCCTAGGACTGTGAGACCTTTCCATCTGACTTACTGTTGAAACCTCCTATATAAGTTACCTCCCCAGTAGAATGGGAATTCTTTTTAGAGTAGGGACTGTCTTTCTCTTTAATGTGTATCACAAGCTCTTAGCACAGAGCTTGGCCGTAGTAAGTGCTAAATAAATCTTTTTTCATTTATTTGTTCATGTCATGTGTTTCTAACCTCCATTGGTAATATGGGAGATCAGAATTCCCTTCCCCACCTTCCAAGAGAAAGGACACAGGAAGAGGGCAAGTTGTTTCTCCTGAGTTCTTATAGCCCACTGAGTGGGTGGCTGCTCCTGACTCTGGGGCCAGTCATCTTCAAGGCCATCCCTTCCACTGGTCCGGAGTTCCTGTGTCATCTCAACAAAGTACATGTCTTTCAGCAGGGAAACAGAGCCTGTGTCCCACTGAGAAGTACCAGGGCACATGCCTAACTCCACTGGGAGTGTCCCAGGCCAAAAGAGCAAAGAGTTCCCTTGAACACATATATGACACTTAATATAGTAGTGACAGTTTCCCTGTTCCTTTATGTCTCCTTCTGAACATCTCATTGGCTTGTTTAAACATTTGAAAGATGCTCATTTCTTTATCTTCCTTTTGCCTGTCACCAACCACTAACTTACTCCCCACCCATCCCAAATAGAAGCCCTCCTTCATTAAAAAAAAAAAAATCAACACACTGGCCATATCCAGAAATGCATGCCCCATTGTGCAACGATAGTCCACCATCTCTTCAGTAATAGGAGGATAGTATATACTTGGCTGCCAATGTTCTGAAGTCATGATTGGTCAATGCATTCATCAATCAGAGTCCTTCGTTATAATGCACATGTGTTTTCCTTTTTATTATGATGGCTATCATGTAAATCGTTCTTCTGCAAGATACTATTCTTTAAACCCAGAACTCCTGACTTCTCTTTTAATATACTCTACCCACAGGCCTAGGTGGCTCAGTGGATAAAGTTCCAGAGTCAGGAAGACCTGAATTCAAATCTGGCCTCAAACACTTAATAGCTATGTGACCCTGGGAGAGTTAATTAACTTCTTTTGCCTTAATCTGTTGGAGAAGGAAATGGAAAACCACATCAGTATCTTTGCTAAGAAAACTCCATGGATAGTATAATCCATGGGGTCACAAAGAGTTAGACATGACTGAACAACAACATCAACAGAGTATCTTTTCTCATTGGTTCCTACTCTTCCCAGCTCAACTTACTCTAATTGAGTGACCTTCCCTTCAAGCCCCTTAGTTTCCTCCATACCTGATCCATCATACTAAGCCACCTAGTAAACCCCTCCCAGCTCAGCCACACCAGTGCTGGAAGCAAAGGAAGTAGATGGCACAGACCAGCTGTTTACCTGTTCCAACTCAGCTTTCACAGGACCAGCTTGAAGGTGGGGAAAGAGCAAGATCAGAGATCAAGACAGACTGTATTGGTCCCATCATGACCCCATATGGGTAGTGGAAAGGTTGGGTACCTCATTTGTTAGAAGATTATGGAGATGGAGGTGCTTTTCTAGAAATACATGTGGCTCAATACCAATTGCATATGGGGAGAAAGAAGAAAAAGTCCAATGCATTGGCCATTCAGGTGGATCTAGAGGGGAAAATTAAATATGATGTGATTGCTTGACAGGGACGATGGAAGGACAAGGTCATTTATAGCAAGCTCACTGACCTGGTTCCCAAAGAAGTCACAAATGCAGATAAGTCAGACCTGAAAAGACCTGATGAGGAAGCTATTAAAGAGATTACAGAAAAGACATGGGTGGCGCTGGAGAAATCTGTGTCTCAGAAGGTTGCTGCAACTTGGCCAGTCTGAGTAGCAGATAAATTAACTCCAGTTCAGTACATCCAGCATACATCATCTCCACAAGGAGTGGCTTTCAACTCTGCAGCTGAGCAAAGAGTTATTCAGTTGGTGGAAATACAAAGAGACCCAGTAGAGGCTCCAAGATTTAAAATTAATAAATAAAAAAATTGGCACCTGCCGAACTACCTCTTCATAGCCAACCTCTTCCAAGAAGCATTCCCTGATAAAGTGAATTTGATCTTTGAAAAATTTTAAAACCTCCAGTGGAGAAGGAAGGCAAAATGAAAGGAAGAAGGAAGCAGGAAACAGGAGGAGAATAGACTGAGTCTATCTGCTTACTGTGGGAGCAAGGTGGGAATGAATTGTGCCTTACATACTGTGAGCGTCCAATTGTCATTCATTGGTGACAAAGACTCCAGATAACCACCCCACAGTGCAGAGCCAACCCCCACATTCCAACACACAACAACTTTTGGCTAACAATACCCCTCACAGTCATAAACAACCGCTCCCAACCTGCAAGGCTCCAACTAAACACCCCCACAATCTTCATTGGCCTCTCCCCAAATTCCCAATTAATTAAAGGCAGTGGTCTCCACTAGGACTCTCCCAAGAGCCTATCCCAAGTGTGGGAACTAATAAAGAATCCCAGGAGGGTATTTGCATATGATCTACAAACAGTAGGCATGAAACCTACAAGTATCTAAAAGGACTCTACCATCATTATGCCTAGTGTTTTCCATTTAAGATTTTCCTATATTGCTTGAAGTGGTCATTGCTGGGTTTAAAGTCACAGCATAGGACTAACAAATGGAAATTACAAAGATGAACATTTAATTTTGATTTCAGGGTGGGGAGAAGCAAATCTTTTCTAATCATTGGAGTCAACCACAAGTGGAGAGAGGTGGCTTGAGGGGTAGTGAGTCAATGGAGTTGAGCATAGGCTGGTTGAACACTTGTAGGTTCTCTTGAGGAGGTCATTCTCATTTAGCTATAGATTGAATTAGATGTCCTCTGAGGTCCCTCTCCAAAATAAGATTCTGTAAATCTGTGAATGGAATGACAAAAATGGAAAAGACCCTAGGTCACAGAATGTTAAAACTGGGAAAGAAGTTAGAACATCAGACTTGGGGCAGGGGGGACACACAACAACTTTAGAATGAACAAAGTTAGAAATAAAATATTCAAACTGGGAGGAATTTTCAATCCAATTCAAGAATCTTAGAACAGAGAAGATTAGAGCTGGGAGGGACTCTGAGACATGGGGTGTTATAGCTAAAAGGAACCTTAAAGACCATCCAGTCCTAATTCCCTCCTTTTATAAAGAAGGAAGCAGCCTGTGTTCTTGTCCTTTAGTGACTCCTCAATATCATTGGTCTAGATCATTTCTACCAGATCAGTGTGGAGTGTAGAGGAAGGAAACAAACAGGTCAAGGGAAGGGGGTGCTGTGTTTTCCTTTTAGACTCAGATCAAGCATTATTTTCTACAGGAAGGTTCTCATGATCTGCCCTTCTGGCTGCTAGTGCTCTCTTACCGTGTATATATTTTGTATATATTATTTGTGCCAATATATGTGAGTATATGTAAGTATGTATATTACAAGTATATATGTGTATATGTAAATGTGTCTATGTGTGTATATACATGTATGTGTGTATATGTTATCTCCCCTGTTAGAATGTAAGCTAATAAAGGGCAGAAAGTATTTCTCTTTTGTCTTCATAATGCCAGTACATTTTTACAGATGAGGAAACTGAGGCAAACAGGGTTAAGTGACTTACTCAGGGTCACCCAGCTAGTAAGTGTCTGAGGCCAGATTTGAAATTTAAAAAAAAAAATGAATCTTCCTGACTCCTGGCCCAGCACTCTATCCACTGAGCCAACTAGCTGTCTGGAGTCAGGAAGACCTAAGTTCAAATTTTACTTCAGACACATACTAGCTGGGTGACCCTGGGCAAATCACTTAATCACTATTTGCCTAATGGAGAAGGAAATGGCAAACCATTCCAGTATCTTTGCCAAGAAAACCCCATGGTTAGTATGGTCCATGGGGTCATGTAGGGTCAGACACGACTGAATAACAATAAACATTTGTTGATTGATTGATTGATTATCATAATTTCTTTATTTCTTGAGCTGCCATGACCAAAGAATTCATCACCAAAGGTTAACTTACTAATGATGAACCTCTCTGTCCATAACTGAGCTGATGGTCATAAAGCTTAATCCATTTGCTCTGGAGACTATACTTGAAGCAGCTAGATGGCCCAGAGAATACAGTACTGGACTTGGAATCAGAAAGAATTGAGTTCAAATCTTGACTTAGACACTTAACTTGTGTGACTCAGCGTAATTTACTTGACCTTTACCTGTGTTTCCTCATCTTTAAAATGTGGATGATAATAATAGCATCTGCTTCTCAGGGGAGCTGAAAGGCTAAAATGAGATAGCATATCTAAAGAGCTTTGCAAAGTGTTAATTTTTATTTTTATTTTTTATTTTTAACATGTGTTTTTAAAACTTTGGGTTACAAATTTTCTCCCTTCCTCCTTCCCCACCCACCCTCATTGAAAAAGCAAGCATCTCGGTACAGGTTATAGATGTGTAGTCATGCAAAACACTTCCATAGTAGTCCTGTTGTGAAAAACTAAGTATATTTTCCTTCATCCTATCTTACCCCCCATTTATTCTATTCTCTCTTTTGACCCTGTCCCTCCTCAGAAGTGTTTGCTTTTGATTATTCCCTCCCCCAATCTGCCCTCCCCTCTATCAACCCCCTGCTCTCTTGTCCCCTTCCCCCCTTATTTTCCTGTTGGGTAAGATAGATTTCCATACCCCATTGTGTATGTTATTCCCTCCTTAAGCCAAATCCTATGAGAATAAGATTCACTCATTCCCTCTCACCTTCCCCCATTTCCCTCCACTGTGAAAACCTTTTTTTTGTCTGTTTCATGTGAGATACTTTACCTCATTCTACTTCTCCCTTTCTCCTTCTTCCAGTATAATTCTCTCTCACCCCTTAATTTTATTTTCCAGATATCACCCCTTCATCTTCAACTCACCCTGTGCCCTCTATCTATCTATCTATACATACATGTAATTTTTTTCCCTCCCACTACCCTAATACTGACAAAGGACTCATGAGTTACAAATATCATCTTTCCCTGCAGGAATGTAAACAGTTCAACCTTAATAAGTCTCTTCTGATTTCTCTTTCCTGTTTACCTCTTCTATGTTTCACTTGAGTCTTGTATTTGAAGGTCAAATTTTCTATTCAGCTCTGGTCTTTTCCACAGGAATACTTGAAAATCCGCTATTTTATTGAATGACCATTTTTTACCCTGAAGGATTGTACTGTTTTGCTGGGTAGGTGATTCTAGGTTGTAGTCCTATCTCCTTTGCCCTCCGGAATATCATACTCCATGCCCTCCAGACCCTTAATGTAGAAGCTGTTAAATCTTGTGTTATCCTGATTGTGTTTCCGCAATACTTGAATTGTTTCCTTCTGGCTGCTTGCAATATCTTCTGCTTGACCTGAGAATTCTGGAATTTGGCTACAACATTCCTAGGAGTTTTCCTTTGGGGATCTCTTTCAGGAGGTGATGGGTGGATTCTTTCAATTTCTATTTTGCCCTCTGGTTCTGAAATATCAGGGCAGTTTTCCTTGATAATTTCTTGAACGATGATGTCTAGGCTCTATTTTTGATCATGGCTTTCAGATAGTACAATAATTTTTAAGTACTCTCTCCTGGATCTATTTTCCAGGTCAGTTGCTTTTCCAATGAGATATTTCACATTCTCTTCTATTTTTTCATTCCTTTGGATTAGTGTTACAATGCCTTGATTTCTCAAATTGTCCCTAGTTTTCAATTTCTCCATTCTGATTTTTAAGGAAGTATTTTCTTCAGTAAGTTTTTGGACTTCCTTTTCCATTTGGCCAATTTTGCTTTTTAGGGCATTCTTCTCCTCATTGGCTTTTTGGACCTCTTTTGTCATGTGGTTAGGCTATTTTTTAAGGTGTTATTTTCTTCTGTATTTTTTTTTGGGTCTCCTTTAGCATCACTCTCAGTTTTTCCTCTATTTCTCTTACTTGCTTCTCAAAATCCTTTCTGAGCTCTTCCATGGCCTAGGACCAATTCATATTTTTCTTGGAGGCTTTGGATGTAGGAGCTTTGGCTTCATTGTCTTCTTCTGGTTGTGTGTTTTGATCTTCTTTGTCATCAAAGTAAGATAACATAGTCTGACTTTTCTGGGGCTGCTTGCTCATGATCTCGGCCAATTACTTGAGTTATGGACTCTTTGTTAAGGTAGGACTCTGTTTCCAGTGTGGAGAATGTACTGTCCCAAGCTTCAGGGGTTTTGTGCAACTGTTTTCAGAGATACTTCTAGGAACCTATAAATTTTCAGTTCTTCCAAGGTGCTATGATCAAGGGCGAGGTGTTTACTCCTTTCCTGGCCTGTGCTCTGGTCTATGAGCACTCTTTTCTGTCTTGGAATGGTGAGGAGGATTTCCTCTCCACAGCCACTACAAGCTCCACCACGTCAGTGCTCCTCCTCACCCCAGGACCACCACCCAGAACTGTCAACCAGATCCAAGCATGGGCAAAGCAAGAGAATCCTGCACCAGCAGAGAGATCCCTGCAATCTCCCTCTGATCAGCCACTCAATTCCCCCTCAGTCTGTGGGCCAGAAGTTCAGGAAGCACCTGCGGCCCCAAGGAATAGGGCTGGGACCCCACACTCCTCTCTCAACACCGTAGAAACAGACTTTTCCCACTGACCTTCTAAGTTGTCTTTGGCATTCACGGGTTGAGAAGTCTGAAATCCACCACAGCTGCCTGAGATTCAGTACTCTGAAGCCTGCTCCAGGGTCGCTGTGGCCTGCGTGCCCATGCTGAGCCGTGCTCCTCTCCCCACCCAGCGCGATATACCTTTCCAATCAAACATCCAGGCTGTCTTTGGCTGGAAATTTGTTTCGCTCTGTCTTTTTGTGGGTTTTGCTGCTTTAGAATTTGTTTAGAGCCATTTTTAACAGGTATTTTGGAGGAGTTTGGGGGAGTGCTCAAGCAAGTCACTGCTTTTACTCTGCCATCTTGGCTCTGCCCCAAAAGTGTTAATTTTTATCATGGAATTTCTTGTGACATAGAACTTTCCAGAATGTGTGCTCCACTACCACAGAACCCCAGGGAATACAAGCTCCTCAGAGGTAAAAAATTTGTGTTACTTTCATCTGTACCTAGCACAGGACCTTACACACAGTAGGTGCTTAATAAAAGCTTGTTGATTAAATAGCTTTAGAAACTCTGAGTTATCTCCACACCATAAGGCATCAGAGTAGGACTTTGTGGAGGATTTCCATCACTATTAGAAAAAAAAAAAAAGCTCCAGTGACTCTAGGATATTAGGCAATCGACAAAAAGAAATGAAAACAATTCCATAAAATGTCAACATTTGACTCTGGGGACTGAAACTGGGTGGCAGGTGGGTTCCTTTGCAACATTACAACACTTACTAAATGTTGCCCCTACCCAAGGAACTCTGCTCAGTACTGGAGATAAAGGAAAGAAAAGAAAAGAAAAGAAAAGAAAAGAAAAGAAAAGAAAAGAAAAGAAAAGAAAAGAAAAGAAAAGAAAAGAAAAAGAAAAAAAAAGAAAAGAAAAGAAAAGAAAAGAAAAGGAAAGGAAAGGAAAGAAAAGAAAAGAAAAGCATGACATGACACCTGCCCTCAGGCAACTCACCTTCTACCGACCAGGCCATCAATTCAACCTCCATAGCCATTCAGACACAAGTCAGAAGTGTTTCATCCCATAGCCTCCAACCTAGCCTAAAGAAACCCACACTTGCTACACCCTCGGTATACCCCGAATTTTTAACTGAGGTGTCCAAAGGGACCTGGGAATATAGAAGGATGGCATGGCCTGGTGGGCAGAGAATAGAACTTCCCAGGAACTCAGGAGACCTGCATTAGTAGTCCCAGCCCTGTCAACAACTGTGTGACTTCAAGCAGGTCACCTCCTTTCCCTGGACCTCAGTTTCTTCCTCTATAAAAGGAATAAGTTTCATTAGATGGCCGTTAAAGTCACATTCATACCAGATATTTCAAGGGCCCTTCCAATTCTGACAGCTTAGTTCTAAATTGGTTCTTAGTTCTAGCTTTGTCATGCTGTGATCTTTGGTCCCTTCCAGCTCTAATAGTCTCTCCTCTGAGTTCCCCACCCAGCTCTTACTTTCTTTTTTTTTTGTTTTGTTTTTTGTTTTTTTGTTTTTTAGGCAATTGGGGTTAAGTGACTTGTCCAGGGTCACACAGCTAGTAAGTGTCAAGTGTTTGGTCTGAGGCCGGATTTGAACTCAGGTCCTCCTGACTTCAGGGCCGGTGCTCTATCCACTGCACCACCTAGCTGCCCCCAGCTCTTACTTTCAATGCTCTAAGGTGCCCCCACCAGGCCTGACATCCTGTGTTCTAAGGCTCCTTCCAGCTCTGACATTCTGTGTCTTAAGGGTCTTCCCAGTTCTGACAATCTGTGTTCCCAATTCCATTATAGCTCTAGCATTCAGTCTTCTGAAGTCCTTCCCAGATCTAATACTCTGGGAGTCCAGGATTCTCGTTGAACATATTTCTAGCTAGTCAATAGTGAAACCTGGGAGCCTGATTACGCTCTTAAGCTTGAGGTTCAACTGGGGAATTGGATGAGAAGATATCCAGAGAAAATTTCCTCAAGAGTAACTTTTGAACTTACTGACTTTTGAGATAATTATAACACAATAACTCCATGAGGTAGGCACTTTATTATTCTGATTTTACAGCTGCGGAAACTGAGGCAGACAGAGACTAAATGACTTGCCCAGAGTCACACATCTGGTTAAGTGTCCCTCTGTCTAATTTTCCAAAATCAAGGCCTGAGGCTGCTGTTCCTTAGGAGAGTGGAATGATTTTCCAAAGGAATACTGCAAAAGGTCTGCTCTCCTAGAGCCCTAAGCCTATCATGATACTTGGTGGAATGGGAACAGACCTTCCATAAAAAGAACAGAATAGGTAGGAAGCAGCAGTAGCCTAGCATGGAATAGAAAGACATAGAAAGAGTCAACCCACCATGTTGAAGTAAGAATGTGTAGCATAAAACATTCTTCCCAAACTGGAGATTGTGCTTTCCCCCTGTACACCCAAGGTCCCAGGGGACAGTGAGCTCAAAATGAAAGTAGAAAGTGAGGCACATGTTAACAGCATGTGTGACCGAAGGGAAAATTTGCAAATCCCGGTTACTCAAAAGTTTTTTCTCCCTTTGTGGAGTGTATGGCTCTCAGCAAGATCAGTGCTTGGCTACCTCCCTGTTCTTGTGGCTACTGTTACCAGCTTGGGTACACCCCATTACCAGTTCTGGTCATCCATTGGACCTTTGATAAGACTGAAGGCTCTCCAGAACTCTCACAGTTGGGGGAGGGGTGGAGGAAGAGGAGATGGAGAAGAGAGAGAGAAGGAAAGAGAGATACTCTCTTTCCCCTATCGATTTCCTCTCAAGCTATTTGCTGGAGTTTTGCAACTACTAGACTTGGCCTGATACATCTGTTTCTTTGAAATTAATTACATTTTTGAAAGTTACTAAGCCGGTTTAATTGGTTGCTACTCAGTTTTAATTTTTTCCCCTGCCTAGTGATCTTTTTTGCTGGGCTATTGTTGCCTTTTGTTTTTACAACAAAGTAATTTCTCCTTAATACCTCCCTACCAATGATCCTTCCCTCCCTTATAACAAAGAAAAGTGTTTCAGGGAGCAGTGCCTGCCCATACACACAGTGACCCATCCGATGGACAATACGACATTCCATTCTGCATCCTCTCAAGGGAGAGAAGGGAGGAGGGTTTCGTCATCAATCCACTAGGACTGAGATCGGTAATTACAATTAATCACCATTTGACTGTCTTTTATTGTTGTGGCCTTTATACCATTGCAGTCTCTGTGCATAGCGTTCTCTTGCTTCTGCTTACTTTAATCTGTATCAATTCATACATTGAACTACTTCTCTGTTCATATTTGGACAAAGTAAAAGCAGATGTCTAAATTACTCGCAGCCATCATTTCTAGTGATGTCATAATTTCCATTACATTCACATAACATGATTCTTTCAGCCATTCCCCAGTTGAAGGATATCCACTTCTGTTTCCAATTTTTTTCAACATTTGTTGAATTGTTTCCAATTTTTCTGACAACAATAAAATAATGGTACAAATATTTTGCAATATATGGGACCTTTCTCCCTATCTTTGAAGTCAATTCCTCAGGGCACGTATCCAATAGTTTTAAGTCAAAGGATGTAAACATTTGAGTGACTCTTCTCACATAATTCTAAATCGTTTCTCAGAATGACTGGACCAATTTGTAGCTCCAACAAGTACTTGTGTGTCTCTCTTCCTAGAGCCCTCCGGTATTGACTATTTCCATCATTTATCATCTTTGCATTTTGAGGGTTGAGAGGTGAGACCTCTGAGTTGTTTTATATTCCTCTTATTATTGGCAATTCAGGTCAGTATTTTGTTATGGATAGTTTGCAATTCTTTTAAAACTATATATGCCCATCTGTGCATTTATTTCTTTGGATATCCAACTCTTAGATATTCAAGAGACAATGTGGCCTTTAAGTCAGTAAGACCTTGGTTCACATTCCACTTTTATCACAAACTGGCTGTCACCCTGGGCAAGTCATTGCCTCTCAGTGACCCCCTAGACAACCAAGAATCTAAGCTCTAGAGCAGGTACCAAATGGCATAGACAAAAGGAGTTTCCTTGCCAGAACTTTCTTACACTAATGAAATTTGAGTTCTAGACCAAAGAAAGAATCTGGCTCTTTAAAAATATAATATATAATTTTATTTTTTCCAATTACATGTAAAGACAACTTTTAACAATCATTTTAAAAAATTTGTTTTGAGTTCCAAATTTTCTCTCTTTCTTTCTCTTTTTCCCCTCCCTAAGACAGTAAGCAGTTTGATATAAGAATCTGGCTCTTAACAGATATTTGATGTCAAGATCTTTTTCCTACTGAAGTATTTCTCTCCTTATTTTACAGCATCAACTTCCTTGATGTTAAAGCTTTTTAGTTTCATAGAAGCAAAACCATCTATTTTATAATAGTAAGCTTTAATAGGGATAGGCACTAAATCTGTGATTCCATAGGTATAGAGGGAAATTCAGGGGGAAGAAACTCCTCTACCAATGTTCTGCAATTTATAGACATAGAGAGCAACCTAGAACACATGGAGAAGTGACTTACACAGGGCCACACAGGCAGTATGTGTCAGGGACAGGATTTGAACCTCCCTTCCAAGCAAGCTTTCTAACCACTGCACTACTCTTCCTCTCAGGTTTTTAATAAATCATTCAATACAACATATAAGGGGAAAGTGAAATTAATGACAAAGGGTAGCCACAATAAGGGGGCCCAAAGAATCCAGAAACCCCTTAAAATAACTAAATCATTTTGAGTATTAAAAATACTCAAATCAACTACAAAGGATCTATGAGGGAAGATGCTATCCACATCCAAAGAAAGAGTGGATAAATGGAAGTATGCATAATATGGTTTTACAAATACACACACACATTTGTGTAACGATAGCCTTCTCTAGAGGAGGGGAGGGAGGGAAGGAGAAAAAAAATAAAAAGTGCACAGCAGAGAACAAAAGAAAACTTAAAAGGAAACACAGAAAAGCTGGGTAGCTTTGAAAATGGTGTGTAGTATTTATTACATAGTGTTTTTTTAAGTAAACAGTATGAAATGGAAATTCATGATTTTATATTAAATCTTTTTATGTTGTGCTGTATACATGGGAATGTTCCTTTTTTTGTTTTTTTGATCTTTTTGTATTTAAGTTCAAAGTGAATAAATATTTTTAAAAAGGTGTGGGAAGAGGGGGGAAGAATCCAGAAGCCTCCTCAAATAGCAAACACTTGAGCTCCTTTCCAAATGAGGAGCAAAGGCAGAGCCTCACAGGTTTAGAATATGAACTCATTTGCAGAACACTTCCCAGGAGTATTGTGGAAGGGTATGAGCAGCATTGCCTTTTAAAATGGAAAAAGACAGTGGATGTAAAAACATGTCTATAGAAAGTTTGTCCTGAGACTCAAATGAGCTATGTTATGTCATTGCAAAAGCATTGATACCTGAAGAGGACGAGTAGATATAAACTGGAACATATTTGTTAAGGTTTCCTTAACCATCTATTTTAATAATTGGCCGTGGCAGAACCCCTGCATCTGGACTCTAACGCCTCAGTCCCCAAAGTGATCTGTGAAGAAGTAGGAAGACAAAGTTGGGAAGAGCTCGCCCCAAGCGAGAGCACAACAAGGAAATCTACACTGGGAACTCGAAAGCATCGAAGGAACACTTTACAAGCTATCTCAGGGAGGGGGAAATACCAAAAGGATGGGGGGAGGGGATCACTGATGTTATTAAATATTTTAAAAAAAAGGAATCTGAGAGAACACCAATAATTACCAACCTGCTTTCTCATCTTTATAAGAGTTTTAAGGAGATAGTGTTGCATGATAGATACAATGCATGGAGTTGGGAAGACCTGCATACAAATCTCGCCTCTGACATTAGCTGTGAGACCTTGGCTAAGTCACTTCACTGTTTTGTGCCTCAGTTTCCTCATCTGTAAAATGAGAAAGTTGGACTCAGTGCTCCGCTAATGTCTCTTCCAGCTCTAAATCGATGAATCTGTGATGCCCAAGCAGGGCACTTGACCTCTGCCTGTCCTCTGCTAGGACTTCTCTGCTAATTAATTCACAAGCAGATTGCAACTCTCATTCTAGAAGTTCCTCACAATGATGAATTCCCAGGTCTTTGGGGTATTCATATGTAAAATCTTTTTGAAATTGAGCTTCATGGATAATGAGAGTATCCTCGATGTTGATTTTAAAATGAAATAGGCAGGTTTTTGCAAATAGTTCTCAGCAGCAATCCATATGGACTTAACATCCTGCAGCTGTGGCAATGAGTCTGACACCTCTGGCTAGATAGAGCACAAAGAGGGCAAGTGACTCATCTAGGCTCACAAAGCTAGGATGCTTCAGAGGTGAAACCTGAACACAAATTCAAGCCCCTTAAACATCAGACTGTCTTGGCCTCAAGGATGGCTTGCTATCCACTAAGCAACACTACCTCTCATTCCTTATCTCTTTTCCCCCCTCTTTCTTATTCTGCATACAGCGAACACTAAATGTTTCTTGCATCGAACTGAATCTGAACAGCAAATTCTTTTCCTACTGGCTTCCATGGGCCCCCACCATGTCTTCTCTACGATGCATGCACTGAAAGTCTGGGGCACAAGGTCTTAGGCTTCATGCTTGAAGCCCTTTGGATGGGGAGGACTTTGAAGCCTGGAGGAGAGGTGGGTACAGGCAGGGCCTGTCTAGGAAATCAGACATTCTTGGTTTTTGACAGCTAACACTGGGAAGCACTTTCACCCATCTTGGGCCTCACATCACTGGATCCATTAAACATAATCTCATTCTTCTCTAATCAGGACATCTTTGAACCAAGTTAAGCCTCCTTCTCCTCTTCTTCCTCTTCCTTCTCCTTCCTCCTTTTCCTCCTCCTCCTCTTCTTCCTCCTCCTTCTTCTCCTCTTCTTCCTCCTCCTCTTCTTTCTCCCCTTCCTCTTCCTCCTCTTTTTCCTCCTCTTCTTTCTCCTTCTCTTCTTTCCTTGATGGTCTCCTGGATAGGAGGCTGCCCTAGCAGCCTATTTCCTGCCCCCTACTATTGTGAACAACCGGAGTTTTTCACCTGAAGCTGATGCAAGCCCAAAACAGGGCCAGCCCCATGGAAACTCTAACAACAAGCTACCCAAACAAAGGCCAAACCCTTCCGGGAAATTCAAGGGGGAGGGAGGGAGGAGAAAAGGGAGCCTCCTTTGCTCTGGTGACTTAGGAATCTGGAAATTCAGGTGAGGCCATTGGGGTGCGGGTGTAAGGTGCTGAGCTTGCTTCCATATAAAGAAATCCCAGGCTCCAATGTGTTTCCATGTCCTAATCAATTCTCTGACATCACCATCACAGTAGCTCATTACTCTAAGACTTGACGGTTTAGAAAGACTTTGACTTACGATAGCCTAACGAGATATGTGGTGTGCTCATGATCATTGTCATCTTACAAGTGGGGAAACTGAGGCTCCAAGAGGTCATGAGAACCTAGTTCCAGAGCTGGAAGGGACCTCAGAGGATATCTTGTCCAAACACGTCATTTTACAAACGAGGAAAATGAGGCCCAGAAAGGTTAAAGTGGCAGCAGGTGGCACAGTGGATGGACTACTGGGCCTGGAGTCAGGAAGACCTGAGTTCAAATACAGCTTCAGATGCTTACAAATTGTGTGACGTTGGACTGAACCTCTTCTTGCCTCAGTTTCCTCATCCGTAAAGTGGGGACAATAATATTACCTGCCTCCCACAGTCATTGTGAGGATCAAATGAGACAATAATTACAAAGCACTTAGCACAGTGCCTGGCACATAGTAAATGCCATATAAATGTTAGCTATCATTATCACTATTATTATTATTACATAATAGTAATAGTTTATTACTTTATTAAAAATTAACTATCATCACAGTATTTAATAAAATAATAACATCTTTAAATTAACTAATCAGTCCATTAATAAAGAATAATTAATTATTAACATAGTAAACTGATAAAATAATAAATTATTTAAAATGAATAAATAAGGATTAATTAATTTAACCAAGTAATAGTAATAACAGCTAGCATTTTTTATAGCACTTAAGATTTACAAAGCACTTTACAAATATTGTCTCATTTGATCCTTACAATAACCTTGGAAACATAGGTGCTATTGTTATACTCGTTTCACAGATGAGGAAACTGAAGCAAAGAGTGGTTAAGGGCCTTGTTCAGGGTCACACAGCTGGTAAGTGTCTGAGGCCAAATTTGGACTCAGGTTTTCCTGACTCCAAGGCCAATAGTCTGTACACTATGGTGCTGCCTAGGTGCAGAGGAGTTGAGGATGATACTCAGGTTGGGAGCTAGGGCATTATGAATGGTGGTATCCTTGGCGGTAAGAGGAAGTTCAGAAGAGAAGAGTGTTGGGTGGCAAGGGGGTGTGAGATAATGAGTTCAGTTTTGGACCTCCTGAGTTTGAGATGTCAATGGATCATCCAGTCTGAGAGGTACAAAAAGCAGCAAGTTAATGATTCAAGACAAGAGGTCAGGAGAGAGGATAGAGCTTGATATATAGATCTAAGAATTATATGAATAGAGAGGGTAACTGAACACAGGGGAGCTGATGAGGCTATAGGGAGAAGAGAAGAAGGACCAGGCTAGATCCTTGGGGGACTGGGACAGTGATGAGGCATGAGCTGGAACGGACCTCAGATGCCAGCCCCCTTATTTTACAGATGAGGAATCTGAGGTCCTTAATGATTAAGTGACTTGCCCAAGGTCACACAGGCAGTAAATGTCAAAGGTAGGATTTGAACCAGGAAAATGTTAGGGCTGGAAGTGAATGTAGAACATAGAAAGTTCACACTGGAAAGTACTTTGAAGCATAGACCATAAAACCTTAGTTCTGCAAGGGCCTTAGAGATCATCTAGGCCAGCCCCCTTTTTTATGGAGGTGAAAAGTGAGTCCGAAAGAGAGGAAGGGTCATACCCAAGATTCTACAACAACCTCAGTTTCCTCACTCATTCCAATGGTCTAATTTTGAATACATAAAAATTATTGACATGGAGACAAACCTCATAGGTAAGTAGCATGAGAAGTGACTTCCAGCTGAGTCTCAGATATCCCCCAGTGAGCTCAAAGCCTCAGCTATAAGCCATACCAACCCTGAAACCAGGCCAGCCCTATGGGAGTGACCAGGTACTGGAGAGATGGTGAATGGCCCAGCCAGTGGGAATTGCAGAGGGGAGCAGGCTGCCACGTGAGTCCTTGCTCCTTCTTCCTGCTGACATCAGCCTGACACCTGGGAGGCTGACACTTAGGTCCATCAGGAGCGGTGCCGGATGCCAGATAATGGGCCAGGAGGATGGACAGGACATCTCCCTAAAAGAGCTTCAATGACGGGTCCCATGGCCAGACAAGCCCGTTTCCAACTACATGGAATACAAAGGCCCTCTCATGCCACAAGACAATCCACCCCATTCACACTGTTCACTGTTTTCTTCTGGCATTCCCAGAGCCACTGTTTTCTCTGCAGCTTCTGTGAGTGAATCATTCAGAATTAATGACCCTGGGAACAATTAATTAGGAGCAGGTTCAGCTCCTTCTTGCACCAGCAGAGAAAATGAATTTGTGCCACCAAGACCGAAGGAAGCTGGTGACACAGAATTTATAGGATCATGGGATTTTAGGGGGGAGAGAGACCTTAGAATAGAGAATGTCAGAATTGGAAGGGTCCTTAGAACATGGAATGTCAGAGTTGGGAAGAACCTTAGAACACAGAATGTCAGAGCTGAGAGGTCTCAGTGATTATCTGGTTCAATATCTCATTTTATTGTTGAGGAAAAGAAGACTCAGAGAAAGGAGAGATGTAGCCAAAGATCATGGGGTCACATGGAGCAGAAATAGAATCCAAATTTTGTCATTCTGATTCTCAGTTCAATGCCCTTTTTATTATACCATGCTGAGTCCTGTGTTAACAGCCTCCATTTGCTTTGAGTTATTCTCAAGAACTCTGGGGACAGAAAAAAAATGACTCACTACCCTAGTAATTATACTAACAATAGTCACAATACTAACAATTAATATTTATGCAGTGCTTTATGGTTACAAAGCTCTTTCACATATATTTTCTCACTTATCCCTCACAACTTTCCTATGAAGTAGGAGGGGCATGAGATTATTATCCCCAATTTACAAATGAGGAAATAGCAATTCATGGAGGTCATTTGACTTACTTGATCAAGGTAGGTTAGTTAATGCCAGAGCCAGGAACTGCCCTCCAGCTTTTCTGACTCCAAGCTCAGTCTTCATGACACTAAACCTATGCTTTTTCTGAAGCCAGCAGGTATGTGGGGGGAGGGGGGGCAGGAAGAAATTGTCCCATGACCCACTAGCCTCTGGTTTAACCTGTCTCTTCTGTATCAATCAGGAAGCGGTAGCAATTTTTAGGGACCCAGGAAATTTTATCCAAGTGGCTTGGCCTGATGAAAATTTGCCTGGAAGTATTCATTGAACTCTGCCCCAAATGAAACTCTTTTCAATCGTATGAAGAACTGGACAAGATAGGCTCTGGGGTCTATGTTGCAAGCCAGAACTGTCCATGGTCCATTTACTTGTGCCATTGACCCAATAAGGAAGAAACTTGAACAAAGGCATCAGAGCAAAGGGCCCATATCTATGGGTGATTCACAAAGGGAAGATAGCCAAGGATGCTTGAGCTTAGCTCCCGTCTCTCTCATTGCCTCCCTTGGGTCACTTGAAGAGATCCTTAGCAGGAAATTGATGTGTCATAATGAGCACATATTGCTTTAGTTATTACTGGCCTGTTACAGCCCCTTTCAGCCCTAACATTCTATGCTCTAAAGCCTTTCTAGCTATGACATTGTGTTCTAAGGGTCCTCCCATCTCTGACATTCTGGGTTCTAAGGGTTCCCCAGCTCTGACCTTCCCTGTTCTAAATGCCCTCCCAGCCTGGACATTCTGTGTTCTCATGGCTTTCCAAGCTCTGACATTCTGTGTTCTAAGGTCCCTTTCAGCTCTGATATTTTATGTTTGAAGTATCCAACCATTCTGACATTCTTCCATCAAAGGTTCTCTCCAGCTCTGACGTCCTGACAAAAATTTGACAAAAGCTCACCCTTCTCTCCTCTTTTTCTCATTCACTCAGACATCCCCTACTATCTCCTCATCCCCTCCCTTCTCTGATGAAGAGTTGGCCCTTCTTTTTGCCAATGTCTACCTCTCTATGTGCACCCTAGATCCCATTACTTGCCATCTTCTCGAGCAGATATTCTCTTGTATCATCCACACCTTTTATAACCTTCAGTCTCTCCCTATTAGCTCCTTTTCTGTGCCAACTATACATACCAATGTCTCCCCATCCAAAAAAAAAACCCCTCTTGAACTTTATCTGACCATCCCCACTAGCTATCACCTAGTATCTCTTCTCCCATTTTCTGCCAAATTTCTCAAGAAAGCCATCTTATATAGGTGCCTCCGTTTCCTCTCTCCACACTTCCATCTAATTCCTTCACATTTTGGCTTCCAACCTCATCATTCAACTGAAACTACTCTCTCCAAAGTTGCCAATGATCTCTTTTTCTTTCTTTCTTTTGTTCTTTCTTTCTTTCGTTCTTTCTTTCTTTCTTTCTTTTTTGGTGAGGCAATCAGAGTTAAGTGACTTGACCAGGGTCACACAGCTAGTAAATGTCATGTGTCTGAGGCCGGATTTGAACGCAGGTCCTCCTGACTCCAAGGCTGGAGCTTTAACCACTGGGCCACCTAGCTGCCCCTGCCAGTGATCTCTTACTTGCCCCATTTAATGGCCTCTTCTCAGTCCTCATCCTTCTTCACCTCTCGGTAGCCTCTGACACTGCTGATCACCATCTGCTCCTAGGTACTCTCTCTTCTCTAGGTTTTCATGCCGCTCTTCTCTCCTGGTTCTCTGTCTCTTTTGCTGAACCCTTCTCCAGACCCCTCTAACCACAAGTGCCTCTCAGGGTTCTGTCCTGAACCCTCTTCTCTTCTCCCTCTATACTTCTTCATGTGGTATCTCATCAGCTCCCATGAGTTCAATGATCATCTCTATGCAGATGACTTCTAGATGTGGATATCTAGTAGCCCTGGTCCCCCTGTCACCAACAACCTCTTTGATATCTCAAATTGGATGTCCCATCGACATCTCAAACTCAACATGTCCCAAACCAAAGTTATTATCTTCTCCCCAAACTTTTCCATTTTCCAACTTCCCTATTTGTTGTCCAAGGTACCACCATCCTCCCGGTCACCCAAGCTCATGACCTCTATGTTATCTTCCAATCTTCACTTTCACTTGCACCATGCAGCCAATATTTCTAACTTCACAATATCTTTCCATGTCTCTGCTCCCCTCCTCTCACAGTTGGTTCAAGCTCTTATAGCTGACAACAGCCTTCTGGTTCATCTCCTTGCCTCAAGTCCCTTCTCATCCAATTTCCATCCTCCACACAGTTGCCAAGGGGATTTTTCTTAAAGTATAGATTTGGCCATGTCACTTCCCCAGCTCAATCAACTCCAGTGTCTCTCTATTATGTTCAGGAACAAATATAAAGCCCTCTGGTTTTTACAGCCTTTCACGACCCAGCCTCTTCCAGCCTTCCTAATCTTCTTTCATTTAATTCTCCAATTCTCCAATTCAGCCATTTGGACCTATTTGCTATTCCTGGAATGCAACGCTCCTCCACCCTCCTCTCCTTTGCAGTGGCTGTCCCCTACACCTAGAGTATTATCCCTCCTCACATCTGACTCTTAGTTTTCTTGACCCCATTCAAGAATCAGCTCAAATCTCACCTTCTGCAGGAGGCCTTTCCCAGGCCCTTGGCTTCCCTCTGAGATTACTTTCCAATGACTTTTGTTCACATCTTTTATGTATTTAGGGATTTGCTTGTTGTCCAGCCTCCCATCCCCCCCCCCCCCCCCCCCCCCAGCCCCAGTTATGAACTCTGGGAGGGCAGGGAGAGCATATTTGCCTTTCTTTGCCTCACCAGAGATGGACACAGTACCCAACACATTTAGTAAGTGCTTAATAAATTCTGATTGATTGATTCAGCATTCTAAATGTCCCTCCCCACCTCTGACATTCCAAGTTTGAAGCTGAACACCTTCCCCCAACCCCATACACACACACACACACACACACACCCATATTCAAATTACCTCTAATATTCTCCACTCTAAGGTCCCTTTCAGCTCTAATATCTAAAGACAATTGGGGCAAGGGAAAGCCTGTGGTATAGCAGGATTCAACCAGCATTCATTAAGCTCCTACTGTGTACAAGAAAACTATGGTTGGGGTTGGAGGAGATACAAAATTGAAATAAGACACAGATCCTATTTTCATTGAAGTTATAGTCTAGCAGGGGGAAAAGTATAGAAAGACATTCAGAGGACCTAGGTTCAAATCCCACCTTGACACTTACTACTTGTGTGATAGTGAATAAATTAATGTCCCTGGGCCTCTTTTTCCTCATCTATAAAATATATGGCCTATATGACTGCTGAGGCCCCTTCTGACTCTAAGCTAATGATTTTCTATGAAGAACAGAAGACAGAATGCTTCCTGTTGTGTTAGACATCATTCCAAGATCTATTTTTACAAGGATGTGAAAAAGGTGTGGGAATAAGGCAGGTGAAAATTTGACCCTGGTCAAAGGACACCTGCTGTGGGGTTTCCTCCCAGCTAAAAAGGTAAATAAATAACCTGAAGTAATAGGTAAATAAGTTAATAAGTAAGTAGTGCGGGTGAGCAGCCTGGTAGGCAGAAGAGAGGGGAGCACCTGTGAGGGTGAGGAGCACCAAAGGTCAGGTCAGCTGTGGGTCAAGACTGACAAGCTTCCTCGGAAGTTACAGTCTCCCTTCAGTGTTATGCCAGGGCAGAGATAGGAAAGCAAAACAGAAAACTGTTTATATTTTTATTCCTTTATCACCAGGAGGAGCCTATCTACCATGATGACATCTCTGATATCCACCTCTGTCTTTAGATAGCTCTAGTAGCATGCCAGACAGTGACATATGATTAAAGTCTGGGATTCCAAGCCAAAAAAAAAAAGTTGCAATGGAATTATCTGAGTTTTTATTTATTGGAAAATAAACAGGTGGTATGAACTTGGGCAAGCTACCTCTCTGGGCCTCACCATACTGGATTCAACAAGCATATATCAAGTGCCTACTGTGTGCATGCCATTGGGCTAGAAACTAGGGAGATGAAGAAAAAAATGATCAAGCCTCCAGCAGCTTACATTCTACTAAGAGCCTTAAGATCGAGTTGTAACAGATGGTCTAGAACTGAATGGGACAAGACATTCCCCACCTCAACTTCAGTGTAGGTCTTGTCAACTTATTTATGTCATTTTCATTGCTCTGTCACAGGATTCCGGCTCTCAATTGTACAAACTATGTCTCCGGTTAAAGTTGGTGACATAATCATTGTTGTTACTGCTGTTGCTGTTGTTGTTATTGGAGACAGCCTGGTATGGCAAAAAAGAGTGTTGTGGCTTGGAGTCAGAAGATCTGGGTTCCAGTTTGGCCACATACTAGCTCTATAGCCATGGGCAAATTACTTTCTCTCTAATCTTTGGTTTCCTCATCCATAGAATGGGCGTAATAATAATTGTCCTACTTATTCAATAGGTTGTTGTGAGAAAAAACATTTTGCAAAGCATTAAAACCCTATACACGCTATCAGGGGTATGCTGGTAATAAATATTTAATGATCAGCTCTCCAGAGGGGAAAAGAGTACACGACACACATTTAAATTTAATCTTCATTGTTGTTCTTTTCTCCATCACTTTCTCAGGTCTAGTCAATCAATGAAACAAAAAAATCAAGCACCAATTTTTAGCATTTACTGATTTCCAAGTTGTGGCACAGAGGATAGAGCACTGGGCTTGGAATCAGGATGATTCTTCTTCCTGAGTTCAATTCTTGCCTCAGACACTTACTAGTTATATGATCCTAGTCAAGTCACTTACCCCTATTTACCTCAGTTTCCTCATCTGTAAAATGAGCTAGGAAAGGAAATGGAAAACCAGTATCTTTGCCATGAAAACCCCAAATGGAGTCATGAAGAGTCAGACACAACTGAAAAATGACTGAACAACAACAAAATTGTAAATGCTCACAATGAAAATTTAACAATCAGTTCATGAGCTGGTTGGATAATAATAATAATAGTCCTGGGGAGTTAGTCGCTAACTGCAGAGGGTCTGAAGTTTGGAAGCGTTTTCAGCAGCTTTTCGATGGGCCCCCAGCTATCAATATGCCACATAACGAATACATAGAATTACACCGAAAATGGTATGGCAACCACTTGGATTACCATGAGAAAAAGAGAAAGAAGGAAAACCGAGAGGCTCATGAACATTCAAAGAAAGCAAAGAAGATGATTGGTCTATAAAGGCCAAACTCTACCGTAAACAGGGTGATGCTGAGAAGATTCAGATGAAAAAGACAATCAAGATGCACGAAAAGAGAAATACCAAGCGAAAGAATGACGAAAAAACTCCCCAGGGAGCAGTGCCTGCATATCTGCTGGACAGAGAGGGACAATCCCGAGCCAAAGTTCTTTCCAACACGATTAAACAGAAACGAAAAGAGAAAGCTGGTGAATGCGAAGTGCCCTTGCCAAAAGTTCATGCCAAGGGAGAAACAGAAGTGTTAAAGGTTATTCAAACAGGAAAGAGAAAGAAGAAGGCTTAGAAGAGAATGGTTACTGAAGTCTGTTTCGTTGGGGATGGCTTTACACAAAAACCACCGAAATATGAAAGATTTATTAGGCCAATGGGTTTACATTTTAAGAAGACTCATGTAACTCATCCTGAACTTAAAGCCACTTTTTGCCTACCCATACTTGGTGTGAAGAAGCATCCCTCCTCCCCACTATATACAACTTTGGGTGTTATTACCAAAGGGACTGTCATTGAAGTGAATGTGAGTGAGCTGGGCCTTGTGACACAAGGAGGCAAAGTTATCTGGGGAAAATCTGCACAGGTTACTATCAATCCAGAAAGTGATGGATGCACAACTGCAGTCCTGCTTGTTTGATTGACAGATTGAATGAAGGCCTACATCTTTGATACTTATTAAAGATTCTACAATATATCAAGAAAACCACAACGGATACTATGTTGAACAGTCATAAAAGAAAATCAAAGATACAATTCTACATATTGGTTGTTTTGATTTGAGATTACTTGGAAAAGAGATGAGACACTTTTCTATTCTTTTGAGACTTTTTCCCATTTTGGAGTGGTAATAAAACAAGCTTGTAGGTTAAAAAAAAACAATAATAATAAATACAACAAACAATCTAGCACAATAAATGAACAAATAAATAGATAAGTAAGTAAATAGCTGTGTAACCTTAACCATGTGACTCTGGGCCTCAGTTTCTCTATCTGACAAAATCACAGTTATTATATTTATCAACAACTAGCATGTGTATAGTGCTTTTTAAGGTTTATGAAGCACTTTGTACCTTAATCTTAAATAATTATCTTAATCTTATACCTTAATCTTAAAATTAATCTAATCTTAAATAATAGAAATACAGTATTAATCGGTTGATTATTAAGAGATGAATGGCCTTACAGGAAAAAAGAAGCGTTAGTCCCACTGTGCCCTGGCCTGGTCTGACCCCATCTGCAGTCTTGTGTTTGGTTTTTAGTGACAAAGTTTGGGAAGGACGTTGGTAAGACGTGGAGCACCCAGAAGAGGAATCCAGGATGTCAAAGTCCATACCATAAAGGAGTTGGTTGAGGAAACTGAAGATGCTTAACCTTAAGCAGAGAGAAGACTTAGATTCTGAGGACTCTTAGGTTGTACTCTTTTGATCTTGATGAGTTTGGGGTGATTTGTCCCCTATTCAGAGCTTTTAAAATGAGCATTTTCTTATGGAAAGTCCTAGTTATGCTACTTTAACTCAGCCAAAGATTTGGTGTTTTTTTTTAATTAATATTAGGTCACTGGAAATGGCCTTTCAGTAAAATTCCAAGACTTGAGGATTTTTTTAAAAAGACAATGAAGGGGGGCAGCTAGGTAGCGCAGTGGATAGAGCACTGGCCCTGGATTCAGGAGGACCTGAGTTCAAATATGACCTCAGACACATAACGCTTACTAGCTGTGTGACCCTGGGCAAGTCACTTAACCCCATTGCCAACACCCCCCCACCAAAAAGACAATGAAGGCAGTTCCTTGGAAATAAAATAAAACCATGTTATAGTAATATGAGCTAACCTGGAAGACCAGTCTGAAATTAATATTTTCAAAGGAATTAAATCTGGTCATACAAATGCAGGAAGTAAATCCAAATAACTTAAATTGTTCTTTTATTGCTTAACATAAGGCCTATTTCAATGAATAATAAACTTATAGTTAGTATTTTTTGCATAAAATGTGGTGAAGTCCTTAAAAATAATTTTTCTCTCTGAAATTGTTTTGTATTTTCTGCTTAGTGCATTACCTTTTACAGCAAAGTGAACCTCAGCCCAGAGTAGGTTAAGTTTTCAACAATTCCTGAGTAGTAGTACCTCAGCTTTATCATAGTATTTTAGTAACCTTTGTTTCAAAACAGTGCTTCTATGTGCAGTTCCATTATTAAATTTACATACAAAATAATAGGTCTGGTTTTTTCCTAAGTGATTATTTTTTTCGGTTCCATATTAACTCCTAGATGACAAATGAAATGAACATGCAGAATTTAGGATATGGGTAAAACATCACAATAGCTTTTTTTTTCTATTAAGTAAGGAGAATTTATATTAGTTTTCTTTCTTCTCTTTATTTTCACTTTTTCTTTTATCTACCTAATATGGTCAAAAAGTCTAAACCATTTGTAGTCAGTAAGTTCAGACCACTTGGAGTCTATTAAAATGTAAAAATATTTTCAAAGGCTTGGTAGATCTTCCTTTTAACTGCCCAGTCAAATTCCAGCTTGGGTAAATGAATCCACTCTGTAAATTCCTATCTAGTTTCAGGCCTATGCTCCTGTGCTGACATTTGTCTACCATTCATTGTATTATCTATAAATAGCTGAAATTTTTTTCAAATTTGTGGTCAAATAACAAAAAACGAATCCCAAAATACTATGTTTTTACTTTATAAGTAATTAATTGATTTAGTTTTTAACATTCACTTCCATAAAATTTTGAGTTTTAAAGTTTCTCCCCCTACTTCTTTTCCCCTCTCCCCAAGACAGCATGCAATCTGATATAGGCGCTACTTATACATTCATATGAAATATACTTTCACATCAGTCATGATGTAAAGAAGAATCAGAACTAATGGGAGGAATCACAAGAAAGAAGAATCAAAACAAAACAACAAAAGAAAAGGAGACCAAATAGCGTGCTTCCATCTACGTTCAGACTCCGAAGTTCTTTCTCTGGATGTGGATAGCATTTTCCATCGTGAGTCTTTTGGAGTTGTCTTAGATCCTTGCATTGCTGAGAAGAGCTAAGTCTATCAAAGTCAGTCATTGCCCAATGTGGCTGTTACTATGCACAATGTTCTTCTGGTTCTGCTCACTTCACTCAGCATCAGTTTATGTAAGTCTTTTCAGGTTTTTAAACAACATATTGTGAGATTGTGGTTCTTAATCCACTCTGCTATCCGCTTCTGTTTTGTGGGAGAGTTCGTCTCATTCACATTCAGTTATCAAAATATTATTTTTAAATGACTTGTTTAGAACCATGAATTATGGTTCTGTAATACTGCTTTTCAAAATTATTTTTGTAGATCTACAAAAATATCGTTGCCTTCTTGCCACCAGCAATTAAAACTACCCCCTAACATGGAGGAAATAAACTGCCTAGCTTCTGGTGCGTGTCCTAAAGCCATCCCAGACCAGGTTATACATTAGGATTGCTTAGTCTTATTTTACCTTCCTGGGAGAGGCCATGTTCCAGCTTAACAGTTATTTTTTTCTATTATATTATGATTTTATTAAATTGAGTAGTGTTTGAAATAAATGGGCCAGGATTAAGGTGTGGGAATATGTTTGTTAAGCAAGACTTCATTCTAAGTCATTTTTGTAGTGGAATTTAACCTAAAACAAAAACAGTAAAAGCTGGTCGATTTGGAGCAAAGGGGATCAATGGCAAAAACAACATTGCTATTAGCCCCAGCCTTTGTGAAAGGTTACTATTACTGTCCACCTCCTACTCAAGATTTCTATTAATGCTCTCCATTAAAAACTAAGAAATGCCAAGGAGGAGGAGGAGGAGGAGGAGGAGGAGGAGGAGGAGGAGGAGATTTAGCAAGGACATGAGAGATGTCTTGAATTATCACATGGAAGAGTACTTAGCCTTGGGCTGCAGGGTCTTAGAGGGCAGAGCTACTGGGAACAATGAGTGGAAAGGCAGAGAAGCAAATTTAGGCACCACATGAGAAAACCCTTCCTTAGCAGGTGAGGTATCCACAAATGGACAGGCTCCTTTGGGAGGTAATGGGTTCCCCCTTCAATGGAAGTCTCCAACCAAAGGCTGGATGGCCACACTATAGAGTGGATTTCTGCTCTGCTAAAGGTTGGACTAGATGGCCAGGGGAATGCTCACCATGCTTTCCTCTGCTCATCTAAGACCTGCCATCCTTCAAGGCTCATTATTCCAGAAAGCCTTCTCTGACCATTCCACCCACAATGAGCTTGGATTCAAGCATATGCTAGAGCCAGCTTCCACCCAGCCCAATTATCCAATTTCAATGTGAGCATTTATACCTCAGAAATTAGCAAACTCCCCAAATCAGGGCTTGATTTGTTGTTTTGTGGGTTGTCTAGATTTGAGAATGTGGTGGAGAAAATGCTGATAATGCAAATTAAACTTAAAAGTATGTGGGGTTTTTTTTAAAGGAGAGCCAATTTTTTCTGAGGTAATCAGGGTTGAATGACTTGCCCAGGGTCACACAGCTAGTAAATGTCTGAGGCCAGATTTGAACTCATTTCCTTCTGACTTCAGGGCTGGGGTTCTATCCACCATGCCACCCAGTTGCCCCTTAGGAGAGATAATTATTAAACACTTACCAGTATACCCCTCTCTGGATTCCTATAGCATTGTTTTTAGAACCACACTGATTAGCGCTGAAGTGTTCTCTGATTGCTCCACGGGCAATAGTTCCCATATCTCTTGCTAAAATTGTAAATTCTGCTAAGGCAAGGGCTCTGTTTTCTACTGGTCACAGCAATACTCAGTACTGGTTGATTAATCTGTTAATGAGAAGCAGCTAGATGGTGCAGTGAATAGAGCACTGGATCTGGAGTCAGGATAGACCTAAGATCAAATCCTGCAACAAACATTTATTACTGGGCAACTCACATAACTTTTGTCAGTTTTAGTTTCCTCATCTGTAAAATGGAAATAAGAACAGCTTCTACCTCGCAGGGTTATTGTGAGGATCAAATGAGATAATATTTTACAAACCTTTAAGGCACAATATAAATGTTCTTGTTGTCCAATAGTGTCTGACTTTTCATGACCCTATATGGGGTTTTCTCGGCAAAGATACTGGAGGGGTTTGCCATTTCCTTCTCCAGTGGATTAAGGCAAAGAGAGGGTAAGTGACTTGCCCAGGGTCACACAGTTTGAATTCTGGTCTTTCTGATTCCAGGCCCAGTGGTCTATCCACTGAGCCCTGCAGGCTACCTCCATAGAAATGTTAGCTGTCATTGATTGATTGATAAATCACTTCATTTTGGAGAGCACCTTTATTCCAAGCATCTCTAGCAAGTTAATTCCTGTTCCTCTTTCATAATTACGACCTCTCAATGCAGAAATCATAGAATGGAGAATGTCAGAGTTGGATGGGACCTTAGAACAAAGAATATCAGAGATGGAAGGGAACTCCAAGCAGAGAAAGTCAGAACTGAGGGGGACCCTACAATACAGAATGCTAGAACATAGGATGTCAGAGAAGAAAAGATTCTTAAAGAGCATATAATCATTCTCTCCTCCCATTTTACACATGAGGAAACTGAGGTGCAAAGAAATGAAGAGATCCGGCCAAGACAATGTAGCAAAACCCAAGTTTCATGTCCTTGAAAAGAGAATACTTCACAGCTGGAGAAACTGAGGAACAGAAAGAGTATCCCTCCACCCCAGAACAATTGTAGAAAGGAGGATGGGGGTGGCTGGGAGTGGGGATGGCTTGCTTATTTCCCAGAAGTCAAGAGATGAACTTTGAGAAAAGGTGGGACAGGAGCTTCAGGAAATGAATGGTGAGTCCCCAGTGGCCCTGATATATCCTTATAAAGTGAAAAGGCTTCTCATGAGTCAGCTAGACTTGATCCCCATTCTTTCATTCAGGGTGCATTTTTTTTCCTCCCTCATCTACTTCTTAGAGAGCCTTTCACTGCTCCTGGGATGAAGTCATAGGCTAGTCAGCATGCTGCCTTGTGGTAACTTTCCTCTGAACTGTCGGCTCACAAATATGCCAGCCTTGGTCACAGCTGGCAGGCTTCTGGAGTGGAGAGGGCATTGGGCAAGCCACTGATGTGGGCTGCAGCTTCTCCATATTTGAAATGGGGACATGCCTGTCCTACTGACCTCACAGTCTGCTCTAAGAACCTAACAAAAACCTCACTGTGAAAGTGCTTTGAAAAAAAAATAAACTACTACACAAAGTAGTTCTTATAAGGCATTTGGGGTTGGTTTGATTTGGGGTGGGTTTTTTTTGGTATTTGATCTGTTTATACCTGGTATAGATGCTCCTCTCAGGTTGGGGGAGATAAAAGAGGAATAGGGATAAGGTTATCTCTCCATCCCCACCCCCAAACCCCAAAGAGAGAAAGACAGCTTTGAAAGTTCAATTTTGAATTTATTACATACACTTAAAAAGAAGGGCAAACTTCCTGTAATAGAAACCACAGTTTAGTACACAAGCCCTTTCTTCTATTCTACAACACATTCAGAAATGTTCATTTTATTGAGTGTCGAAGTTCAGAAGTTAAACAGTAAGTTTTTTTCTTTAAAGAGAAAAAAATGAATAAAATATAATAATTATCTCTTCATTAAAAATTAAAATTCCCCTCACTCATGCACTTGCCTGTAACTTAGTGTTAGGAAATGTCTTGGGACCCTGAAAGGATTTGTGACTTGTCCAGGTCATACAATCAACCCATGTCAGTGGGAGGACATGAAGCCTGGTCTTCCTGACTTTAAGGCCTACTCATTATCCATTGCACCGCTTTGCCTGCCAAGTGGTAGTAATATTAAAAAGAATGGGAGGAGCAGGAAGACTTTGTCAACCTTTTTCCATCCACAAGGTACGAGATTCAAAGCTAAATCCTCCATAACTAGCCTGTCATTTTATTTTTATTTTTTATTATTCTGAACCTGATAAACACCAACATGAACAAAGACCAGAAAAAGAAGAGTGTGTGTGGAACTTTGAGCCTATTCTATGCATCCATGTGTTGATCTCTCTGTCTACCTTTTTGTTTATCCTCCTATCTCCCTCTTACATTCCATCTAACCTCTTTCCATCTATCTACTATTTTATAACATAAAATAATATAATTAAATCAATATATAAGCTTTTTTAAAAATCCTTTTTTTACTTTTTAAAATATACATATTTTATTTTTGCCCAATTACATGTTAAAATAACTTTTTATCATTTGTTTTTTTTTAAATTTTGAATTCTTAATTCTATCCCTCCCTTGTCTCCCTCCCGTCCCCACTCCCTGAGATGGTAAGCAATCAGAAAATGGTTACACATGTGCAATCACACGATACATGAGTTCTAAAACTGTCCTACTTGCCTAGGACTTCCTCTGAACTCACCTGCCATTTTGACAAAAGCGATATGAGAATTCTCTCCCTGACTCCCTGGGAGAAGTCAGCCTGCTGCCCAGTTCCCGTGTTGGACTCCATCATGAAGTTAAACTCAAAAGACACCATGAATGTTTCTGTATTCCACTCAACAGTGCAATTCAATATTTACTAAGTACCTAAAATCAATTAATCATCAAGCATTTATTTTTAGCTTTTTTTCAACTAATGGGCATTTAAAAATTATCTATTTTTCATATTCTCTCAAGTCCCCCCTCCACTAGCCAAATTTTTTTTTAAATAAAAATAATCCATAGCTGCATCTCCCAGCAAAACAAATTCCCACATTAACCACGTCTGGACAATGTGCATCTCTTTCTTCATTTTACGTTCATCACCTCTCTGTCAGGGGGTGAGTGGCATGATTCATCTTCATTCTTTTGGATTGGTGATTCTTCATTGTGCTGGTAAGTAAGAATTGTAAAGCCTCTCAAAGTTGTTTTTCTCTGTAATGTTGCTATCATTGCTAGTTCTTGAGTCTGCTAGCTTCTCTCTGCATCTGCAACATAGAGTTCTTCCCAGGTTCCTTTGAAACTATCCAATTTTATGGCACAATAGTATTCTATTACCTTCATATAACATAATTTGGTCAGTCATACTCCAATAGGACTCTACCCCCTTATTTTCCCATTTCGGCTACTACAAAAAGAGAAGCTATAAATTTTTTGTACAAATAGATGCTTTTCCTTCTTTGATTTCTTCAGGGTTTAGGCCTAATAGTGGTATAGCTGGGTCAAAGGGTAAGCATCCTTCCTAATTGTTTTCCAGAATGACTGGAACCATCTATACACTGGTGTACCTGTTTTCCCACAGCCCCTCCAACATTTGTCATTTTCCCCTTTTCATTCCCAACAGCATTCGTTAAGTACCTACTACATGCCAGTCACCTTGCTAGGTACTGGAGATACAAAGACAAAAATGAATAGATCTAGTTCTCCAGGAGCTTATATTTTATTGGAGGAGAATGTGTACGGATCCAAGCACAAGCCTTTGGTATAGATACAAAGTTTAGGCAGAACAAATTAGACAATAAGAGATCATTCGAATATAGATTGCAGTATAAATGCACTAGAGAAGTGCAGAAAAATATTTAAGGGAGAATCTGGGGTGACTTCTTCAGAGATGTCATTTGAGTTGAACTTGAAGGACAAGCAAAGAAAGAGAGAGAATGTATTTCAGACTTAAGGAATACATTTTCTTGTAGAGAACAAAAACTTTTGAAATTCTCCCACTGACCTTAAAGATTTGTTAAACTCCTGTACTCTTGTAGCAAGCAGTATATATATACATATACATGGTGGTACACACACACACAGTATGTAACAGACATGCATGTATGTATAATATACACGTACATGCACATGACACATACATAAAATTAAACACAGCCTACATGTACGTGTATATTACATGTAACATATATGTTATATACATATATATAGCAGAAATCAAAGAATTTTACAGATGGAAGAGACTTTAGAACATAGAATGTCAGAGTAAGGCAGGATCTCAGAACCTAAAATGCTAAAGCTAGAAGGAAATTTAAAAGATAAATTTTCAGAGTTGGGAGGGATTTCAGAAAATAGAATGTTAGAACTAGAAGAAAACTGAGAACACAAAATGTGTTCTAAACCAGGAAGGCCTTTAGAACATTGAATGTTAGTGCTGGAAGGGACCTTGGAAAGGGACTTTAGAACACAGAATGTCAGAGCTCAAAGGGCTTTTAGAACAGAATATTTGAGCTGAAAGGGACCTTAGGACATAGAATGTCTGAACCAAGAGAAATTTAAGAATAAAGAATATCAAAGTTGAAAGGCACCTTAGAACACAGGTAATCAAGCTGGAAAAGACTCTAGAACATAGAATGTCAGAGCTGAAAGGGCTCTTAGAACATAGAATATTTGAGCTGAAAGGGACCTCGGAACA
Source organism: Vombatus ursinus (assembly GCF_900497805.2). NCBI lineage: Eukaryota > Metazoa > Chordata > Mammalia > Diprotodontia > Vombatidae > Vombatus > Vombatus ursinus. Next base: position 5,098,991 of record NW_020954662.1, on the reverse strand, counting down.
TACAATGTCTGAGCTGGGAAAGATTTAAGAACATAGAATATCAAAACTGGAAAGGACCCTAGAACATAGAATGTTAGAGCTCAAAGGGCTTTTAAAACATAGAATAATAGAGCTGAAAGGGACCTTAGGACATATAATGTCTGAACCGGGAGAGATTTAAGAATACAGAATAATAAAGTTGGAAGGCACCTGAGAACATAGATATTCAAGGGGCAGCTAGGTGGCTCAGTGGATAGAGCACCAGCCCTGAAGTCAGGAGGACCTGAGTTCAAATCCAACCTCAGACCAAACACTTGAAACTTACTAGCTGTGTGACCCTGGGCAAATCACTTAACCCCAACTGCCTAAAAAGAAAAAAAAAAGAACATAGACATTCAAGTTGAAAAGGACCCTAAAACATTGCATGTCAGAGGTGAAAGGGCTTTTAGAACATAGAATATTTGAACTGAAAGGGACCTGAGAACATAGAATATCTGAGCTGGGAAAGATTTAAGAACACAGAATATCAAAGCTAGAAAGGACCCTAGTACATAGAATGTCAGAGCTGCAAAGGACCTTAGGGCATAGAGTGTTAGAACATAGTACATTTAAGCTGAGGATTTTAGAACATACAATGTTAGAACTAGACAGGTCCTAAAACATAAAATTTACAAACTGAGAAAGATCTTACGAATTATCTGGTCCAGAGAAAGAACTATGGAGTCTGAATGCAGATCAAAGCATATTATTTTCACTTTTTTTGTTGTTGTTTTTTGTTTTTGGTGACTTTTCCCTTTTGTTATGTTTCTTCTTTCACAACATGACTAATATGGAAATATGTTTACATGATTGCACATATATGCCTATATTAGGTTGCTTGCCTTCTTGGGCAGAGGAGATGGAAGAGAGGGAGGGAAAAAAATTTGAAACTCAAAATCTTATAAAAATGAATGTTGAAAACTATCTCTATATGTCATTAAAAAATAATATTTATCAAAAAAAAAAGAAAGAAAGAAATCAGCTGGTACAAGCCTGTCACTTTACACAATAGGAAACCAAGGTCTAGGGAGGGAAAGGGATTTTGCCAAGAACTAACACTGAATTAGTGTATTGGCAAAGGCAGAATTTGAATCTGTCTCAACTTCAGTCATTACTATTGATCATCATGGAATTTCTCCCCCTAGAGAGGCATTTCTAAAAGTCAAGGCTGACCCACATTCCTCTCCTTTACACTCTCTAATTTGCTCAGTTTATTTGAAACCCTACATGGTATCAGATGGACTAAAGCCCATAGGAAGTAATAAATGACATATCAGCAGTCATAAAAACCATTATTAGGTTATAAGGAATTTTGGGGTGATGATTTATTATACTTAATACTAAACATAAAACCAAGTAATCTCACTTTATGAGTGTTTACATTTGAGTTAATGATTCTTAGAGCATAAAGTATCTACCAGGCTCAGGCAGAGGAGATGACAGAGGCAGTCTGGTCCAATGTGTGCAATGACCCAGGCTGCCTCTGTGTGAGCATGAGCAAGTCACTCAAACCTGTAGACCTCAGTTTTCACACCTGTCAAATGGGGATAATGATCAATTAATCAGCCCACAAGCCAGGTACTGTACTAGGTGCGAGGGATAACAACTTCAAAGACTTAAGCCAATCTTCATCTTCAGGAGCAATGATCTATGCAGTGGGATTTCCCCTCCTGGCTCTCCTTCTGATTCTGGCTGGACTCCACCATCATGTCTCAGCGCTGTCTCACTCCAGAACTTCCTTCAAGGCATGGGACCTCTTCAACCTAGAATATGCACCTTTCCCTGAAGTCTTCTCACCCTGAAACATCCCTCCACCATGTCAGCCCCCTTCTCCCGTTGGTGAGTTCCTGGGTGGCAGCTTTGGGCCTCTATTTTGGGGAGCATCCCAAGACAATATTCATTCCCTTCTGGCTTTGCTTCTGACTTTGTGAGCTTCAACACCGAGCCCCTAAGCATTCCCCCTGCTCCACACGCACCCTTGTCGGCTCCCTTTTCATGTTGTCTTCCCCCATTAGAATGTAAGCTCCTTGAGGGTAGAGCCCAATATTTAGCACCAGGCCTGGCATACAGTAAGAGCTTAATAAATTCTTGTTGCTTGAGCGTCTAGCTACTTCCCAGGACTGTTATAAGGCTCAAACGAGATAATGTATGAGAAGTATTTCGCAAACTTTAACATACATGTAAATATCAGCTTATTACCTAAGCACTATATTGTAGTGGATAGAACACCAGGCCTGAAGTCAGGAAGATCTGAGTTCAAATCCAGCCTCAGACACTTATTAGCCGTGTGACCCTGGGCAAGTCACTTAATCCTGTTTGCTTCATTTTCCTCATCTGCAAAATGCACTGAAGAAGGAAATGGTAAACCACTCCAGTATCCTTGCCAAGAAAACCTCAAATAAGACCATGAAGAGTCAGACGTGACTGAAATAAGTGAACAACCACAACAGCAACAAAAGATTATACTAGCTAATCTGGAGAATCATAGAATCACCAGATTTCAGATTAGAAGGGACCTTTGCGGCCATCAGGCCAACTCAAGCCCCAAAGGCATCTCCAGTATAATATACCCAACAGTCATCCAACCTCTGCTTTGTGATGAATGATTAATATGAATTGGAACAAAATGGAGTCTAATTAATCATCTATCATAGCTTGAAGACCTCTAAGAAAGGGGAGCCTGTCATTCCTTAAGACAAGCCATTCCTTGTTTGGGCAGTATTTTCTGATATCAAGCCTAAATCTGCCTCACAGAATGATGGCCCAATAGATGAAATTCTCAGCCATGTCCTTACTTGTAGTAGGGGAAGAAAGGAGCAGATTTTAAATCAGGAGAATTGGGGTGGGGGGAGGGGGGAGGTAGGGAGAAAATTTGGGACTCAAAATCTTGTGGAAGTGAATGTTGAAAACTAAAACTAAATTAATTAATAAAAAAAATAAAATCAGGAGAAACCTTTAGTTCAAATCCTTCTCTGGTATTTCCCAGTTCTAGGATCCCAAAGCATCTTGGTGCAGAGGAAGGAGCTGCTGAGCCCCAAGTGCCTCTTACTACCAACAGAATCTTGGGCAAGTCACTTCAGCTGCGTGGGCCTCAGTTTCCTTATCTGTAAAATAAGCTGGTTAGACTGGATGACCTCTAAGGTCTCTTCCATTTCTAAATCTAGGGTCCTTTAAGTCACCTGATCCCATTTAAGTCTCTGTTTACCTATCTGTAAAATGTGGCACTTGCTTCACACAGCTGTCAAAAGGTTCCAGTGAAATAGCACACAGGAAATTCTCTGCAGACCTCAAGGGGCTACAGAGATGCCAGTTGTTATTCTGTGACTCTTCAAGAGAGAGGTCTTATCTTCTGCATTGGAGGGCGAGTGTACACAAGGGAAGTCCACAGAGTCAAAGCTCTAGATTCGGCAGGAGATTCAAGGGCCGTTTAGAACTTGTTATTCAGAGAGGTCTTTCCAGATTTCTTGGAAGTTAGTGTGTTTTAGTGGCTGAAGTGAGCCAGTTGTAGAATAAGGAAAACCTGGGTTCAAGCCTGGGCATCTTACTGGCCCTCTCTGTGCCTGAGGCAGCTCTCCCAGATTAGAAATTCCAAAAGCAGGTGCAGAGTCATCTTGGCAGAGGGAGTCCCCACACTGGGAGTTCCCTCCACTGATTAAAAATTGCAGATCCAGCCCCAAACCAATTTAATGGTCTTGTAGAATTCCATGTCACTGAGGCTCGACTATTTAAACTACCACCCCGTGACAGGATGCTTACTAGGTTTTTTTGCATTTACAAATAATGCCACTTTAAATATCTTTGATCAGAAAGTGTTTTTTCTTTATTTATTTTAACACTTTCAGGTCATTAGAGCCTCAGAACAGTGCCCCTCCTCTCCTGATGGCTGAGACAAGCTTAAGGCAGTGTCTTTCTAATAATAACTGTCACTTACAGAGGGTTTGAAAATGTGTAAAGCGCTTTATGTCTCACTTGAGACTCCCAGCCTGTGGGATAGGTGCTAGGATTATTGTCCCCATTTTACAAATGAGGAACCTGAAGCTCAGAGGGATTAAATGATTTGTCCTGCCTGTGTTCACACAGCTAGCAAGTCTTAGGGGCAAGACTGAAATACTTATCTTCCTAATTCCAGGTCTAGCAAGCTAGTCATTCAGTCATGTTCCCCAGCACTGTCTGACTGTTCCCAGTCATGGAGCCCCAAAGAACAGCCAAAAGCCAGGAGTGTGGGAGGGAAGGGGCCATTGAATCACCATCGACTAGGACAGCTACATAAAACAGTGACAATAGCAATTCACATTTGTCTGGTGTTCTGTAGTCTTTAAAGTTCTTCCCTCCCAACAGCCCTGCTCCATTGGTCGTGGGAGAGTTAATGTCCCCATTTCACAGATGAGGAGAATGAGACAGAGAGATAAAGAAAAATGGGCCTTCCCAATCTAGCTGGAGCATACCTTTCCATAATCAAGACATATTACTTTCCTTATTGGTCTCCTTGAGGTCTCTCACATGTGAAATTCCATCTCCATCTCCGTCTCCATTCCTTTGCCCAGGCTGTGCCCTCTCCTTGGAATGCATTCTTTCTCTACTTTGTAAAATTCCTAGTGTCTTGCAAAGCCCAGCTCAAACAGACACATCAGGCCTCTCCTATCCCATGCCCCTCCTTCCCAACTACTAATGCCTTCCCATTCTCCACCAAAGCTACCTTGTGTTAATTTTGTGTATATTTTGTATCTATGTATATGGGTACACACTGTTTCCCCCCAAAAATGGAAGCATCTTGAGGGCAGGGACTGTTGTCTTTGTATACCTTGCTCCTAGCAGAGTGCTTGGCACAGATTAGGTATTTAATAAATGCTGATTTATTTGTCATTTTTTAAAACAAAAGCTTGTTGATGAATTGATTGTCCAAAGGTCCCCCAAATGGACCTTAAACTGAAACCTTGTGACCCCAATTGCAGTGTTCTTCCTACTACCCCCTCACTAATATATATTTTTACCTTAATACATGCTCTTCTGTGTCTCCCCACTGCAACTCAGGTCTTGGAGAAGGTAAGTCACAAGATTGATTCATTGCAATCCATGAAAAATAAAGACATGTCCCTTGGGAAGGTTTGTATCTACACAGCATCTAGTCCAACCCATGGGGGCTGTTTCCAGTCATCCTGATTTATATCTTGCCACTGGACCCAAATGGCTCTAGAGGAGAAAATGAGGGCTGGTGACTTTACACGGCCCTCCTTCACTCAAATCCAATTAACTTGCAAGTCAACACATCACCTTCCTGATGCCACGGTTCTCTTCAAGAACGAAGGACAAACAATGGTAAGCTGTATCTACCGCTATTGTCATGAGCAAGGGCTCAGGTAAGTGGCAGGATGGGCCAGATGGGACAGTGGGACCCACGTAAAAACAGCTCACATTTCTTTTTTAACGTTTAATTTTTATTTCATTTTCTTCTCAATTACATGTAAACAAAATTTTTAACATTCTTTTTTTAAATTTTGAGATCCAAATTCTCTCCCTTCCTCCATCCCCTCCCCCCCTCCTTGAGAGGGCAAGCAATTAGATTATACACGTGCAGTCATGAAAAACATTTCCATATTACCCAAGTTGCAAAAGAAAACCCAGACCAAAAAAAAAAAACTCAAGAATAACAAAGTGTGAAAAGTATGCTTCAATCTGCATTAAGACTCCATTAGTTCTTTCTCGGGAGGTAGATAGCATTTTTCATCGTGAGTCCTTTGGAATTGTCTTGGATCAATTTATTTCTGAGAATAGCTAAATCAGTCACAGTTGATCATCTTACAATATAGCTGTTAGTGTGTACAATGCTCTCCTGGTTCTGCTCATTTCACTTTGCTTCAGTTCATGTAAGTCTTTCCAGGTTTTTCTAAATGCATTCTGCTCCTCATTTCTTATAGCACAATAGCATATCACAACTTGTTCAGCCATTCCCCAGTTGATGGGCATCCCCTCCATTTCCAATTCTTTGCCACCACAAAAAGAACTGCTATAAATATTTTTGTACATACAGGTCCTTTTTTTTATTTCTTTGGGATACAGACCTAGTAGTGCTATTGCTGGGTCAGAGGGTATGCAGTTTTATAGCCCTTTGGGCATAGTTCCAGATTGCCCTCCAGAATGGTTGGACCAGTTCACAATTCTACCAACAATGCATTAGTGTTCCAATTTTCCCATATTCCCTCCAACATTTGTCATTTTTCTTTTCTGTCATTTTAGCCAATCTGATAGGTGTGAGGTGGTACCTCAGAGTTGTTTTCATTTGCATTTCTCTAATCAATAGTGATTTAGAGCATTTTTTCATGTAACTATTGATAGCTTTGATTTCTTTGTCTGAAAATTGACTGTTCGTATCCTTTGACCATTTATCAATTGGGGAATGACTTATATTCTTATAAATTTGACTCAGTTCTCTATATATTTGAGAAATGAGGCCTTCTGCAGCAGCTCACATTTCTTGCAGTCATTACAATTTACAAAATACTCTCCTCCAACAACCCCATGAAGTAAAGCCGATGTAAAATCAGGTGAAATAACTCGTGTCAAATACTTTACAAACCTTAAATCACTGTAGAAATACCAGCAATCATTTCAGAGGCAGGACACCTTGTAGATAAAGAGCTGGCCTTGATGTTGGAAAGACCTGAATTCAGATTCTGATTCTGCTATTTACTGGCTGTGTGTCAAGGGTCTCTTGGTGCCCCTGGCTACACTCTAAGGCTAGACAGGTATGGACCAGTTGCCAATGACATCAACTCGTGGCAGGGATTTCCACACCATTCTCTATACTTATGAAATCATGGATCCATACAACAACAAAAAGTTATTTCAAGAATTATTCATCTCATTTTACAGATGAAGAAAGAAACCAACTAATTGACTTGCCCATGGTCACCTAGAGAGTGATCATCAGAGCTTGATTTGATCCTGAATCCAACTCTCTGTCTTCTCTGTCTCCATGACTAGGTTAATGAAAATCTTGAATTTTGTTTCTTGCCCCTGCTGACATTTCATCTTCAAGCAAGAAGGCCGAAGGGATCCTCTGCTCATTCATTCATTCCATAAACATTTATTAAGTGTCTATACATACCCATCACTGTGCTAAGCAGTGGGGATACAAAAAGAGGGAAAAAAATAGTCCCTGTCCTCAAGGAGCTTATGATCTAAAGTAAGCTCATCATTCTCATGTGTCTTATTCCCCTGTGTTTTGTTGGCAAAGCAAACAAAGCAGTGACTGGTGTGATCTCTGACAAAGACATCTCTGAGAGAACTAGGAAGAAATCAGAAGGTGTTGTCAAAGGTACAGCTGCTGACCTTGTGACATGAATTCATCTGCACAAATTCCTTTGGGTTCTCTGCCCTATACCTCAGGCACCTCATCAGCACAGCCCAATCCATAAGAATCCCCAAGAGGACACAGACAGTACCAGAGGAACCCAACATAGACACAGGGGTACAAATAGCCCTGAGGCGGAAGGGTGATTAATGCTCTTCTCAGAGCTATTGCAGCCTTCCTGGGCTCCCCCCAGAAGCTCAGCTGCCCCTGCTTTCTTGTCTCTGCTAACGAGACACAGGGGTACAACATAGGGACCTATTTCCTAAAGCTGGGATTGTGGTCACAAAAGACAAGGCATCTAGAACCTCCCAGTTATAAAAAATGGCGCATGAAGTCATATTGGAATTAGAAGGCAAGATGATTTGATCCCGTGCCACCAAAGCACTCTGTGGATTCAAGGGTCTTCTAATCCCCCCTTCCCCTTCCCCCACCCATCTAACAACAAAATTAGTTTTAGGACATAACTAAGCTTGCCCTGCTATAAAGGAGATTGGGGCCCATCCATCTCATACACCAACATGGTAGAATGATGGAGAACTGCCAAGCTAGGCCAAATCCCAGGGCGGCCTCCCCACAGGACCATCACTGAGAGTGCTTTAGACTGAAGATCTGCTGCCAGGGAGGTCCAGCAACCCCTCCTTGGTGATTGTCATCAGCCTCCCTCCCCCAACACAGCGAAGACTTTGAGCCTTCCTTCCCTAGAGTAACCGCATAAAGAGCCATTGTTTTATGTGTCAGAGACCTCTCTGATTCTTTTGTGACATCGCCTCTACATCAAAAACTACTGGGGAAGACTAAGACAGGTATGTTTTGGTATCTTTTAGTATTCATTTGAGCATTTAGCCAAAAGATAGAGCCTGAACCTGTGATTTGTTAGTATAGAGAATTCCTGGGCTAGGAAATTCCCGACCATTGCATTCCCTACATTCTCTGCCAGGGTTGCTTAAGGCCCAAGAGTCTCTGAGGGCATAGGGTGATGCAGCCATTCACCAGTGATTATATCACATTGTCTCAGTGTACCAAACTATGGTCAAAACCAACTCCTGGGAGATCATTATGGAGCTAACCAGAAAAACTCTGAGGGAGCTCAATCTGGTACCTTACTCTATCTCGTTTAGTCAAGTAGGCCAGATGTGTCAAGGTAATGCGGCTTGATCTATAGAAGACACAACATCAAAAGAAGGTGAGCTTGGATCTGTGGTTTCAAAGTTGGAAGGGATACGGGTCAGTGGATAGAAGGAAGGAGAAAATGAGGGAACTTTTGTCATGCATGTGAAACCATGGAACCCAGAAATACGTAGGATATGTGTCACTGGCCTGTCAGGTCAAGAAAATGGAGACAGCTCTGTGCTTGATTGTGAAGGAGACTCAGGTTCTAGGTCTGATATTCTCTGTTCTGAGATCCTCACAGATCTGGCATTGTGTGTTCCAAGGTCCTTTCCAGATCTGGCATTCTGTGTTCTAAAGCCCCTCCCAACTCTGGCATTCTGGGTTCTAAATGCCCTCCCAGCTCTGACATTTTCTGTTCTAATGTCTCTTTCAGATCTGACATTTTCTGTTCTAAGGACCCTCCCATGTCTGACATTCTCTGTTCTAAGGGCCTTCCCAGCTCTGACATTCTCTGTTCTAAGGGCCCTCCCAGCCCTAACATCCCTGTGTTCCAAGGTTTCTTCTAGATCTGACATTCTGAGTCCCCAGAGCTCTTCCAGCTCTTCTATTCGATGTTTCTAGGATTAGATGAACTTATCTGGTCTCAAATGGGAATGTCATCCTCTTCTGCCCCTGCACCTTAGCTCAACCACCGGGCCCAGGCCTTCACCAACTTCTTGACTGCAGTTTCCTCAACTATAACATGAAGACTAATCATCATAAATATGACTAAGAATTGAAAAATTGCATTGAAAGTTAGATGTAGTGAGTAAGACGAAGGAAGGAGGTGTCCCTCTGTCCCTCCCCAGCCCGGCATGCTTACAGTTGTTTCTCAATTGTCCCTGCAAATGTTTGGTAAAGCTGGAGGAACATAGGTGTGGATGAACGGAAGGTGTTTCCAGAAAGCTGGTTGAGCACAGCATTGCAGCAATTTCCTCACTGCTCCCAGGGACTCCTTCCTATAATCACTTCCACACGAACAGATTCTCTGGTGCCAGATTAGTTTGTGTATGCATCTGACCATGTTATTCTCCTGCTCAAAGATCTTCTCTGGCTCCCTATTGCCTACCAAGTAAAGTAGAAATTCCCTTACTTGGCATTCAAGGCCCTTTAGAACCTGGAGCCATCCTACTATTTAACAGCCTTATCTTATATCAATCCTCTCTGCATACTTAAGGTTCCATCCAAGATGGAGGGCTTTGCTACCAGGATATGCCATGCACCCATGCCCGTCTAGAAATCTTTGTCTGAAAGACACTTCCTCCTCTTCCCCTGTTGAATTCTCATTGGTTCTTTAAAGCCCAGCTCTAATATCATCTGCTCCAGGAAGCTCCCTCCTCCCCAGATCCCCTGGCTAGATCATGACCTTTGCCTTCAGGCATCATCCTACACTTTCTTTCGTGCCTCTATAATGACCAGATCATGTCATGTGAATCCTCAATCTCTATGTTTGTGTTTGATGCCTTCACCAGATTGGGACCTCCACAAGGGTAGGGATCATGTCCTAATTCAATTTTGTATTTCTCCCAATGCCTAGCACAGGTCTAATTGAATGAACAAATTTTACAGATAAGGAAACTGATGTAACCTGCCCAGGGTCCCACAGGGAGTCACTGAGCCTCCCAAAGCACAGCATTATACTGTCTCCATAACACCCAACACCACTGGCCCAGCCCTGAGAGTGCCCCAAAAGGAAATCGAATTGGGACTCAACCCTGGCACTCTGCCGGGGACCACCTGTCCCTGGGGGACCAGCCCTGCCACTAAAAAGGAGCCAGCATGCTGGTGGGAACATGGAAGGCTGAGCAAGCACTCGCTTGCCTGAGAACAGAGCCAGGAGGGTGAGCTCACCCCTGATTCAGCCTCTCAAGCACGCTGGGTGGAGCACAAGGGGGTGGGGTCTCTGCCCAGGGAGAGGTGGTGCCTAAGACAGTTTTAACAGGCAAGGTGCGTGCTGCAGGCCCAAAAGCCAGGTGTGTGAGTCAGTTAAAGAGGTGACGCCTTTCCCTTAAAAGGGGAATAGCTTAGGTCTCTCCATGGTCCCCTGCCCATCACATCATCCTTAATTAAAAAAAAAAAAAGGCAAATCTAAGAGTTGGCACTATTTGTTAACTGAGGTAATTCTCCATGATCTTTTAGAAATAAAGGATGATAATAACCACAAACAGAATCCAAATGAATAGGAGGTCCAGGTGTGTGAGGGCAGGACGACAATGGGACCTACGGAATATAAGGACTGGCCTCTGAGGGAGGACCACGCCAGGCTGGCTTTCCCACTCCGTGTGCTCAACTCCACATCTGCCCTCTCCCCCTAAACAATCTGTCCTTGAGCAGGAATTTGGGGGCCTCATGGGCCTCTGTGGGATCCCAGTTTCCCTCACCAGGATGATAGTGAAAACTCTTTCTTGAAGAAAGGAGCTCTGGGGGCATGTAGGTGGCGGAGGGGATAGAGCACCAAACCTGGAGTCAGGAGGACCTGAGTTCAAATGCGGCCTCAGATGCAAAATGCCCACTAGCTGTGTGACCCTGGGCAAGTCACTTAACCCTGATTGCCTCACCAAAAAAAAAAAAAAAGAAAAAAGAAAAAAGAAAAGAAAGGAGCTCTGTCAGCTGCTGGTACCTGTCTGGAGAGGGCCTTGGAACATAGAACATCAAAGCTGGGAGGGCCCTTAGAACATAGAATGTCAGAACTGGGAGTGCCCTTAGAACCCAGAATGTCAGATCTGGGAGGCCCTCAGAACACAGAATGTCAGAGCTGGGAGGGCCCCTAGAATACAGAATGTCAAACCAGGAAGAGATCTTAAGACAGAAATTATTAGAGTTGGAAGGGACCTTTTAACATAGAATCTCAGAACTGGGAGGACCCTTAGATTATAGACTGTCAGAGCTGAAAGTACTTACTCATTTTTGTTCGTGTTGTTTCATTGTGCTCAGCACTGTGTCTGGCATCTAATTGGTACTTAATTCAACTTAAGTTGAATGGCCGTACTATTCTCGGCACCTAACCCAGGGCCTGAGACATTGTAAACACAATATATTATTGTTGGGTTGAACTGAATTGAACGGAGGCTGGTTCCTTCCTTTAAAAGGCATTTTTCCTCAGTGTGTCGTAGCTGCCCTTCCTCTCACCCTGTTCCCAAACCTCTTTGCTTGTCCTAGAAGGCAGAACAAAGAGTCTCTATTGCCATCGCAGAGCAGAGAGCCCAGGATTTGGAGTAAGAAGACCCGAGTCGGAATCCCGGCTCCTTTACACTCAAACAAATTCCTTGTACCCTACAGCCATGCCTTTCTTTCTTTATTTCTTCCTTCTTTTTAAAAAGTGGATTGGAAATAGGCTCGGGCTTCCCCTTCTTTCTGGACCTCTTTGGTTCTAGGTCTCTCATGCTGAGCATGTTAACATGGCACTGGATGTGGAGGATGGCCTCTAAGGTCCTTTTCAGCTGTAATATGTATGATCTTCCCAACAATGGCCAGATCTCCACCCCACCCCCAGAGCTGCTCCCCCAGCAGAGAACCCTCCTTGAGGTCAAAGAGGCCTTCTGGGGCTCAACGGACTCCAAGAATATGAATGAGCCAGTCTGCTCCAGATCTGGGGTGTGGGGGCAGGTCTGGGACCCAAACACCCAGTGCTGGGCAATGGGCCAGGCGTGGATAGATTAGTAACCTAGTGATTTGACTAAGGTCCCTAACGCCTCCCAGCTGCCACACACACCCGGGCAGCAGCCACTTACAGGAGTGGGGAACCTGCGGCCCTCCAGGTCCTCAAGTGTGGCCCTTTGATTGAATCCAAACTTTGCAGCCTCGAGGCCGCAGGTTCCCCACCCCTGATTACTAGGATCAAAACTTCAAAAGCCTTCAGCTTTCAGCTGGAAAGCTGATCCTCTCAGAAGCAACTTGACATCAGTCCAACAGAGAAACCACGCAGGAGATGAGAGAAACACGGGTACAATGGGAATGAGCAATGGTTCTGGAGTCAGAGGTCGTGGGCAAATCACTTTACTTCCCTTGGTCTCAGTTTCCTTATCTGTAAAATGGGGCTGGACTAGATCTAGTTTGAGAGTTTATTCTAGAGCTATGACCTAGAGCTATAAATAGATACAGAGCAAAGAAAGCAGGAAAGAGTGGACTCAGTGACCATGAAGATGTAAAGGAATACTGGGGCAGCTGGGTAGAGCAGTGGATAGAGCACCGGCCTTGGAGTTAGGAGAACCTGAGTCACTTGAGACTCAGCTAGCGGTGTGACCCTGGGCAAGTCACTTAACCCTGATCGCCTCACCAAAAAACAGAAAAAAAAAAAAGTAAAGGAAAACAATTTTTAAAAACCTAATCAGAATTCTGAGTCAGAGGTTCACCTTTTTGGTGACCTGGACCCCTTTGGCAGAAGCCTAGTGAAACCTGTGGACCCTTTTTTTCAGAAAAAAGTTTTTAATCCATAACCTAAAATACATAGAATTGCCAAGAAAGCCAATGACAGGGTGCTTTTTTCCTTTCCCCGGCACCTAGCAATGTGGTAGTCTCTAGGAAGACCTTAGTATAGGTTTTCTACTGCTGACTTCGTTTCTAAAGTCCCTGGGTGACCCTGGGCAAATCACTTCACCTCTGAGCCCAAGCTTTGTCTTCTGTGGAACAGGGATAATAATATGCTATCTACCTCACAGTGGAGTTTTGAGGTTGAAATGAGATAATGGACATTTATATGGGCTTTGTAAATTATAAAGCTAGCATAAGTGGGAGGTCATTTTTAAAAAAAAACTCTCATGAAAGAGATGAATAAGATTCCGTCAGTAAGTATCACCCACAGTGTGAAGGAGTCCTCCCTGAGGTGCGGAGGTAACCCTGGGCTCTTAAAGGCAACACCCGGAGAGCACCAGTTCCAGCATGAGCTACCCAGCCTGCAAAGAGGCCCAGTTAGGATCGCAGAGGGCTGAGCCACTCTCTGGTGAATTCTTCGGCTGTGGCAGAGCCCCCGTGATAAAGACGAGACGAGACGGCAGCCTGTGCTTAAAGGGGGAGGGTGAGATTGGGGAGGGTGGAAGGGATTTCTAAAAGGGAGATCTAGGAAGCATTGCTGACTGATTTCTCTTTCTTCATAATTTTGTCCAGGGTCAGCCTTGGATATTAAGAATATATTAAGAATAGCAGACATTTAATTGGATTGTAAAGCAAATTGCTTTATATATATTATCTCATTTCAATAACCCTGTGAGGCCACTATTATAGGTATCATTAGCTCATTCTACCGATGAGGAAACTGAGATACAGAGTAGTTGACTTGCCAATGGTCACACAGCATGGAAATATCAGAGGCAGGATTTGAACCCAGGGCTTCCTAATTCCAAAACCAGGAATCTCTGTCCTATTTGACTCAAAACCAGTACCAAGGAAAATTGAAATCTACAGAAAATCCCTATATCTTACGTTAACTATGAGGCAGAACTCTGGATAGAGCTCTAGAGGCAGGAGGCCTAGGTTCAAATCTGGACTCAGATACTACCTGAGTGATCATGGGCAGGCCATGCTTCAGTGGGAAATAGATCGGATTTGGAGTCAGAGGAGCTAAGAGTAAATTGTAGTTCTGACATTCATTTTTTGATCCTGGGTGAATCACTTCAACTGCCTAAGCCTCAGTTTCCTCATCAGTAAAATGAGGGAGGGGGTTAGACTGGATGATCTCCAAGCTCCCTTTCATCTTTAAATCTATGATTTTAAGTGATTAAATTCTCAAGTCTCAGTCTTCATCTGTAAAATGGGAATGATGATACTTCCATTTGTCTTCTGGACTTGTTTGATAACAACTAGTTACCTGTAGCCACCATCAATTGACAGCAGGTATTAAGCACCCACTAAGTGCCAGAACTGGGCACTTTTCACACCTGTTAGTGAGATGTTATCACTTCACACCACCCAGACTTTCAGCAGAGATGTTGCCAAGCACTTACATTGGTCTGTTTGCGTTTTCCTCCTTCTCTCTAACCTGTCTAAGGGCCAAAGCCTCACTAGACATATTTTCACCTGGGCCAAAAACATCTGGGAGTAGAGATGGGGTGGGGCTGGCAAAGGAGGGCAGCAGCTGCAGAGGACAGGTTGAGCTTGGGGCAGTCACACTGGAAGAGGGCGTGGTCTGACCCTCACCCGTGTGCATAGGTGATAAATGTTCCGCAGAAACAGGACCTTTGGGGGGATGGGGGTTGACCCAGGGTTGGGGTGTCTGCTAGGTAAAAGACCACAAAGCAACATATGGGGACAGTCTCAGGGAGAAAGCTGAACTCCCTCCCCCAAACATCAGCAGAGCTAAATCCCTTCTACTCCTTCTGCTCCAACTGCAGCCAAGGGCTGATGAAATTGATAACTAGAAGTGACCAGGAGTCAGGCATCTTAATGAAGAAACCTGGGGGAAGAAAACAGCCTGGATAATCCACTAACAGACACAACCACCATCTCTCAGGGTTGGCTGTATCTGTGACATTGCTAATGCAGTTAACCAATATAGTGGAGAGAGCACTGGACTGGGAGTCAGAATGACCTGAGTTCCAATCCTGCCTCAGGAACTCACAAGCTTCGTGATGCTGGGCAAGTCACTTAATCTCTCTATGCCTCAGTTTTCTCATCTGTGAAATGGGGATGATAATAACACCTACCTCTCAACTGCCGGCAGCATGGGCACACATACCACATATACCAAAGAAGCCAGAATTGTTGATAAATACGGAACTCGTTATCATGCATTCTTTAGAAAAACAGTGAAGAAAATTGAAATTAGCTAGTACTCCCAGTATGCTTTCACTTTTTGTGATCAGACCAAAATGAACAGACCAACCTTGGGGCGGGGGGGAGGGGTCCAGCATTGTGGATCTTGTATGAGACCAGCAGCTGGTGGTCCGTGGACCTTCACTACCACCTCTGCAGGCCCAGTCAAACCTGCTTGCCACGGGAAGCCTGAAGCCTAAGGCCAAGAGGACCGTCCCCTTATCCGATAGCTATAGCCCACAATCCAATGTTAAAAGGACTAATTCGTGGAATAAAATAACACCTATGTTACAGCGTGTTTGAGAGGATCCAGGGAGATAATACAGGTAAGGGGCTTTGGGACGGCAGACTTTTTACTGACACCTTTTGTTTTTATGTAACCTAAATTTCTCTCAGCTTCACTTTCTGACTTAACATCCCATATAATAAAGAACATTTTTAAAAGTTAAAAATAAAAAGAAGGAAGAAAAGAAAGAAAAGAAGCAAAGCTGATCAACACACGGGAAAAGTCTGAAAATATGTGAAGTTCTTTGTAAACCTTAAAGTGCTCTGGAAACTGTGAGCTCCTTGGAGCAGGGACTGTCTTTTGCCTTTCTGGATATGCCTAGCTCTTAGGATCATATAGAGAACATTGATGTTGTTCATTTGGTTCAGTTATGTCCAACTGCCCATGACCTAATTTGAGGTTTTCATGGCAAAGATCCTGCAGTGGTTTCCCATTTCCTTCTCCAGCTCATTTTACAGAAGAGGAAACTGAGGCAAATAGGGTTAAGTGAGTTGCCCAGGGTCACACAGCTAGCTTCTGAAGCTGGATTTGAACTCAGGTTTTCCTGACTCCAGGCCTGGTGTTCTATCCACTGTGCCACCTAGATGCCCCACCTAGGACATAGAGGGGCTTAATAAATGTTCACTGACTAACTTTCTGACTGAGAGATGTCCCTTTTCTCTCTGTGTGCCTGTTTTCTCAGCTGCAAAACAGGGAGACTGATCTCAGCCCCTGCTTCTACCTTTTCTACCCTATGGGGATGTTGAAAGAAGGAATAAGATAGAGTATAATATTTTACCTTTCCTTAGCACTTTAAAGGTTTCAAAGCACTTTCCTCAAAACAACCCTGTGAGATTGGCAGGACGAGGACTCTTATGCCCATTTTACAGATGAGTGAAACTGAGTCTCAGAGACAGGAAGTGACTGCCCATAGAGATCATTCTGAGAGTTTCTGAGGAGCCAACTCAGATCCATGTTCTCGATGGGGATATTTTGCAGAGATTAGTCCACCCAGTAACTTCCTTTTGCTCCTCAGCCTCCATTAGAGTGGGAGCCAGGATCTCCAAGAAATGGCTCCCTGGGACCGTTAGAAACATTCACCGAGTGCCCCGGTGCTTAGCATAGTACCTGGCACATGGTAGTTGCTCAATCTATGTCAGTTGACTGACTGACTGACTGATTGACTGCGCTGGGCGAAACGTTCAGAAGTTAGAGGAAAGGAGAGAGCTACATGTTTCATAAAAGAGGAGAAGACATGGAAAAACATTCTAGAGAATTAGGGAATTTAAATGCAAATGAATATAATACAAAATGAATATGTAAGTTTAATGTATACTCTTTTTCTGTTTTATTATATATGTGTGTGTGTGTAGAAATATTAATTTTGTTTGGTGGGTTTTTTTGGGTTTTTTGGTTTTTGCGTTTGGGTGAGGCAATCAGGGTTAAGTGACTTGCCCAGGGTCACACAGCTAGTAAATGACATGTGTCTGAGACCAGATTTGAATTCAGGCCCTCCTGACTCCAAGACCAGAGCTCTATCCACTGCGCCACCTAGCTGGCCTGTATTTGGGGTTTGTTAAGTTCAGAATTTAAAAAAGCAAAAATGTTTTTTAAAAAATTGCGAACTCATCAAAATGAATGTCAGTCCTGAGCTGATGTGGAGTAAAAGGAGGCATTCATGGTGTAGTAGCAAGCACCTAAGGTTTATTCTAGAGCCCTATTTCTACCTCTGTAATCAACTTGCTGAGTGATCCTGGAAAAGTCTCTTTGTCTCTATTGGCCTCAGTTTCCCCATCTGCAATAGCAGAGCATAGCATGAGATGGCCTCCAATGTCCCTTCCATTTTTGGTATTCTACATTCCAAGGTCCCTCCCTGCTTTGAAGTCTGTGTTCTATGTTCTAGATCCAGTACTTTACCTTCTAAGGTCCCTGTGGCTCTGTCACTATGTGAAGTTACTATCAGACCCAGGATGAGTCTACTGAAAGGCTCTAATTAGGCTGGCTTACCCCAGTGCTCCAAAGGCTCTCCCCCCATGATCCTGCCGGGCTCAGCTCCCTATGCCATGGCCATAGTACTCCCAAGCCTGTGCTCCCTGATCTATGTGCTGTGATGAGGTACCTGCTATCTGGCCTCATTTTTACAAAGCAGACAGAAGAGCCAGGATCTACAGAGGTGTGTGGAGCCCTCCCAGCATCATTAGGGGTCTCTCTGAGGGGGTGCGGGGTTGGCTTTGGGGGAAGGACATTTGCCAGGAGGAGATAGGCAGGGAGGGATGAGTCTGGTAGAATCCATGTATTTATATCTGCTCCTTTTGTTGTAAGTGCCTGACTCCCCCATCAGACTAGGAACTCCCTAAAGACAGGAGCTGTATCTTCCCCATCAAAGGGGAAGCTACCCAAAGCCTGGCACTACGTCTCTTTCGTCAGAATGGGAGCTCCCTAAGGACAGGGTCCAAGCATCTTCTTGTCTTCCCGCCTGTCTTACTGTTGAACCCCGATGTCTTTGGAGGAGAGAGGGAGGCCGATGACTGTGCAGCTCTGCCTCCCTCAGATTCAACTCACGAGCAAGTCAAGACATCCTGCTTGTGATGTCATGGATCCTCTTTGGAAGGACGGACAGCGACAACTTCCCACCGAGCTGAGTCCGGGCTTCCTCCCTCCAGCACTGTAGACAACATTCCCTCAGTGTTCTTGACAGACAGACTCAAGGCAAGCCAGGTGTATCACCTCCCAGCAGGGGCAGCCATGCTCATGGCTCACGTCATTGACAGAGGAAGCTGGGGTGGGGGCAGGAAGGGGGCACCTCCTAGAATGCCTTCCCACCTGTTTACTTTATGCCTGAAATCCCCCTAACAGAGGATGTCCCCAAAGAGAATGGACTGCCCCGGGACGAAGGAGGTTCCCTTTCACCAGAAGTGTTTAAGCAGTATCTAGACAACCCCTTCAGACTCCTAGCCCCTCGGAGCTAGCAGGGACCTGAGAAACCTTCGATTTGAATAAGGATCTTCTCTACCCCTCGACAAGTGGCATCATTTAGAAAGCAGGGAACTCTTTACTTTTTTTTTTTTTTTGAGGCAATCAGGGTAAAGTGACTTGCCTAGGGTCACACAGCTACTAAGTATCTGAGGTCACATTTGAACTCACGTCCTCCTGACTCCAGGGTCAGCACTCTATCCACATTGCCACCTAGCTGCCCTGCAGGGAACCCATCACATCATGATACATCTATTTTAGTTTTGGACAGTTCTAATATTTGGGAAATCCTTCCTTACATCAAGCCTCAGTGGTCTTCTCTGCAACTTCTCCTCACCCCCACCTCACCATTGCCCCTGGTTCTGCCCTCTTGGGTCAAGCTGAACAGGTCTGATTGCTCTTCTCCCTGGCAAGACCTCCAGCATTTGAACACATCTATCCTGTCCGCCCCCCCACCAAGTCTTCTGTTCTCCAGACTAATGATAATAATAATAATGATGATGATGATGATGATGATGATGATAGCTAAGATGACCTAGGCACTGCACTAAACACTTTACAAGTTTTATTGCATTTGATCTTCACAGGTAGGCAGGTACTATTATTATCCCCATTTTACAGTTGGAAAAAAAAACCGAGGCAAGCAGAGGTTAAGCGACTAGCCCAGAGTCACACAGCTAGCAATTGTCTTCTACCCTTCTCGTATGGCATAGCCTTGAGGCTTTTCACTATTCAAGTCATCTTCCTCTGGCTAATCTCCAGGTTTTCAGTGCCCCTCCTAAACTATGACACCCAGAGCTGAAGAAAATACTTTAGCTGTGTCCTCAGTGGGGCAAAAGACAGCAAAACGATTACCTCCTTATTCTAGGATACTTGGCTTCTACTAATGCAGATGGAACCAGCTTTCTCGGCTGCCAGATAGCATTAATTGGCTTATAGTTGAGTTGGCCATCCATTTAAGCCCCCAGGTAGAGATGGCTGATAACAGAGCCCTTCTTGAGAGCAGATATTTCAGGGAAGAGGGGGAGAGAACACGAGCCCATTGGGTGCCTGCCCAGGAAAGGGCATCCAGAAACAGAGAAGACAAAGTTCACCTGCTTTGCAATCATGCCCAAGCCTAGCCTCTGAGTCCAACCTCTGAGTGGGCATCAGTGCCTGAGGGTGGCCTGGGAACAGCTGAGAAAGGGAGAGCTTATCTGATCCCCACACAGACTTCACTTCCAAGTTCACCCACTTTCCTTTCTGTCTGCCAGGATTTTACTTTTTTGTTTAGCATGGATGTGAGTCAGAGCACCAGAATCTTTCCTCATGGCTCATCACTCAACACCTGAGGGATTGAGACAGTTGATAGAAAATTTGTAAGAAGAGGGGGGGAAGAGGAAAAAAGGAGTGCTTGGGGCCAATCTGCCAGGCTCAGTCATGCATGGGGTGGGGGGAGGCTTAGCTCTGCAAATGGTATTTACCTATGGAACATCTGCTGGGTGGCTGGGCTCACCTCTGCACAGATGTTCCTGAGTTTTTGGAAGCACCTAATCCAACTCAACTCAACACATATTTTAAAAAAAAAATGGGTTTTTAGGGCCTTAGGTAACACCTCAAACATCTGGAAATCTCAAGGAATATATCATTCTGGACAGGTGAGTTTCTTAAACAGCTGAAGGTTTATCCTATCATACACTAAAGTTTTGTAAATCATATTATCTACTTCCCTGCTTTAAATATGTAAAACATTTTGCAAACCCTAAAAAGCACTATGTAAATGTTAGCTGTGTTCATAAATAAAATACCTTGTATGTATATATATAAGGTTTTTATCAACAGATTTTGTTTTTTTATACCCTAGATTTACCCTAATACCACTTCCCCTGGTCCCTCCCAAAGAGAGATCCCCTATAACAAAGAATTTGTGAAAAAAATGTTTTTTTAAAAAGGAAGAAAAAAAATCAGAAAACTGATCTGAAAAAAAAATCTGAGTTCTCATTGTCTGTGTTAGTGTTTTCCTTATATATAAAACTTTGAGGGAAGATAATGAAAGCCAGCATTTACATAGTGCTTTAAAGTTTATAAAGTGCTTTACAAATATTATCTCACTTCATCCTCGCGACAACCCTAGGAGGTAAGTGCTATTATTACTCCCATTTTATAGGTGAGTAAACTGAGGCAGACAGTAGCTAAGTGATTTGCCTAGGGTCAAGTTGTCAGTGTCTGAGGCAGGATTTACTACCAGGTCTAAGGTTAAATAAAGATTATCTAATTTAAACTTTGAATCTTGTTCAGCTCTAAGCAGAGCGCTACTGTATATGGGTTAGCTATTCCTTAACCTTGACCTCCATCTCTGACGACTGAACATTGATACATCATCCTGGAATATGCTCCTGTCTCATCTTCATCTCTCAGAATCCTTGTCTTCCTCAAAAGCTCAGCAAGGGTGCCACCTCTCTCGTGAAGTCTTCCTTGATCTCTACCCCTCCCCATGCATGCTCTCTCCTTCCATTTTTCTTATTTATATATTTGGGTACATGTCATATTCTTTCAGCAGAATGTAAGCTCCTTGAGGACAGGAATTGCTTCAATGCTTTTTTATCTGTGTATCCCCCAGTGCCTAGCACAGTGCCCTGATTTCAATTCATAGTTGAGCCACCAATCCCAACACCAATTAAATTGAAGGTGTTGGTGACTCAATGAATTCTCCACCTCAAGGTGTTTCCATCTTTTAAAAGTTGAAATAGCAAGATAAGCCGAAGCAGGAATTCATCCAGAGGAGGCTAACCTGGAGGATGGGGACACTGTTTACCATATAGGGGTCAGTTGGAAGAACTGGGGATGTTTAACCTGGAGTTTAACCTGTCTCGGGAGGGGTCAGCCAACCAATCAATCAAGCCTTCATAAAGCATCTATTACTAAGCCATGCCTCACTTCTTTCCCAACTTACCATCCTCCATAGCCTCCCACTGGCTTTCACGGCCCCAGTATGGGTATCGTTTCCATCCACCTCCCCTACAGATACATAATTATGAACCACGAGCAAATCAGTTCCAACACTGTACCTGGATGGGGTGCATCAATCTACTCCCCTGTAATTCCATTACCATCCCTGTGACTTTCTAGATCAGTGTTCTTCTCTGGCCACCATTGCCCTTTGACTATTTCCCCATTAAAATGTAAACTCCTTTATGGCAGAAAGTGATCTCGTTTTTAGTATTTATATCCCTGACCCTTAGCACAGTACTAGGCATATAGTAAGCACCTAATAAATGCTTTTTTCAATTACTCATTTACCAACAATGTGCCAAGACCTATGCTAGATTCAAAAGTTACTAAGACAAAAATACAACAGTCCCTGCCCTCCGGGAGAGGCACGGATTTTCCCATACTGACAAATAATGTTCAAACAGGCTATTCAGTTCCCAGGCCAGCCCTCTATCATTCAATCGATATGTGCTAGGCACTGTGCTCGGCCACTAAGGAAACGAATGCCTAAGTGAAATAGTACCTGCCCTCAATAAGGACACGGCAGTGAAAGGGCCCTTGTGAGAAACAGGGAGCAGCCTGGTTCTGCTGGGCTCCAGAGAGCAGAAGGACGAGCCTCGGGGAAATGGCAAAACCGCAGCTGTCTGACGCTGCGGAGAGAAAGTCTCCAACTCGGCCATCCCAAAATGAAAGGGGCTTCCTTTAGGTGTCAACGCTGGAGATTTTTAATTGGAGGCTGGATGACTGGAAGTCGGACTAGTCACGGACATTATAGAGAGCATTTATTCAGGGACCTTAATTAACCGAGATGGCCTCAGAGGTTTCCATCCCCCCTCTCTCTGTCTCTGTCTCTGTCTTTGTGTTTTTCTCTATCTCTTTGTCTGTCTGTCTCTCTGTCTCTGTCTCTCTCTGTCTCTCTCTGTCTCTGCCTTTCTCTTTCTCTCTTTCTCTCC
>NW_020954662.1:5075680-5076555 GCF_900497805.2 Vombatus ursinus | reverse complement strand
GTTGCTCTCTTTCTCTGTTACTCTCTTTTTCTGTCTCTCTGTCTCTGCTTCTGTCTTTCTCTGTCTCTGTCTCTGTCTCTCCCTTTATCTCTTTCTCTTTCTGCCTCTCTCTCTTTCTCTGTCTCTCTGTCTCTGTCTATTTCTGTCTCTTTTTTCTCTCTCTTTATCTCTTTCTCTTTCTCTTTCTCTGTCACCCTCTCTTTCTCTATTTCTGTCTATCTGTCTCTCTCTCTGTTGCTCTCTTGCTCTCTTTTTGTCTCTCTGTTGCTCTCTTTCTCTCTGTGTCACTCTTTTTCTGTCTCTTTTTCTCTCTATGTGTAATTCTGTAAAAGATCTAATAGCAGAACTGGGGGAGAGATGGAAATCAGGGGAGACATTTTAGAGGCGGTAAGTTATTTAGATGGACCTCAGAACCCCCCACAGACGTTATTGACCCATCTTCCAACCCACAAGGTCAGCCCTGAGCACAAAGGCAAGGAAAAAGTAATAGAAAGAACAATAGATTGGGATAGAAGACTCTGGGTTTTTTGCTTTTTCTTTTCCCAGCATCTATAGAGTGATTTAATGTTTGCAAAGCACTTTAGAAATATTATCTCATTTGATCCTCACAACAATCCTACGAGGTGAGTCCTATTATTATCTCCATTTTGCAGCTGAGGAAACTGAGACTCATGGAGGTTAAATGACTTGCCCAAGGTCACATACCTGGAAGAATCAGAGTCTGGATGTGAATTCAAGACTTCCTGACTCCAGGTCCAGCATGCTATCCACTTGCTAACTTACTCCCTGTAAGACCTTGGTCAAGTCATTTCCTCTCTCTGGGTTAGTTCCACCATGTGTGAAATAAAATGCTTGGACTACATGGTGTCTAAGGT
>NW_020954662.1:5064806-5075670 GCF_900497805.2 Vombatus ursinus | reverse complement strand
AGACGTGGTCATAGAATCATATACCTAGAGCTGGAAGGGACCTTAGAAGTCACTTATCCCAGCCTCTTCATTTTACAGAGGGGTAAACTGAGGCCCAAGGAAATGAAATAACTTGTCCACAGTCATACAGTCAGTAAGTAATAGGAATGCAGGCAGGCAGCAAGCATTTATCGAGCACTGACTGTGTGCCAGGCAAGGTGCTAAGCACTGGAGATACAAACACAAAGAAAAAGACTATCAGTCCCACCCCTTAAGGAGCTTACAATCTTAAGGAGGAAGATAGCCTTTAAGAGGGGTTGTGGGGAGGTACCTTGTCTAAGGGCACGGTGGCAAAGGCCATAGAGTCAGAAGCACAGCCAGGAAGGGAATGAAGCATGGTCATTCTGGGCCAGTGTCCAAAATGGAGGCCCCAGAAGTGAATTCACCGAGGTGAGAGGAGAACTAGCATGACAGGGGTCAGAGGGCATCTGTCATGGTGTCATGTTGAAATCTCTAGTGTCAGAAGCACAGCAGGGAGGAGAAAGGAGTCAGGATTTGAACTCAGACCGTATGATTTCACAGAGATCTAGATGCAACATGCCTACTAGCTGTGATGTTCTTCCCTCTTCTCAGCTGTGATAGGCAGTGGGGTGTAGCAGAGAGACCATTGAGTTGGTTCAAAGTCCAACTAAATCACTTACTAACTGCATGACTTTGGGTAAGTCATTTCCCCAAATTTGGGTCTTACTTCCTTCACCTATAAAATTAGGAGTTTCTCCAGATAATCTGTTAGGCTCCTTCCAGCTTTAAATCCAATGGCAATCAGTTTCTGTGAGATCACAAAATTTTGGAATTGGAAGAGACCTCAGCTTCCATCTAGTTCAGCCCATAACCCAAAGAGAATCTCTACTATAATATACCCAATAAAGGGTTTCCAGTCTCTGCCTGAAGACCACCAAGGAAGGAGAGATCACCTCCCAAGGCAGCCTGTCCCACTCTGGGACAGCCCTCAGTGTGAGGAAGTTCTGTCTTGATGTCAGGCCTCAATGAGCCCCACTACACCTTCCCCCTCCTCCCCTACTGCTCCTGCTTCTGCCTTATGGGGCCAGTGAGAACAAACCTAATTCCCCTTCCATGTGTCAGCCCTTCAAGTAGTTGAAGACAGTTTTCATATTCTTCCTACATTTTCTCTTCTCCAGGCCCAACCAGTCCTCATCTAGCATGGCCCTTGACCCATCTAGCTGCCCATCTCTGGATATACTCCAGCTTATCAATGTCCTTCCTAATATGTGGTGCCCAGAACTAACTGCAGTACTCCAGATGTGTCCTGACTGGGGTAGAACCCAGAGTGCAGTCAGGTGACACAGTGGAGAGAGCGTTGGACTCGGAGTTAGGAAGGCCTGAGTTCAAATACTGCCTTGGTCACTTACTAGCTGTGTGATCCTGGGAGAGTAACTTCACCCTGTTTGCCTCAGTTTCCCCATCTATAAAATGAGCTGGAGAAGGAAATGGCAAATCACTTCAGTATCTTTGCCAAGAAAACCCCAAATGGGCTCATGAAGAATCAGATACAACTAGAACAACAACCTGCCTTATCAAGCTCTTTTTGGATGCTGGCTCTGACAACCAGTATGTTAGCCGTACCTCCTAGGGTTGTGTCAGCTGCAGATTTGATAAAGTGTGCAGTTGATGCCCTTATCCAAGGCACTGATAAAAGCATTAAACAGCACAGGGCCACAATCAGACCCCAGAGGCACTCCAATGGGGACCTCATGCCAAGTTAACATCAAACCTTAAGTCTGGTCATTCAACAGTTTCAAATCCATCTTATCTTACTGTTGTCTAACCCACATCGCACCATCTTTTCTCTAAGAATAGCTAAAATCTAGGTAAGCTATATCTACAGCTGACCTACCAGTTTCATAAACCTAGAAACAAGGATAGCCTGGCATAACTCCTTCTTGCTGAGCCATGTTGGCTCTTGGTGATTACTGCTTCCTTTTCTAAATATTCACTAACCATCCCTTTAATAGTATATCTAGAACCTTTACAGGAATCAAAGTGTAGCTCACTAATTTGAGGATTTTTATTATCTTTCTCTCTGGGTCACTCCCCCAGCTTGTATTTCAACTCACAGGTTCAGTTCCCAAAGGGCAGTTGTCATGCTCATGTTCTAGGATACCTGTGGGTCTGCATTCTTAGAGCCAGAGCTAATGAGATTCCTCAAGTTTGCTTCTGGTTAATAGTCATCCAGTAGACATGATTATGCTATAGAAAAGGCATCTTACAGTGGCGCAGTGGATAGAGCACCAGCCCTGGAGTCAGGAGGACCTGAGTTCAAAGCCTCAGACACATAACAGTCACTAGCCATGTGACTCTGGGCAAATCTCTTAACCCCAATTGCCTCACCAAAAAAAAGAAAAAGGCATTTACTAAGATGATGTAGTAAGAACAGTACTTACAAAACATTCCCCCTGTGAATCTGTGGCACACTCTCCCATAAGTTGGATCGGGCATGAAGAAAGTACTTTGATAATGAGGTACACATATAAGAAATACACGTGACCCAGACAGCTCATGCCTCTGGTTCTATAGGGTTTCAATAATCTTTCCTCATAAGAGTTCTCCTCATAGCTCAATTCTCAATTGCCAGGGCTAGTTCTCTCTTGAATCCACAACTGACTCACTTCTCTGCTGCCAGAAGTCACAACTGACTCACTTCTCCTCTGCCAGGAGTCACACTCCTCCAAGCTGCTATCTCTCTTCAAGAGATTGCTTCATTGTGGTAGAAGGACAGGGTGTGAATCTCCTCCTTCCTGGATACATCTAAACTACTTCTGAAATATCCTCAAATTAACTCTTGGACTACTGAATGAAGGGTGAAATATTGGGATGTTCGTCCTTCCCCTGCCATGCAGAATCTCTCCTGCTCTCCACAATTTCAAGTATCACTGAAAGTGGATCTTCAACCACATCTTCCACTTCTTTCCACACATGAGGTTTATCTGGGCCAGGGGATACAAATCCATCAAGGGCAGCTGGGTGGTCTCTTTTTTTTTCTTTTTCTTTCTTTTTTTTTTCTTTTTTTTTTTTTTGCAAGGCAATGGGGTTAAGTGACTTGCCCAGGGTCACATAGTGAGTAAGTGCCAAGTATCTGAGGCTGGATTTGAACTCAGGTCCTCCTGACTCCCAGGTTGGTGCTCTATCCACTGTGCCACCTAGCTGCCTCAGTGGTCTCTTACTAGGTCATTCTCTTTCACAAAAAATAATAATAATAATAATAATAATAATTGAGCAGATAATGGGACATCCTTATCCCACCCACACCTACACCATGGTCCTAGCCTTTCTTTGCTCCTGCACTTACCCCCAATATAACTTTAAAAGCCCTGCTGGTGGTTCTTGCTTTCCTCACCAGCCTCAGCTCATTCTGAGCACTCCTGCCACTATTCTTACAGGACTGTGCCGCACTTTTGTGGTCATCCTCTGCTACCCACCCTTTTTTCCATCTTCTGTCCATATCTTTTTTATAACCAAAATTGGCCGACGGATTCTCTGTACATCCCAGTAGGCCTCTTCGCACAACTACTATTTTTTCCTTCTCATTAGAATTTTTTCTCCTTCAGCAGGTCAGCAGGCCCAGTGTATGGGCAAGAAAAGAGGGTTTTGAAATGGTGTACAGAAGAAGTTCCCCACCTGCGAGAGCTGGAATTATTGTAAAGTGCTGGGGAGGTCTTCATATCCATATGTGCATCAGGCTTTATTATTTTTATCTTTCTTTAACGCCAACAAAAAATGCAGCATGAGTCAGTATCATAATCAAATGTAACTTCTGTAGACTGAATAAATTATATGCCTTATAGATAATATGCTTTTCCCAATGTTTGTAGATGTCATTGTATGAAATAAAACATAAGCTCATTTAAAAGTGAAAAAAAAAAGAATTTTTTCTCTTTGCATCTTCAGATCTGCATTCAAGCCCCAGCTCTGCCACTGACTTGTTTATGACCCCAGGAAAGTGAGTTTCCTTCTTTTGACTCAGAGTCCTACTCTGTAAAATTAATGTGATGGAAAAGATGATTTTTAAGGTCCCCTAAAGATGGAACATTCTGTCTTCAAAGGTCCTTCCCAGCTCTGACATTCTGTTATAAGATCCCTTTCAACTCTGACATCCCATGTTCTTAGGCCCTTCCTATATCTGATGCTTTGTGTTCTGAGGGCCCTCCCAGCTCTAACATCCTGTGTCCTAAGGGCCCTCCCTGCTCTGACATTCTGTGTTCTAAGGGCCCTCCTAGCTCTGATATCCTGTGTTCTAAGGGTCCTCCTAGCTCTGATATCCTGTGTTCTAAGGGCCCTCCCAGCTTTGACATTCTGTGTTCCAAGGGCCCTCCTACTTCTGACATCCTGTGTCCTAAGGGCCCTCCTAGCTCTGATATCCTGTGTCCTAAGGGCCCTCCCAGCTCTGACATCCTGTGTTCTAAGGTAACCCCCCAACTCTACCATTCTGTATTCTAAGGGCCTTTCCACTTCTGACATTCTATGTTCTAAGGGCCCTCCCAGCTCTGACATCCTGTGTTCTAAGGTAACCCACCAACTCTACCATTGTGTATTCTAAGGGCCCTCCCAACTCTGCCATCCTGTGTTCTAAGGGCCCCAATGGCTCTGAGATTCCATGGTTCTAGCTTTCCCAGTATTCCTCAGTTGACTGAATTTCTGACTCCATGACAATGGATAAGACACACCATGACTGTATTTAATGCAGCGAAGTGCCATCACCCCTCCCCACCCTGACTACTACAAAAACAACCCAAAGCCTCTTACAAAGGACTTTAGCACACAGAGGCAGAGTATATTATTATTATGATGTCCCAGAGATTTTGGGTGTAGAGCTGGCCTATATTCCAGGGAAGGCAGGTGGCATAGGCAGAGATCTGAACCCAGGCATTTGAATGTCCTCTTATACATTTTCCTCAGTACTAGATCATAAGCCAGGGATGAGGAACCTGTGGCCTGGAGGCCACATGTGGCTTTCTAGGTCCTCAAGTGCAGCCCTTTAACTGAATCCAAGACACACTTGAGGACCTAGAGGGCCACATGTACCCTGGAGGCTGCAGATTCCCCACCCCTGCCATAAGCTCTATGACAGTCTGTGTCTTGTCTAGACTCTATATCCTCTGACCCCGAGCACAGTGTTTTGCACACAGTAGGAACTCAGCGAATCACACCGAACCAAACAAATGCAATCTATTAAATGACAGGCTTCTGAATTGATTTCACTCCCCTAGCCAACAAGCACACACTTAACAAAGAGGGCAGTATTACGGCACGATGTCCGGGGAAGCGCTTTATAAACTGTACAGCTTTCGACCTGTGAAGGGCTGTGATTATGGGATAACTATCACAGCTCTGAAACATTATTATTATTAACCGATGACCTCTGCCCAAACCTAAGCCCCATGTAAGCCCCGCAGGTTGGCAGCTGAGCACGTTAGTGATGAGTAGTTCCCTAAGCAAGCCACGAGGCCAGAGTGAGTTAAAAGGATGGTGGAAGCCTTCATTACCCAAGAGCCAGGATGCTGTAATGATTAGCTCAGACATTGTTCTCAGAGAAGTTGCTAATTGTCCTGGTAGAACCCCAGGCCACATACCTACGGAATGAGCCTTGCCCTGCTCCCAAAACATTCCTGCCCCCACAGCTCAGCAGCCCCTGGCCCTTCCCACCTCCAAGATAAAGCCCTAGCTTTGCATGTTTCTTGGGAGTAGGGATTGGTTCGTTCTTTCAGCCCTTAGCAGATGTTTCATAGGAGTTTCATAAATACTTGATTGTTGGGAGTCAGTACAAAGTCCAAACAAGGCCAGCCCACCATGGGCACAGTGGTCTGGGCTGGAGCAGCTGTCATGGAAAAAAGGCCTGGGCAGGTAGCGACCTTCCCATCACTGACATCATGTTACAGACATTAACCATTCTCTGTAAGACCCCCTTCCTAACCAGAGGTTCTTAGCTTTTTGTGTGTCATGGACCCCTGTGGGGAAGTCTGGTGAAACCTAGGAACCTGTTCTCAGAATACTATTTTTAAATGAATAAAATAAATAGGACCACCAAGGAAACCTACCACATTGAAATAAAGATGTACATTTCTTCCCATCCAAGTTCACAGACCCCCTGAAATCTATCCAAAGACCTTCTTATGGAGCAATCAGAGCATCTAGTCCATTTTGCAGATGAGAGGACTGAGGTTTAGAGAGGAAAATGAATTATCCTTGAAATACTTGCTTCATGAGTTTGCTGTGATAAGTGTTGTGTAAACCTTAGTAGGTCATAGGCATGCTATGGAAAATTAGATTCAGAGAAAGGGATTTGAAAACACCGGGATGAGTGGAACTGAGGAAGGGGAGAACTGGGGGGGAAGCTGGCATATTTACTCCCATCTATGATGATGCAGAGGAGAAGGGAGGGAGAATTCCAGAAAATCACTGAATTTCCGTCGGAAGAGACGTCCCTTGGTCCCAATGGCAGCTGGACAAGATTCTTATCTACAATCCACTTAGGAGGACTCAGCTAGTCCCCACATGAAAGTCTCCGGTGAGAAGGATCTCCTTTGACTTCTCATTCCAGTTTGCCACAATTCTTGAGTTATTGAAGTTAGGAAGCTTTGAGAAAGGTTGTAGAGTGCTGGCCTTGGAATAAGGAAGAGCTGGGTTTGAATCTTGATATTTGATATTTGCTACCCAGATGACCCGGCCAAGTCACTTCCCTAGACCTCAGTTTCCTCACCTGTAAAATGAGGGGGGTCAGATTAGATAGTCTCCTTAAGGTCTTTTGCAGTTCTAGAGCTGGAAGGGGCTCAGGACTGAATAAATCAGCCCTCAAGGGTGGTGTTAGTGAAATCCTTGTAGGGGAGAGAGGAGGCCCTATCCCTGCCCTAAGTGGTAAATCATCTAGCTCAGAAGTCCTACATCATAGCAGCAACACATCTCTCCTACCCTACCCTTCCTAAAAGGTTGGGTCACCCCTTCTCCTTCTAACCTATGGCAGTGAAAAGTGAGGTCCAATGCTTCTGTCCCCCACTCTTATCCCCAGGTAACTTCTCTTTCTCTCCCCTCCTCAAAGAAATATGTATCTTTTTAAAAAATCCAAATGAGAGTCATGGCAGTTTAGAGCTGAAAGGACCCTTTGAATGGCAGAATTGGAAAGGGTCTTGGAACATGGGCTATCAGAGCCAGGGGGCTTTGGAGAACAATCAATCCATCTTCTCATTTTGTAGATGGAGAAAATGAGCTCTTTAGGGTCAGCTAGGTGGCACAATAGATAGAGCACCGGCCCTGGAGTCAGGAGGAGCTGAGTTCAAATTTGACCTCAGACACTTGACACTTACCAGCTGTGTGACCCTGGGCAAGTCACTTAACCCCATTGCCTAGCCAAAAAGCAAGAAAGAAAGCAAGCAAGAAAAAAAGCAAGCAAGCAAGTCAGCAAGAAAGCAAGAGCTCTTTAAAGGGAGGTAATTTGTCCAAGGTCACGTTGTAGCCAGGACTTGAACCCAGTGCCCTTTCTAGAACTCCAGGCTGCTTTCGGCTGAGTAGGTCATCTCTAATTCTCTGCTGGGGAACTCCAAGGACTCCAACCCCATCAAATCCCCCAAGTCAGCAGAAGCGTTCACCACCCAAGCTCTGCCTGTCAGGGCGGCTCTTTCTCAACCTGAACGCTTGTTTCGGGGCAGAGGCATCTCTAGGTGGAGAAGCTGAACCGCCCTGGCTCCATGGCCGACAGCCCCAGGCCAGTCAGGCACCCTCATTACCATCACCACGTGGGAGGCCACAGCCACCAGCTCCTTTGTGGGAGCTCTCGGGAGCTGGGGTTACTTCAGGGCAATGGAGAGGACAGTCACCGAAGTGTTGGTAGTGCAGAGGCCGGGATGAGGAGGAGCTGAATTAGGTTTTTATCTTCCTCTCCCTATCGTCCCTCCTCTGCTTGGGGGCGAGGGAGGCCGTGGGGGTCCCCTTCAGGAGAAATCATAAGCTCAGAGTGTAGCCCGGGGAAATGATCCACTCTAAGCAAGCTAGAAAGAGTACTGGGTATGGAATCTGGGAATCTAGGTTCAAATTCTGCTAGTGGTGAGACCCTGGGAGAAATAATTTAAGTCCTCAAAACCTCAGGTTTTTTATCTGTAAAATGGGGACAATGAGATCTTGGATTCAGAGCTAAAAGGGACTTTAGAGGTGATCTAGTCACAGTATTATGGGATCATATTTCTAGAGCTAGAAGGAACCTCAAAGGTTATTTAACCTATTTTACAGATGAGGAAGCTGAGGCCCAGAGAGAGACGTGATATCCTTGAACTACCTGACTTAAAGGGTTGCTGTAATTAGTGTTCTGTAAACTTTAACAGATCACTGAAATTTGCCATTTCCTGGGATATCTGTTAATCTGTCCACCGCATTCCCTCTCACCCCCACCCCCCAAAAAAGTGTAGGTTCCCTCTCTATACTTTCAGGGAGTCCCTTACCTGGTGCAGAAAAAATAATTAAAATTAATTTGTGTCATATTTAATCATTTATCTGTGTACATGTTGAACCTGTCCAGTAGAATGTAACCTCCCTGAGGGCAGGAATTGTTTCTTTTATGCCTTTCTATCCCCAGTGCCTGGCACCTAGTAGGTACTTAACAAATGCTTGGTGACTTGAATGAAAGACCACAGAGAATGGACAGAGCCAGCTCAGGAACAAAGATCCCTCAGATCCCTTTCAGCTCTGTGACAGCTTCCCTGAAGAGACCATCAAACAGAACCCACCAGCAGGGCCACTGCCAATTTTGGTAAGGGCCAAGGGCTCCCTGTACACAAAATGCCTTCTGTTGGTTACTGGGGGGCTCAAATGCGAGCAAGGGTTCAATGCAAAGAACACTGGATGGCAGGACAGTGGCTGAATTGAATAACCCTGCCCCTATGACTTTCCTACCTGGGTGGTCTTGGGCAAGGTCCCCTCTTTGGGACTCAGTTTGCTCATTTGTAAAAACAAAGAGTTGGATTAGATGAGTTACTTTCCAGTCTTCTTATCCTATATTCTACCATTCTGCATTCTCAGGTCCCTTCCAGCTCTGACCTTCTGTGTTCCAAGGGCCCTTCCAGCTAGTATTCTAAGCTCTAAGACCTCTTCCAAATCTGACATTCTATGTTCTAAGATCCCTTCCAGCTCTGACATTCTATGTTCTAAGCTCCCTTCCAGCTCTGACAGTCTATGTTGTAAGCTCCCTTTCAGCTAGCATTCTAAGTTCTAAGACTTCTTCCAAATCTGACATTCTATGTTCTAAGATCCCTTCCAGCTCTGACAGTCTATGTTGTAAGCTCCCTTTCAGCTAGCATTCTAAGTTCTAAGACTTCTTCCAACTCTGACATTCTATGTTCTGAGCCCTCTTCCCACTCTGATATTTTCTGTTCTAATTCCCCTCCCAGTTCTGACATTTCAGCATTCCATGCTCTAAATTCCTTTCTAGCTCTGACATTCTATGTTCTAAGCTCACTTCTAGTTTTGACGTTCTCTGTTTTCATCTCTATTCTCACTTCTCGTCTCTGACATTATAGGTTCTAAGAGTCTTCCTGGCTATGACTCCATAATTCTATGACATCTCATGAAGATCCAGTGCTGATCTAGTCTCCTTTCCTCCTTCACCCCAGTACACAGAGTTCCTCTACAAAACCAGATGAAGGTAATCATACTTTGTCAATTCTCTGAAAACAGATAATACTATGGGCTGCTCTCATGCCAGAGCCTCTCCTAGAACTGGGGACCAGACTGGAACCCTCTATTTCAGAGGAAAAATATGGAGGCACCCAGCAGCAGGAAACTTTCAATCCTGTTCAAAGTCCCTCCCAGACCTAAAGGTCTACAACTTTAGGATTTACCTTTGGGGAGACCAAGCCTGGGATCTCAGCCTTTACCATCAGGGAAACCCTTAGAATGGGGACCTCCTGTCTGGAGCTCTTCAGGTCTTTTGCCAGGAGGCCAGGTCCTGGGCCAGAGTGTCCTCAGGCCATTGGCGCACTGCTATTCTGACACAGCGTCCTTTAGCTGTATGTCCCTTCTGGAAAGCTCACCCTGGGAAGGGATGAAGTCAGTGGGGTGGGGAGAGGGGAGCCCAGGGATGCCCCTTCTGACCCTGGGAAAAAAAGCTAAGGGAAAAGATGCGGCAGAGGCTTATGTAACCCTCCTCACCTGGGCCTCAACCTTTCCAGTCTCTGGAAGAAGTGAGGACTCTGCTATGCTCTAAGTCAGCAGTTTGGTATGGCAGAAGTTATGGGACTTGGGTCCAAATTTCTAGCTTGGCAGCTTACTGCCTGGGAGATACTGAGCAACTCATTTCCCCCTCTCTGGGCCTTGATTTCCCCATCTGAAAAATGAGACTATTGAACTAGATGAGGCCTCTTCTGTCTCTAAGGCCCCTGACAAGTCCATGATAAATCAGCTTGAAGCATTTCCCCCCTCCCCTCCACCACACACACTCCTCCTGACCTCCCAGGTAGAAGGCCAAACAGGCTAAGCAGGCTGGTTCTGCCCCATGGAGAAGGACCTGGGATGCACCAGGAAAATCCGTGTTGTTCCCAACTGCCACCGTATCCTTCAGGTGCTCATATCACCCTGTCTTTGCTGGGAGTTCTCTGAAACATGCCAAGGGAGAAGGGGGAAGAGGAGGAAGAGAGGAGGAGGAAGAGAGGGAAAAGGGGAGGAAGGGAGAGAGGAGGAAGGAGAGAGGAGGAAGGAGAGAGGAGGAGGTGAGGGACAGGAGGGGGAGAAGAGGAGGGAGAGAAGAGGAGGGGAGGAGGGGGAGGGGGAGAAGAGATGGGGAGGAGGGGGAGGGGAGGAAAGGAGGAGGGGGAGAAGAAGAGGGGAG
>NW_020954662.1:5021869-5064406 GCF_900497805.2 Vombatus ursinus | reverse complement strand
AGAAACTGAGAGAGAAGAGAAGAGGAGAGGGGGAGAGAGAAAAAAGAAAGAGAGGAGAAATGGGGAGAGAAAAGAGAGAGATAGAGAGAGGAAGGGGGGAAGAGAGAGAGAAGAGAGACAGAGACAGAGAGAGAGAAGGAGGTACAGAGAAGAGAGAGACAGAGATACAGAGAGAGATCCATCCCTGAGTGATCCACATGGGATCTGGTGGGAAAGGTGCTGCCTCAGCATTGGGATCCTGGGGGTGGCAGCAGCTGGGGGCAGTTGGCAGGTGGGTGAAGTAATTTCAAGATAAGGTGAAATGATGATGGTCGCCATGGGGAGGAAGCAAACATAGCATCCTTGTCTCCTTGGAGGGTGTGAGACTACCTACCCCTGGCATGTCACCACCCTTGGGGCAAACTCCTAGTAACCCTAGATTAGTCACCATTTGATCTGCCAGGGAGAAATATTATCAGGGTCCATATGGTGTAAAGATAGCCCAAGACAACAGAAAGATGCTCAAATTAGGGAAGTAAAAGATTCAAATTCTGACTCAGTCAATTCCTGTCTGTGTGATGGGAGGGCTCCAGTGTCCTTTGCAAAATGAAGCAGAGCAACTGTGTCAAACTCAAATAGAAATGGAGACCCCTAAGCTGTACATAAGGATCCCTGCAGGTGCATAATGACGTAGAAAACCACATACTAACATTATCTGTGTCTTACTGTATTTTTATTTATTTTGTTAAGTGTTTCCCCAGTTACATTTTAATATTGTTCTGGAGCATTGTGGGTGGTGTTTGACACCTCTAAAGTAGATGAATTGGAGGATCTATAGGTCTGTCCCAGCTCTGACATCCTGTGTCCTAAGGGCCCTCCCAGCTCTGACATCCTGTGTTCTAAGGGCCCTCCCTGCTCTGACATTCCGTATTCTAAGGGCCCTCCCAACTCACCCATTCTATGTTCTAAGGGCCCTCCCAGCTCTGACATTCTCTGTTCTAAGGGCCCTCCCAGCTCGGACATTTTGTGTTCTAAGGGCCCTCTCAGCTCTGATATCCTGTGTTCTAAAGGCCCTCCCAGCTCTGACATCCTGTGTTCTAAGGACCTTCCCAGCTCTGACATCCTGTGTTCTAAGGGCCCTCCCAGCTCTGACATTCCATGTTCTAAGGGCCCTCTCAGCTCTGACATTCTCTGTTCTAAGGCCCCTCCCAGCTCTGACATTCTCTGTTCTAAGGCCCCTCCCAGCTCTGACATCCTGTGTTCTAAGGACCCTCCCAGCTCTGACATCCTGTGGGGTAAGGGCCCTCCCAGCTCTGACATTTTGTGTTCTAAGGGCCCTCTCAGCTCTGATATCCTGTGTTCTAAAGGCCCTCCGAGCTCTGACATTCCGTGTTCTAAGGGCCCTCTCAGCTCTGACATTCTCTGTTCTAAGGACCCTCCCAGCTCTGACATCCTGTGGTGTAAGGGCTCTCCCAGCTCTGACATCCTGTGTTCTAAGGGCCCTCCCTGCTCTGACATTCCGTGTTCTAAGGACCCTCCCAGCCCTGACATCCTGTGGTGTAACGGCCCTCCCAGCTCTGACATTCTGTGTTTTAAGGGCCCTCCCAGCTCTGACATCCTGTGTTCTAAGGGTCCTCCCAGCTCTGACAATCTGTTCTAGGATTCTGTGTTCTAAGACCCTCTCCAGGAA
Source organism: Vombatus ursinus (assembly GCF_900497805.2). Lineage (NCBI taxonomy): Eukaryota > Metazoa > Chordata > Mammalia > Diprotodontia > Vombatidae > Vombatus > Vombatus ursinus. The sequence continues at coordinate 5,062,737 of NW_020954662.1, read as the reverse complement.
GTAGTGTAGCTGCTTTTAGAGCTTGAGCTGCATGAGTTCCCTCTTCTCTAACATTCTCTGATTTCTAAGGCTGCTTCTAGCTCTAATCCTATGATGTTATGCATCTGGAAAGGGAGGCAATGCCATCTGTTAATCTGTTGGTCAGTTAATATGGAACGTCCATTGTGTGAATATCACTTAGCTGTCTAGTAAGTCCTGGGGCAGTGGGAGGTTCCCATGGGGCCACGAGGGGCAGACTGGCCAGAGAAAGAGTCTGAAGCATTTGGGTGGGAGGGAGCAGTAGTGGCCTGGGCCCCTGGCCATCCTGTCCCATGGCCTGGGAACGTGCCCAGCCTGCCATGTGGAGCTGGGAAAGGGCATCAGGAAATTTCCTCTGAGATAGAGAAAAGAGGACCCAGGGCAGACACTCAGGCAGGAGCACCCTGGGCCCAAGGAGGAAGAGCTGGAAATGATCCTGGAGATAGGCTCGTCTGGCCTGCCCATATTGCAGAGCAGAGGACTGAGATCTAGACACGGGAAATACCTTGTCCACGGCCACACGGCGAATAAGTGACAGAAACAGGAGTGTAACCTGGGGTTTTTGAATGGAGAGCCAGTTTAGTATTCTCTTTAAAAACCAAAGATGATAGGGGCAGTAGGTGGCACAGTGGTTAGAGCAGTGGCCCTGGAGTCGGGAGGTCCTGAGTTCAAATACAGCCTCAGACACTTGACACTTAACTAGCTACGTGACCCTGGGCAAGTCACTTTACCACATTGCCTAGCCAAAAAAAAAAAAAAAAACAACCAACAAAAACCAAAGATGATACTGGCACTAAGGAAGGGCCATTCCATGCCCCCGTCTCTGAAAACCCCAAGGGCCCTGACTGGGATTAAAGACTCCTGGGTTCCCAGTTTGCCCCTCGCCAGTTGCAACCTTTTGCAAACCTACTCCATTCCAGAAAACTCTCCCTGCAGGTGCTCAAGACTGGACCTAGCGTCCTTCTGAGGAGCTGTGGACGGGTGCCCTCTCACTCACAAAGAGTTCACAGATGGGCAAGGAAAGATCTTGCACGCTTTTCATAGTGTCGAAGAACTTGACGTAAAACAGATGACCACGATAAGGGAATGGCTAACCAAGTTTGAGGGTATTATAAATGAATGGAATAGCATTGCAACATAAGAAACAATGGACACGAAGAAGTCAGAGGAGCCTGGGGCATACACAGGCCTAGAGGATGAGCCATCGAGGTCAACGCCTACATTTTTACAGATGAGGAAACTGAGGCACAGAGCAGTACAGTGACTTGCCACACAGCTGAGGAGCGCCTGAGGTGGGATTTAAATGCAGGTTTTCCTAGCTCCAGGTCTAGTCCTGCTCTACTATCCTGTCTCTCATGGGAAGACAGAGGAATTGATGCCAGATAAACAGAACTAGGAAAACAATCTATACCCAATGACTACCGGGATATAAATAGAAAGAGTAACAAGAACAAATCAATCAAAATGGAAACTTACATAATTAGAATGACCAAGCCTGGCCCCAAAGAAGAAAGAAGAGAAAACATTCCCTCCACCCTTGGTTCTTGGAAGAGGTGGGGGACTATGGGTGTGGAACAGGGCATGTTATAACTGGCGTTCTCACATATTCGGTTAGTTTTGCTGAAGAGCAAAACTCTCTTTTGTGCTTTGTTATAGGGGATGGCTGTCTAGGATGGGACTGGGAAATAAATGGGCTGTTGTTGTTCAGTCATTTTTCAGTTGTATCTGATTCTTGGTGACCCCATGTGGGGTTTTCTTGGCAGAGATACTGGAGCGGTTTGCCATTTCTTCTCCAGCTCATTTTACAGATGAGGAAACTGAGGCAAACAGGGTTAAGTGACTTGCCCAGGGTCACACAGCTATTAAGTATATGAGGCTACATTTGATCAAGGTCTTCCTGCTCTCCTGCGCCACCTAGCAGTTCCCGTAGAAGTGAATCCTGTTCATCCTTTCCCGGTGTCTCTGCCACCCCGCCATCTTAGAAGTTACCTTAGATCTCTAAGAAGCCTATTGACTACCTGGCATAGTGCCCTATACCTTCACATACTTGTTTATTGATCTAAGGCATGCCTGACAAAGAGAACTTGCTTTTTGTGTAATAACCTAGTGGAGACCCATCTCCGGTCGTCCTGATCTGTAACTTGCCACTGGACCCAGATGGCTCAGGAGGAGAAAGTGAGGCTGGTGACCTTGCACAGCCCTGCCTCACTGTAATCCAATTCATGAGCAAGTCATGGCATCACCCGCCTGATGTCATGGTCCTCTTCAACAACAACTTAGCTGTAGGTGATGTCAAAACAAAACGCATCAGTTACATCAATCAAATGAAAATAATATTTGTAAAGCACTTAGCACAGTGCCTGCCCACCACATAGGGAGAGCTACAGAAATATTAGCTATTACAATGTTAGCTATTAACTACGTTTTTTTTGTTTTTTTTTTTTAAGAAAGGTCCTACCTGAGCCACCAGGACAATCAGTAGCAGCAGCCCACGTAAGGCATTGTAACATTAGTCAAAATGTTAGAACAAGCGAAGGGCTCCAGGGAAAATAACCGTGATGGAATCTGAGCAGAAGGACTGCCAGGCCGCGGGCCGTGGGCCAGGGAGGGGACACGCCCGCCTTCTTGGGCTTTCTGCCTTTCTCCTTCCACCTTCTCCTCCTCCATCACTGCAGGGTGACCAGGTAAAGGGGCTTAGTCAGTCAGGGAGAGTCATTCTTGGAGAGGCTCATTACTGCGGGTGACATGCAGAGCAAAGAGGAATGGAGCCCAGGGAGGAGCTTAAAGTCTAGTAAGCTATTTTGAGGGCAGGGGAAGTGTGTTATCTAAACTTGGTGGTCTATGCCCAGGAGGTGCCTAATTAATCTCTGTTGTACCATCTAATCACAAGAACTCCTGCTTATATCAGTAAAACTAGATTTTCACCTAAAGTAAGTTGTATGAGCAAAATTACGCCCATTTCACAGATGAGGAAGCTGAGTCTCAGAGAAGGACTCATCTTACACAGTCAGTGAGTGCCTTGGCTCTCCAGATCAGGAGTCCAGCGCTCTTTCCACTTTTGACTCCTTCCCCCTTCTTGTGTGAGGCTGTAAGTGACACTAGAGACTGCTGTTGAGTCCAATAAGGCTCTGCAGCTCAGAGGGGTGAAGGGATTTGTTCAAAGTCACACAGGTAGTAGGTGATAGTGGTGGAATTTGAACCCAGGTCCTCTGATTTGAAATCCAGTGTTCTTTCCACTGCATCAGGAAACTGAGGCAAAAAGACAAGAAGTGTTTTTCCCATGGTCACACAGATAATGTTAGGGATGGGACTTTTTCTGACTCGGAAGCCAGTGCTCTCTCATTATAGGAGGCTGACTGTTAGGAGATAGCATTCCTATCAGACTGAGAAAAGTCTGGAGTGGTCCAGACAGCCCTGTGCTGGAAGTCAGGTGACCTAGCTTTAAGCCATCGGCAAGGCACTTTTTAAAGGACAAGGGGATGGGGGCAGCTAGATGGTGAAGTGGATAGAGCTCCAGCCTTGGAGGCAGGAGGACCTGAGTTCAGTCTGGCCTCAGACACTTGACACTTACTAGCTATGTGACCTTGGGCAAGTCACTTAACCCCGATTGCCTCACCAAAAGGAAAAATAAACAATAAATAAAAGGAAGATGGGGTCAGAGGAAATGAGGGCTTAAGTGGGGAGGAAGGGGGAAATGTAGCAAATCACATGACCAAGAGAGTAAGATTCCTTAGATGGTGCCAAGAGAGACAGTAACAAGAATGAATGAATGAATGACAAAGCATTTATTTAGTGCTTGCTATGTGCCACACCAGTGCTGGGAGTATAAAAACAAAGATGGTCCCTGATCTCAAGGAGCTTACATTCTAATGGGAAGACAACACATAAAGGGGAATGTTGGCCTGCGAAGGGCATTTCTAGGAACGGTGAAGGGAACCATCCAACAGTGCCCATGACAATATTATTGGGATTCTAGTTCCCAAGCTGGAAGGGCTGGTGCAGGAGGGGAGGAGCAGCTGATGAGGTGTCCTGAGGAGCCCGCCAGGAGCCAGCAGTACTGATATAATGGGCCACTCACCAGTGGGCACTTCAGGACCTTGGAGTGACATCGAGTCACTTTAGAACCATTGAGGAAGCAGGTGACCTGCCCAAGGAGCAATTTTTCCACCCCTACGCTCCTCTTTTTGATTGTGTGAATGGGAAGCAGCATCTCTGAGCCTTGACTTACCCAGAAATAATATCAGGAGAGGTGGCAGAGGATAGTGGAAAGAGCATTTAACTTGGAAGCCCGAGGACTTGGGTTCAAATTTCAGCACCACAACTTATGGTATGACCATGGGCAAGTCATTTCCCCTCTCTAGGTCTCAGTTTTCCCCATCTGTAAAATGAGAGGGTTGGATTCCATGGTTTAGCTGTAGATCCTCTGACATTTCCAACTGAACTATTTGGGGAGGCCTCTGATGTTAGTTAAGGGACAAAAGGATGAAGAGAGATGCATCTCACAGGGACCGTGTATTCACCTGCAATCTTGGCCCAGGGACTAAGCTAAGAATGAGGCTCCCACCGAAGCCACCTCCTGCGCCACCCTCCTAGACACAGCCGTCCGCCCCGCCTCTACTGGTTCTCGCCATCCCGCCCTCCTGGCCGAGCTCACAGCCCTCTGTCTCTCTTGGGCCGCTCCAGGAATTTATTACCTTCTTTGTTGTGGCTTGAGGAAATCTCTTCCTTCGCACCTTCCAGGGCTGGTGATGCTAATCCAGCAGCCCTCCTGGTGGATCTGCCTCTCCTGTGTTTATTCCAAAATGCTTGTATCATCCACTGTGCCAAGGCCGTTTTATTGTGCTTCTTAGTCTGTTCTGTTTCATCTTCCTCATAGCACTTCTCACAAATCTGCTTTGGGGGTGGGGAGAGTGGCATCTCTAAGTGCTGGGAAACAAAAGAGCAGTGTGAAAAAAGTGGTGGATTTAGAGTCAGAGGAGAGGAATTGAATCCCAATGCTGTGTGGCCTTGGGTAGATCCCTTTCCATCTCTGGAACTCAGTTTCTTCACTTGTAAAATACTTGCCTTGAAAGTCCCTCCCAGCTCTGACGTTCTGTGTTCTAAGGCACCTTCCAGTGTGGACATTCCATGTTTATGGTTCCTTCTAACTACGACATTCTGTGATTCTATGATCCTAGGTAGTATCCTTTGTGAACTCCCACTCTGACTTCTTTCCCAAAGTCCCTTGAGTACGTCTTACTCATCTTATTATTTATAAGCATATCTTGTCTCCCCCTTAGACGACGTGCTCCCAAATAGCAGGTACCATATTGTAGTCGTCTTATCTTCTCCATAGTAGAGAGAGACAGAGACAGAGGGAAGAAGGTGGGGAGAAAAACAGAGACATAGAGAGAGGAGGGGGAAAGAGAGTGAGAGAGGAAGGGAGGAGAGAGAGAGAAAGAGAGAGAGAAGGAGGAGGAGGAGGAGGAGGAGGAGGGGGAGAGAGAGAGAGCACAAAAAGGAAGACACGTCTGTCCTCAAGGAGCTCACTTTCTAGTCGGAGGAGACAACACACAAAAGGAAGTAGGTAGGGGGAGCAGGCAGGGAACCTGATAAGGCACCTGCTTGGGACAAGTGGCGAAGGTGGCTTGGGGAGTCACGGCTGCTTTGGATTTGCAGAGAGCATGATGGCTGTCATAGGTGCTTCCTCTAATGGACTAACTACCAGTCTGCCCTGAGGGTGGATGGAGACACAGCTGGCCTCAGACCTTCGCCTTCTTGCCCCAGTTCTCAGGTTCCCTGTGGCTCCTGTCTGAAACACTTTCTGCCCCAGACTGATTTCTCACGATTTCACTCTCCAGCGGCCGACGGCTTACAAAAGACCATTGGCTCAGCATTTATTTGGAAATGCCAAAGTGGCCCCTGGCCTTTGGCCAAGACCATAGCTTGGGGTCACTTTCCTAGAGGGTGGAGTCCCAGCCTCTGTCAGGGCTCCAGGGTTCTGTTCTCAGCTCCAGAGTCAACAATTTCAGGTTAAGCAACTTTAATTAATCTCTTCTCTGTCAGAAAAATTAGGAGACTGCTCTTCTGGGTCAGATAACCGAGGGGTTTTGTGTTAATCATGTCTGTCGGTCCCAGCTGGACTAGGAACCTGGTCACTAGGGTCCCATTCTTTGCCTCGTCCCAGGGTTCCGTCTCTGCCCAGCCTTCCTCATTTCCCTAGACTCCCACTCCTGGCTCCTCCACCCTTCCGAAGCTGCCTTTCTCTCACAGGTTCCTACGGCCTCCACCTGTCTCGGAGTCTTCTCCCACACCGCACCCTGCAGTTTCATTGTCAGATCCTCCCGGCCTTCACCCACCAACTCTGTCCAGGCCCTTCCACAGGAACTGAAAGCCAGGTGGTAGGAAGTTTCCTCCTGGCTACTCCAACCCGCACCCCATGCTCTGGTTTCTCACCCAGGCAATTCGCCTTCATTCTCCATCCTTCCTTCTCCATTTCCAAGAAATATCTACATCTAGAGTTTGCCTTTCCTTTGCAGGTTGTGGAGGGTTGGGGTGGTAGGACTCTCTTCTGGGAGGGTAGGAAGCAAGAGGGACCTAAACCTCTGGAGCTATACAGACTTAGCTGGTGGGAAAAACTTGCTAGTCTTTATTTTGTGTCATGAAATTTTGGCCACTCATGGAGTCATAGGAATATATATCATCAGAGCTGGAAGGAACCTTAGAACAGAGAAAGTCAGAGCTAGAAAAGATCTTAGCACAGAGAGTGTCAGAGCTGGGAAGAACTTAGAACAGAGAATGTCAGATCTGGAGATCTTAGTACAGAGAATGTCAGAGCCGGAAAAGACCTTAGAACAGAGAATGTCAGAGCTGGAAGGGACCAGAACATAGAATGGCTAGATCTAGAAAGTAACCTAGAACACGAAACATCAGAGGCAAAGGGGACCTTAGAACAAATGTAAGAGCTTGATTGATCAATAGAAAGAATGCTGGATTTTGAGGCGGAAGATCCAGGCTCCCTAACTCTGTCATTTACTGTGTGTGTGGCTCAGGGCAGATTCCTTCACCTCTCTGAGCCTCGACTGTGAAATCCAGGAGTTGGACCTGATGACCCCTGACCTCCTCTTGCTTGAACCTTTGATCCAACGATGATTTTGTAGTCCCAACTCTTCATTTTACAGGTGAAGGACGTGGAGCCCAGAGAGAGGCAATGACCCGCCCAGAGTCACTAATTAATATTGGAAATGGGCTTCTAATACTAGAACCACTCCTTGGCCCCACCTGCCTCTTCTTGTCCATTGAAACCCCTCAGTGTTTCCTGTGTTATCCTGGAGGCTTCCAGAGGTCAGGGCTCAGGCCTGTGTAGCCTGTGTGCCCAGAGCAGCACAGCCCGGGGAGGGGACGTACCCGAACGTCTAGCTACGCGCCCACCCGCTTACCTTGCCTTCCCCATCAGAGAGGCGAGGGGTGGTGGCTCTGACCTCAGGCAGCGGATATTCTGTGCAGCCCGGGGTCTCTGGTTCCACAAATACAATCCACCTATCCTTTCTTGTTGGCCATTCTTGTACCACAGCCTCTCAGGTCAAGAGAAGGCCTATGACCAGCAGGGGAGATGAGGGCCACTGTCCCCAGATTTCCTGCCTGCTGGAGAGAAAGAACAGAGCCTGTGTTGTGTCCGAGGGGAATCTGACCTGGTGAGACTCATCTAACCCGTTTACAAAAACCGCTCTAACTGGGTAGAGGGGCAGCAGGACTTGGAGCTAGGCTGCCCTGGATACCATCTGAAGTACCAGGGAGAATCCATCCACCGAGCCCTGCTTTGGACCCTGCCTACGGCCACCTGTCACTGCCACTTGTATCCTCTTCCTGGTGCCCTACTCCTAAGAGGCATTCCACAAGCATTTATTAGCTTTGTAACACTTTAGAACTTCGATCAATGTAATGACCAGCTCGAGCTCCAGAGGACCTATAATGAAGCGTGTTCCCCACCTCCTAACAGAGACGATGGACCCAACGTGCAAACTAAAACATACATTTTTGGACATGGCCAACCCAGGAATTTGTCCGGATTGATTGTGCATATTTGTTACAAGGGTTTTCGGTGTTCTTTTTTCTTTTTTTAATGGGGTGGGGAGAGTTGGGAGGAAGAGAAAACAGATTTTTGTTATTTGAAGAAAATTACGTTAAAAAAAAGCCAACCAGTATGAATTAGGTTTATGAATTACTATGTGCCAGGCACTAGGGAATCCAAAGAAAGGCATAGCACATGTCAAAGAAGGCTTGTTCTAATGGGAGAGACAAACGTGAAAATAACTAGGTTAGGAAAAGATATATACAGCGTAGAGGGAGGGGGAAGGGATTGACAGTTGGGATGAGAGGGCGATGGAAAAGGCCTCCTGCAGAAAGTGGGATTTGAGTTCAGTCTTGAAGGAAGCTGTGAAATTAAGAGGCAGAGATGAGAGAAAGCTTCCTGGGCTGGGAGACAGATGCCGAAAAAGCAGAGAGATAGGAGGCAGAGTATCGTGTGTAAGGAACTGCAAGTGGGCCAGTGGGACTGGTTCAAAGATTGTGTGAGCAGGACAGTGGGGCAGGAAGAAGTCAGGTTGCAAAGTCAAGGACTTTATATTTGATCTAGAGGTGAGAAGCGCCCATTGGAGCTTATGGAATGGGAGGCAGAGAGGAGAGGGTGCAGTCAGACTTTAGGGAAAACACTTTGGCAGCTTCATGGAGAATGGATTTGAGTGGGAAGAGATGGGAGGTAGGGAGGCCAGCCAGAAGGCTATTGCAATAACCCAGGTAAGGGATGATAAGAGCCAGGATTAGGGTGGTAGCTGTGCGTGTGACTGGAGAGAATCGGGTGCAGACACGGAAATGTTAAGTAGATACAAATGATTTGGCCACAAATAAGACATGTGGGATAAGTGAAGATAAGGAACCAAGGATGACGTCAAGATGGTGAGCCCGGGTAATTGGGACAATGGCAGTGCCCTCAGTAGCGATGGGGGAGTTTAGAGGAAAAGGGTATTTAGGGAGAAGGGAATGAGTTCTGATTTGGACATGACGAGTTTGAAATGTCTACAGAACGTCTGGTTGGAGGTAGTGATGCGGGACTGTAGGAGAGAGATTAGGGCTAGTCATTTAGATCTGAGGGGCATCTGTCTGGAGATGAGAGGTGAACGCAGGGGAGCTGAGGTGATGACCATGCAGGAGAGTGTAGAGGGAAAAGAGAAGAGGGCCGGAACATAGTCTTGGCAGTGGGCATGACATGAATGAAAGGATTCTAACAAGGAGTAGGTCCAAGAAACAGCAGAGCCATGAAAACCCAGAGAAGAGGCTACAAGACAAGACGATGCTCAGGAAAGTCAAGGATGGCAGAGAGGTCGAGAAGGGTGAGGACTGAGAACAGGCCATTCCATTTGGCAAATAAGAAATCTTTGGTGGCCCTGGGGAGAGTGGTTTCCATTGAAGGATGAGTTCACTAGCCAGGTTGTGGTTGGGGTTAGAAGTGAGTGGGAGGAGAGGAGGGGGAGGCATCTAGTGTAGACAGCTTCCTCAAGAAGAGGAGGAGAATGATCAGACAATAGCTAGTAGGGTAGGTAAAAATCAAGCCAGGATTTTTTTTGTTCTGTTTTGTTTTAAGGATGGAGGAGACATGGGCTTGTTTGCAGGCAGTATGGAAAAAGCCGATAGATGGAAAGATGAAAGATTAGAAAAAGAGTGGGAATGATAATGGGAGCAATCTGCTGGCGAAATCAGGAGGTGAGTGTACCAAGGGTGTGTATAGATTCTGCTGCTGATTCCTTCAGTGTGCCAGGACCATCATAACCAATCAATGAGGGAGACAGTATGAGCGAATGCTAAGGCATTGTGGGGCAGGAAGAGAAGCACCGGACTTGGAGTCAGAAGAACAGAGTTCAAATCTTGGCTCAAATACTTGGCTAGTTGTGACAATTGACTTCTGCTTGGTGATCCTTAGCAGGATTGGAACCCAGGTCCTTTGACTCCAGGTCCCAGTTTTCTTTCCACTACCCCAAGATACCTCACAGGGTTATTAGGAGAGATGCACTTCAAAAAACCTTAGGGGGCCATCAACATGGGAACTATTCTGTAAGAGCCACACAACTCCCAACTGAGTAGGGTTAACTTCAGACAGGCTGAACGCCTTCACCATTGGGCCCGGCACAGATGGAAGGCAGGAGCCCCAGGCCACTGGCAGCTTCCTGGGCAGGGGGCCCTCAACATAGAGTGCCATTGTCTCGCTACAGACCGTTTCTCCCGGCTGATGATGTGACCCTCTCCTCGTGAATGAGCACAGATTCCTGCCAGAGCGGTGGGGCCCCAGTCCTTGGGCCTCAGCACCGGGAGAGGCCCCTTGAGACTGGCCCATGGCCCTTCCCCAGCCCATGGCCCGGGGCCTGGGCCCCAGCACGTGTTCCCCAAGAACAAAAGCCAGCTCCTAATTGTGCTGTTTGTGTTGGCACTTGCCCTGTGGTTTTTGTAATTTTTCATTAGTGTCTGGAGCTTTTTCCCAGGTCCTTTCATCTCATCAGGTTTTATTTTGGGCTGTAACTGCTTGCAAAGAACCCTAAGCAGGGTGTCCTTTGGGATGGCACACCCAGGGGTGACGCTAGGCTGGGGCTGGCACGCCTTGGTGGGGTCTGGCCAGACCTCAGCCAGGGAAGAGAGGTTCCTGTAGCTGAGAGTCAAGGGCACAGACCAACAGAGCTAGAGCTGAGAGTGGGCAAGGGGAGAGATCTAGGAACAGAAAGTGTTAGAGCTGGGAGGCCCTTAGAACACAGAATGTCAGAGCTGGGAGGGCCCTTAGAATACAGGATGACAGAGTTAGGAGGGACCTTAGAATAGAGAAGGTCAGAACTAAAGGGAACCATCTAGTCTGATATCCCCTTTCATAGAGAAGGAAACTGAGGTTCAGAAAAGTTAAATTATTTCCTCAGGATCTTAAAGAGAAAAAAATAGCTAGACTTGAGGTCTAGCACTCTATCCATTATGAGATGTTTCTTCCTACCCCAGGGCATAGGTCTTAGATTGGATAGGACTTAGAAAACCAGAAAGACTGTTAAAGAGAGGAAGGAAGGGAATAAGCATTTATGTAGCACCTACTGTATGCCGGGCACTGTGCTAATCGTTTTACAAACATCACATCGTTTGATAAAGAGCATTAGACTTAAAATTCTAGAAGTCTCAGGCACTCATGCAGTAGTAGAATATTGGGAGGAGCTCAGGTTCTCTCCCAAATCCCATCATCTGCAATACCCCAGAAGGCTGCAGCAAATAGGCTGTTTTACCTGTTTACTTCCTCAGAACAGAGGAGAAAATCTTCATCTGACAACCCAGAACTTCACAGCAGATGGGAGTCAAAGAGTGTCACTGACAAAGAAGAATATGGGGAGAAGCAGTTTGTTTTCTGTGACTTTCTCCATTCTAAGACTCCTCCCAGATCTGACTTTCTGTGTTCTAAGGCCCCTCCCAGTTCTAACATCCTGTGTTCTAAGAGCCCTCCCAGCCCTGACATTCTGGGTTCTAAGGCTCCTCCCAGCTCTGACATTCTGTGTTCTAAGGGTCCTCCCAGCTCTGACATTCTGTGTTCTAAGGGCCCTCCCAGCTCTGACATTCTGGGTTCTAAAGGCCCTCCCAGCTCTGACATCCTGTGTTCCGAGGGCCCTCCAAGATCTGACATTCTGTGTTCTAAAGGCCCTCCCAGCTCTGACATTCTTTGTTCTAAGGTCCTTTCTTGATTTATTATTCTGGGTTCTAAGTGAGGAAAAAGTTAGTGTCACTGAACTGAATTGACTTCTTTGAGATGCTAGATTTGCAACTCAGCTAGGCCAGTGACAGCAATTTGGGGACAATCTGAATGGTTTCAGGTGGGATGGGGGTAATCACAATAGCAACAATACTTCCAAAGGCCTGGGAATTCAACAGTATGTCTGATTTCTGTCTACCCACATATGTATTGCAAACCATCCATGCTTTTAGTAGACCATTTCACAAGTGGCTTTGATGATAAATCTTTTAGCTAGACTGGCACATAGTAGGCACTTAACAAATGCTTATTGGGTGAAGGGAATAAACATTTATGTGGCACCTACTATGTATCAGGCATTATGCTAAGAGGTTTACAAATATTATCTCATTTAATCCTCACAACAACCCTTCAAAATAGGTGTTATTACCATCTTCATTTTACAGGTGAGTAAAATAAAGCAAACAGAGGTAAAGCGGTTTGCCCAGAGTTTTAGGGCTGGATTTTAACTCAGATCTTCTTGTCTCCAGGGCTAATGATCTATCCACTGTGCCACTGGCTGCCTCAACCTATTGATTAATTGTGGAGTGATTTGATTGAGAGCAAAGACTAAGTGACTGCTTGCCAGGTTTCTTTCAGAGGGAATTTCTGTTCAGGTAGAGGGTTGTACTAAATGGCTCCTCAAATCCGTTCTAACTCTGCAATTCCAGGTTCCATAACATCTTATGTTTCTCATCTCTTAAAGGTTTATAAGGCACTTTCCTCCCCAAAGCCCCATGAGATCAGTCCTGCAAGTACCATGTCATTATCTCCGTCTAAGAGCTGACATTGAGAGATGGGAGGGGATTCTCAAAGTGGGTGTTGGTTTAGGAATTCAAAGCTGGGTGGGGGCTTGAACACACGTTCTCTAGCCATGTAGTTGGGGGCTCGCATGAAGATCAACAATCCCCACCTTGAGGGTTGCTTCTAAGAGGGTGCAGGCGCGTCTTCCACTGCTAAGTTTGTTCTAAGCTCTCCAAGAGGCAGGCACCCAAACAAGATCAAGCCAAAAGACGTGTTGGTGCGTTGGCCTCCATTTCTAGACCATCTGCTCCCGTGAGCTCATCTCCACCCTGGGCAGTCGCATGGACTACAATGAGATCTGGCAGAGTGGATGCTGGCAGTCTGAGGATCCTCTGGGACAAGCACAAGGCAAGCCCAGAAGCCTAAGGGATGGACCAGAGGGGTCCAAAAGCACAGCATTCTCCCAGGAGAGATCAAACCAGGGAAAAAGGAGGGGACCTAGATTGGAAACTGAGGGGGGTAGAGATTTTAAGGTTAACCATCTAGGCAGAGGGTCTTCCACTGGTCTCTAAGCTATAACAAGCATGAGTCCCCAGCCTGGAGGAAGAAGGGGCAAGAGGAAAGCTAGTCTATGGAGAGGGTACCTTAATTAGAACTGGAAAGAGAAAAGACCCCTAATCCTCAAATACGAAGAATTTCAGTTACATTAGCTCATTTCACATATGGAACATAGAATGTCACAACTGGGAAGGCCCTTAAAACACAGAATGTCAGAGCTTGGAGGGCCCTTAGAACACAGAATGTCAGAGCTGGGAGGGCCCTTAGAACACAGGATGTCAGAGCTGGGAGGACCCTTAGAACCCAGAAGGTCAGAGCTGGAAAGGATTTTAGAACCCAGAAGGTCAGAGCAGGAACAACTTTAGAACCCAGAATGTCAGAGCTGGGTGGGGGGAGACGTCATAACACAAAATGGCAGAGCTGCAGAGTGGAGGGACTTTACATATCCTGTGGCCCAACCCTTCCACAAACAGTGGATATGCAATGATAGCATACCTTTTGTCCCTTACGTTTCTCCATCAGGAACCAGGTCTCTGGAAGAAAAGTTCCTTTCATGATTTTTCTCCTTACTCCTCTAGACCTTTGGTTAGATGATCTGACTGTCCTTTATTTCCTCTCCCAGGTGGCTTCCAGCACCCCTTTTCCCAGCCTTATCACTTGTTCCATCTCCCTTTGCACAGCCAAGCCTGGATCTGCCAGCCGCCTCTCTCAATATCTTGCCTGGCTTCCTTCCTCCCCTCAGGGCTCTTGGGTGCAAGAGTAGGCCAGGGCTCTCGCAATCCACTTTTCCACCTGTCTCAGCCCTGAGTAGCTGTCAGGCACTCCCAGCCTTCCCTCTTCCGCTTCACTGCCTGGTGCTGTCACCTCTGTCCCGGTCCTGCCAAGCATTTCTGTTCCCATCTACAGTGGAAATGTGTTATACTCTGCCAGTTAAGCAACACTCTGGGCTCTAGGAGATGAAGAGAAGCTACCATGTTCAGCAGTAGTAGGTTACATGAAGCCCTTGCACGGTAGGAAGAGCCTGGCCTGGGGATCAGCAGACTTCAGTTTTCAGTCTCGATTATGTCACTAACTCATTCTGAGAGCCTGGGAAAGTCATTTCATCTTCTTAGGCCCCAAGCCCTGATTCTTTCCTTTGTGAACTATGGCGGGCTGGACTCAATGATTCCTATGGCCCCTTTGAGCTCTCAAATTTCATTTTCAAAGGTCCCTCTCAGCTGTGACATCCTATGTTCTAAAGGCCCTCCCAGCTCTGACATTCTGGGTTCTAAGGGCCCTCCCAGCTCTGACAATCTGAGTTCTAAGGGCCCTCCCAGCTCTGACATTCTGGGTTCTAAGGGCCTTCCCAGCTCTGACATTCTATGTTCTAAGGGTCCTCCCAGCTCTGACACTCTGTGTTCTAAGGTCCCCCCCAACTTGACATTCTGGGTTCTAAGGGCCCTCCCAGCTCTGATTCTATATGTTCTAAGATCCTTCCAGTCCTGACATTCCATGTTCAAGGCTTTTTACAGCTCTGATCTTCCAGCTGTGACACTTTGTGCTAAGAGTACTTCCAGTTTTAAAATTATGTGACAATTTCTTATATTTCCTCCAGCTTTGTAACACTTAAAGCCCTATATATTAGACTTGATATTACTTTACTGCTCATCACGGCTTTTCTGGAGTATTTTGTCCTCATCGCCACCTGATCCCCCATTTTATGGGGATCTAGGCACTGGGAGACAAGCCAGGATATGGAATCTAAATCCCATTCTTGGTCTCTTCCCCTGATTCCACCATGATAACTCATTTAACCTGGCCTGGCCCAAGTGGCACTGCCTGTCCCCCCTCACGGCCAGCCCTGTCACTCTCAGACCTAAGCTGCTGAATAGACCCAGCACACTGGGGCTGCTGAACAGCTAGGCGGCATTCCTGGACGCAACCAGACACGAAGATAAAGCCCAACAGCTTACAATGGGCCTGAGTGAGCCCGAGGAACCACCCAGGCTGACCAACACCCTCCACATCTCACTTCCAAAGCATAATGGGCTGTCCTACCTTCCTAAGCAACTAGGAAACAGTAGTGACCCAAGGAGGCTTGGTCCCCTCGCAGAGGAGGGAAAGACCTCTGCTAGAGGGAGGGTGAAAATCATCTCCTCCTCCTGGAAGGAGCGCGTTAGCTCCTACTCTCTTGGTTTTACTGCTGAGCCCAGACCTTAGGGGCCTAAAAACTGCTACAGAGCTCCGGAGTGTTGCAATCGCCACCAAATCTGGAACTAGAGCTAATTCTCTTTCACTGGGGGTGTCTGTTGGGGAAGAAGGGACCCAAGCTGGTATGGGACAGCACATGCCACCCTTGGGCTTGGAGTCACAAGAGATGGCTTAGAGCAAATCTCGGTTCTGACAGTGACCTTAGATTAGCATCTGAAAGTCAATCCCTGTTCTAACATTCTATGGTCTCCGAAGTCCAACATTAGCTGTGGGACCAAGGTCAACTCACACAGCCCTGTCTGAGCCTCAGTTTCCCCACCTGTGCAAAGAAGACAATCCTCACCCTCCTCAGAGGGTTGTTATGAGAGAGTGGTCTGGTAAATTTTGGTAAGTGGAATTGCAGCTGCTACAATATTTAAGTAGGCAGCCTAGGGCAATGGAAAGAACCCCAGGGCTAGGCTCTTCTCCAGCTGTTTTTGGATTCCCTACCCCACCTCCCATCCTTCTAGACAACACCATTTTAATAACAACTCTGAGAATCTGGGCTTTATCACTTCCCACCTGTGTGACCTTAAACAAGTTGTCTCACCTTTTCAAGCCTCAGTTTCCCCATCTGCAAAGTGGAAATAAAAAGGCCTACTTCTTAGGTTTGTTGTGAGGAAAATGTTTTGTAAAGTAGAAGGTATAATAAAAATTTAAAAAAAAATTAAAGTTCCTAGGACAGATCCAGGAGCGACCTCAGAGGCCCTTGATTCCAACCCTTCTCATTTAAAAAAAAAATCTTTTCCTTTTTTTCCTACAACATATCATTTAAAAAAATAAATTTGCATTGCTATCTTTCATTTTTACATCTCAATTATTTCCTCTCCCTGCCCCCTCCAGGGAGCTAACTCTTTATAACAAAACAAAAAGAGGAAAAACACAGCTCAGTAAAACTAACCAACACACAGGAAAAAAAACAAAACTAATAGTAACAATAGCTAAGATTTATATATAGCACTTACTGTGTGCCAGGCACTGTGCTAAGGGCTTTACCATTATTATTTCATTTAATCCTTCCAGCCATCCTGGGAGGTAGGTGATATTATTACCCCCATTTTACAGATGGAGAAACTGAGACTGAGGAAGGTTAAGGGCATTTGCCCAGAGTTATACAGCTAGGAAGTGTTTGGGGAAGGACTTGAATTCAGGCCTCCCCAACTCCAAGTCCAACACTTTATTCACCAGGCCAGTTTTCCACACCCACAGTCCCTCACCTGTGCAAAGAAGGCTAGAAATTGCCTTCTCAAATCTCCTCTTTGGGGTCAAATGTGGTCATCATAATTTCACAAGACTCAGTCTCAACTATTTTCCAATGCTACCCTAACCCCTTCATTTTCCAGATGAGGAAACTGAGGCATAAAGAGGTTAGGGGACATGCCCAAAGACATACAGGTAGTAAAGAGCAGAAATAGAATTTGAACCCAGGTCCTTTGATTCTGCCCCCCACCTCTGTCAGCATTAGAAAAAGTGCTGCTCGCACCAGTCCCTCCTGCTCCAGCCTGTGGGGAAGGCCCATAACACCCATCTCGCTCACAACCTGTCTCAAACCTGCTGGGCCACCATGTCAGCAGTTTGGCTGGAGTCCTGGGAAGCGCCCCTGCTCATCAGCCATGAGCAGGACCTGACAGTGAGAACATCGGGCTCTGCGGGCTTGGGTTTGGGCCAGAATGTCTCTGAGCCCTGTCTTGGTCCCCACCTTGAGCACATGACAAGCTTCAGGGCCTCCAGGTCTGCTGGCCAGAAGAGCTTCTCTTAAACCACAGAAGGCGCCTGCATTGGAGGAGGGCCGAGGAGCAAGCCTGAGACAGGGCTACTGTGGGGTGTTGACCCTGGCAGATCTATCCAGTTTCATGGAACCCAACCACATGAAACACTTCTAGAGCATGACTTAGTCTTCCAAGACTTTGTGTAACAGCAGTAACCACTACTGAACCAAGACAGCTCTGGATCTGGCATCTAAAGACCCGGGCTGGAATCCTAGGCCCTACTGCTAACAAACGAGCTCCGTGATTTCTGGTAAATCAGTTAATCTAGCTGTCTGCACGTTGTCTCCCTCACTAGACTGTGAGCTCCCTGAGTGCAGGGCTCTTCTGGTCAGCCAGTCAACTAGCATTTATTAAGCACCTACTACACACATGCCAGGCACTGGGCTAAGCTCTGGAGAAACAAAAAAAAAAAGGCAAAACCAGTCCGTGACTTCAGCTAGATATAGACAGGATTAACTGGGAATCAGGAACACAAGGAAGGGACTCGCATGAAGAGGAATAAAGAAGTCACATGGAGAAAGTGGGATTTTAGCTGGGACGGCAAGGTCGAAATTCAATGATGGTATGACCTTGGAACAGATACTGGTGTCAGAACCCAAAAGACAAGGGATAAGAGTGGTTGTCCACAGAGGGGATCACCAAGGGCCCCTGCCAAGTGCCCCTTCACTACCTGAAGTGTAGTGAAAAGCCAGGGTATCTGGGTTCCAATCCTGCCTCTCCTGTTGATGACCTGTTTGACCTTGAGTTTACTTCTCCTTTCTGGCCCTCAGTTAAAATGAGGGGATTGGACTAGAATTACTCCATACTTGGAATTCATCGGAGTGGGAGGGCCCTCCTTCCATACGGTTGTGGCACTTAGAGCATCTCAGGATTTAGAGCTGGAAGGGACCTTAAAAACCAGATGGTTTTCTAAATCTGACCCCTGACTTTTCTAGAGAAAAGTCCAAAAGGAGGAAGGCTGAAAAGGACAGACCCTAGGTAGAATGGTAATGAGAGAAAGAAATCCAGTCAATCTTGAGAAATGCTTGGACCAGGATTTCAGTGGGCATGCTCCTCTCTCCATCCCCACCCTACCCAAACCACACACACACCTACCATGTGGTCATGCCTACACCTGGGATCTCCAAACAAGCTACCTTTGTTTTCTTCTCCTCTGTTCTCATGAGAACTGCATGCACCCATGTGGGTCGGTGGCTGCTCCCTCAGGGCGGCAATGTTTTCTCCCATGAAGTAACATGAAGAGCTGGCTGAAGGCCCCTAGAGGTACCCAGAGGTTTTGGGGAGACAGGTCTAAAACACTTGTCCCTGCCTGGGGACAATTCCTTCAACTGTAAAATGGGGATAATAATAGCACCTACCTCTCTCAGGATTGTTGGGAGAATCAAATGAAAGAATATTTGTAAAGCATTTAGCATATTGCCTAACACATAGAAGGTGCTTAATAAATGCTTCTTTCTGAGTGCTTTGGGCGAAAGGATTGGACTAGACAATAAGTCCTTTCTACTTCTGACATTCTATACTCTATAGTTCTTTGTAGTTTTAACCTTTATTCTAAGGCTCCCCCTAGCTATAACATACTTCCCCCTTGACCCCCAAGTCCCATCTGGTTCTGACATCCTGTGTTCTACGGGCCCTCCCAGCTCTGACATTACGGGTTCTAAGGGCCCTCCCAGCTCTGACATTCCGGGTTCTAAAGGCTCTTCATCTCTGACATTCTAAATTCAAGAGCCTTTGAAGACCTAACATTCTATGACCAGTCAGTCAGTTAATAAGCATTTATTTATTAAGAGACTATGTGCCAGGCGCTGTACTAAGTTCTGATGATACAAAGAAAAACAAAAAACAAGGCTCCTGTCCACAAGCAGTTCACATTGTAATGAGGGGAGGAAACAGGGAAAAAACAACGTACATACAAGACATTCAGTGTAAAGGGAGGTGATCTCAGAAGGCACAGGCATGGACTCCGAGGAAGCCAGAGGGGAGAGGTGGAGAGAGGAGAGGAGGGTGCGCATTCCAAGCTCGGGGATGGCTGGGGAAAATGCCCAGTCTGGACATGCATCGTGACGCGTGAGGAACATCACACAAGGCAGTGAGCTAGATCAGAGATTGTGTGGAGGCCAACTTGCGAAGGGCTTTAAATGCCAAGTGGAGGAGTTTATATTTGACCTTGGGACACCAACCAACATACCCGTCAGCTTAGATTTGTCCAGAGAAAATAACCCAGGCTGCCAGCGAAGGAATGAGGAGGGCGAGGCTGTCAGCCTTCTGCTTTTATGAGCCTACTTTGGGGTTCCACCTGTTTCTGAGTTCACGGGGAATTTTGACATGGCAAGGGGTCGTTCTCTGGGCAAGAAGAGTAGGAGTGAGGAAGGCAGGATTTTATCAGCTCTTGGGTCTACATTAAGCCTTCTTAGGCAGGGGAGCCCTGAAGATGGGGCCTCAATGGGTGAACAGGGAGGCATGTTTGAAAAATCTTCAGTGTCTTCTCCCCATCTTTGCTGAGCCTTTCTTTAGAATATCTGCCAAAATCATGACTTGAGCCCCCGAGCAGCAGCTCTCATATCTGAATCTGCCTTTTATTCCTCTGCAACCCTTTTTTTTTTTGAGAGGCAATGGGGGTTAAGTGACTTGCCCAAGGTCACACAGCTAGTGAGTGTTATGTGTCTGAGGCCGGATTTGAACTCAGGTCCTCCTGACTCCAAGGCCAGTGCTCCATCCACTGCGCCACCTAGCTGCACCTCCTCCCCCTTTTTTTTGCTTTTTCTTTTTTTTTGGTGAGGCAATCAGGGTTAAGTGACTTACCCAGTGTCACACAGCTAGTAAGTGTCTTACTTTAGGCTCGCTGCTGCCAACCTGGACTACTGCAATAGCTTGGGGAGGAGTGTTCTTTGCCTCTGTCCTTTGTAAAGCTGTTCCCTTATTATGCGATTTTGGTCTTGTCTGCCAATTACGATCTGTGCAACCTTGGGCAGGTTAAGTGAGCCTCCCCCCACCTCAGGCCTCGGTTTCCTTTTCTGTAAAAGGCTGGCTCCTTCCAGCTCTGGAGCTAGGATACTATGTCATACCAAAAACCTCCAGTGGCACTTTTCTCTACTCAGTCCATCTCAAAAATCTTTTCCTGACATTTAAGGTTTTGAGGTCCTGTACTATCCCTTTTTTTTTTTTTAACTTTCATCGACGCTTTTTCGTTTCCCTTGAAAACCGCTGTCAATTGCCATCAACTCCCTCATCTAACAAATAAACAGTCCAGCAAAATAAACCAACGAGGATCCACTGACCAGCTCTGAGGAGTGCTTCCTTCCGTGGCCCCGTTCACCACCTCCCCTTTGAGGCAAGCTTCACTAGACTGTGCCTGGTCACTGCACTGACCAAAGTTCTGGTCTTTCAACGCTGCTTTTCTTTGCGTCGCTGCAGCAGTCACACAAATAGTTCTCCTGGTTCCACACACCTCATTCGGTGCATCGCTTCATACATGTCTACGCTTCTCTGAATTTTTCCTATCCATTCATGGTATCATAAATATGCCATTATATTCATGTGCCACAGTGCAGAGCTATTCCTCAACAGAGGCACCTGCTTCTGTCTTGAGTTCTTAGCTACTATGAAAAGTGTTGTTCTAAAATATTTTTGTAGCTCTCAACACAACGTGCAGTATTTATTATATAGGCTTTCTTGAAATGGAAATTTATCATATATTGTGAATCCTCTCTCACTTTCTGCTGAGCACATGGCAATGCTTTTTTCTTTTCTCATTTTGTATTATTTTAGTTTTAGTATTTAAGCTTTTTTTCCTATTTTGTATTGAAGTTTAAAATAAAAAAATTAACAAAATAAAATATTTTTTGCATTCGTGAGACAGTTTTCCACCTTCAACCTCCTTGTGGTACCTGACTCGTAGTGGAATTGCTAGTTAAAAGAGTTTACTACTTTAGGACAAAGGTACAGTGACTTTTGAGATATAATTCCAAATTGTTTTCCAGAACTGTTGGACCAACTCAGTTCTACCAAGTACATGTGAGCATGCCTATCTTTTCAAAGCCTCTCCAACATTTGCTACTTTCATCTTTTGCTTATCCCTGCCAGTCTTATGCATGTGAGGGGAAACCAGTTAATTTCATTTGCATTTCTCTTATTGGTGATGTAGAAAATTGCTGATAAGATTGACTATTCATTTCCTCTGACCACTTACCTGTCAGCGAACGGCTCTTGGTTTTACACAGTTGTACTGACTGCCTATATATCTTGGATGTCAGACCCTTAAAAGAACTTGTTGCAACACTTTCTCCAAATACCATCTTCTCTTCTAACACCAGCTGCCCTCATTTTGTGCATGCAAAATTGTCCATTTCCTCTTCTATGATCACTTCTGTCCCTGAAAGAATTCTCTGCTTCACCAGAGTAAGGTACTTGCCTCCCTTTCTAACTTTCTCTTTTATTACTCCCCTCTTTTAACCTGATTTTCTATCCAAATTAACTTAGTTTCCAACATGAGTGACCCTCTCTGACCTCTGCCTTCTTTTACTGCTCCCTATGGCTAGGAGATCATTCCTCCCTCTGTTCGTCCATAGATCTATCCCCCAATGCCCAACTGAATTGCCACCTCCTCTGAGAAGTCTTCCTTATGGTCTTTCCGCTTTGGTATCAGATCTGTACCACTCTAATGTACTTATTACATAATACCATGTACTATCATGCTCTTCTGAAGATATTTTAAGATAAGAGATTTAGAAGTTAAGACCTGAGAGCTCAGTCATCTGAGGTTTCCTATTTCCTCATTAGACTGTAAGCTCTATGGGGGGGGGATAGGGAACACATCACATAAACACTGCATCTCCTCCCAAAGCAGGCACTGTGACTCCCAGCTCCTAGGTCCTCTGCCCCTCCATGTCTCCCCTACATTTAACAGTTTAGGAGAAGGGAAAAGGAGGGTATGGATGCTGCTATCAGCATTCTAAGCACCACCCTCCTGGACTTTGGACCTTCCCATGATGTCACTATTATGGGAAGGAACAGAAGGGCCTTGGGTACGTGGTTATAGATTTCCAAAAGTTGAGGAAATATGGGAAGGAGAGCTTAATGATTTCCCCAAAAGAATGTGTCAGAGAAAACACGAGTATTTACTGTTTTTCCTGTGGGGCTTCTCTCCCCTCAGGACAGGAGTAACTTTGCACTCAATAATGTAAGATTCTTTCCCTCAAAAATCAGTAGTGTTGTTTCCCTCTTTCCTCAACCTACCTTATATCCCTCCACAGGATGAAAGCTCCCTGAGGCAAGGACTAGTTCTGTCTTTATGTCTTCAGTGTGTAGCACAAAATTCTCGCACATAATGTGTGCTTAATAAATGTGTGCTGTTTGCAGAACCAAACTGAAAAAGGTGAAATTAGTCACATGTAGTCCTTCTGTTCAGCCGCTAAGTGAGAAATACTCAATGATTCCATGGTAGAAGGAGGGTCAAAGACAAACTCCCTATGAACACTCCTGCCCCTAGTTTGGGACTACAAGAAATGCTGAACTAGTCACCCTATCCAAGGAGGTATCCAGGTGAACTCACATAACTGGGCTTTTGGAAATTCAAGTTAAGAATTTTCCATGACTACTTGCAAAGGCCATCTTTTTTCCCCAGATAGATTGCCTTGGTAAAGGAAAAATCAACTATGGTAGACAAAAACAGGAGATAAATCAATAAAAGAAATTACACTGGGGGAAGAGGGAGGGAGGGAAGAAATATTAATTCAGAGAACCAAGAAGATCACTGGGCCTAGGGAGATGCCAGGGTGAGAAGGGGAGCAACACCCTGATCTCTATTCCCTCAGTGGATGCCCACGGAGGTTCTAGTTAAGTCCAGGCAGCTCGGAATGAACCACTGGCCCTCTCATTCGCAGTGACCTCTCTCTCTTTCGCAGAGCCTTGCTCCTCTAAGGGAGGGGGGATGAGGTAGCTGTACCTTGTCCCCCTCCCTTAGAGGAGCAAGGCTCTTGTTCATATTCCCAGTACCGAGCATATAGCCTCCCTTAATAAACGCTAATGAGCTGAACATCTACCATCTGAGAACGGCTACAGAAAAAATCCAGGATGCCAGTAAACCTGCGTGGTTCAGCAAACAGCAAACTGGCTAAGCAGCATTGAGGCTGTGGCCAGAGGGTTCAGATGCATGTGGTTCACTGAGTTCAGCCCAAATCGTTGGACTGTGGGATCAAACTAAAGTCCCAGACACTTCCAAATGACTGTCAGTGGCTTCTCAGCCACCACTGAGCATAGTTGTCTTCCAGATAAGAACTCAGAAGCCAGACATTCTATTTTTATAGCCCCCTTTTTTCCCCTATCAGAGAGCATTAAGCATCATGTGTTCTCGTGATCCAGACTGTAAAAGGTGAGTTACTAAGAGAAAAGGTATGGGCTTTGGCTTCAGGAGGATAGGAATGCTGCTCCAGCCAAGACACATTGACATCCTCCCATCCTGTTCCACCAAGGGGCTCCAAGACAAGAGATCCTGATTCCTCCATTGGTCTCTGCTGAACTTCTGAAACTGCTGGGTTTGCTCAAGGAAAAGAAGTTCGTCACCAGCAAAACTGAAAGGTGTAAGCACCAACCAAAATGTCCTTTTCAATGGGTATTTATTCATTCACTTATTTCTCAAGATGTGCACACTCAAGTATTGTTTGGCCAGGACAACTCATGGCCCCTTGGTATGTACAGGGTCCTCCAATTGCTTGGGGTATGTACGTATAACTTCATAGCTAATGCACCACACACAAGATAAAACAGGAAAGTCTAAACCCCCCAAGCTGCTCCCACACAAACTGAGGGGGAGGGGGGACGCTAACAGCAGCGCCCCTCGGAAAGAAACCAAAGCACGAGGAAAGAAGAAACACAGGGGAGGAAGGCAGGCTGGGGTCCATCATGGCCGGTCACTCTCTTGGGCTGGGTGGTCAGGGGATTGAGTTCAAAAGGTCCTTCAGGAAGTTGTCAGCGAAGTTGATTTCTGAGAGGAGTCCTGGAAAATAGCACAGGAGAGTTTGTCAGGATCAGAGGAGCCTGGGAGGTCCTGCTGAGTCACAATCCGGAGCAGGTGGGGGGCTGCCCCCCACCCCCACCCCAGGGCCCTGTCTGCAAGGGAAGCCCTGAGGCTTAGAGCCGAAAGCCACCTGGAAACAGGGCTCAGATGAGAGGGGGCGGAGGCAGCATCAGCCCATGCTGTGTTTGTGTTTTTGTTTTTGCTTTTTAAATGACTTGCAGGGTCACACAGCTAGTAAGTGTCATGTGTCTGAGGCCAGATTTGAACTCAGGTCCTCCTGACTCAAAGGCCAAGTGCTAACTACTACGCCAACTAGCTGCCCCCCACACTGCTTTTAAGCTCAGAGAGAGGAAGTGACTTGCCCACAGTCACACAGCTAAGAAGTCGCCAAGCCAGGATTCAAACCAAAGCTGCCTAACGCCAGCACTTTGTGACGATGCTGACAACAGAGCTGATGGTCAGCTACAACTCCCTCTCAAAGCATTTCTGTGAGGACGATCCTAAGCCTGTAGGACGCCACCCTCATCGTCTGGCTCTGGCTCTCTTGGGTTAGGGAGCCAGAGGCAAGAGGCCATGACTAACCAAACAGAGATGCTCATTCCGAGGCCTCCCCATTGCCGACCAAAGCCCTCGTGCTCTTGCCCCTTAACCTCTCCAGCTTTCTTTCACAACCTCCTCCCCTACTCTGAACAAAGGGGCCTGTTCCCCATTCCTGGAATAAGCGTGTGGGCTGCCCCCTCCTTCCCAGCTCCAATATTTGACAAAATCCTATGCATGCTTCAAAGCCCAGCTAAAGAAGCCTTCCCTAATGTCCCCTGGGAGAGGTGACGTCGCCCCTCCTTTGAGGTCCCAAAGTCATTTGAATTGTACCTCTTTTGTGACAGTGACACTTATCTGTCTTGTTTTGTAATTATCTGCCTTGCTATCATCCCAGCCTCTAGGCTGTGCCAGGCTCCGTAAGGGCAGTGCCCATGCTGTCATCATCTTTGCACACCGTCTATGTTAAGCACAGGACCCTTGCACACAGTAGATGTTCAATAAATATTTATTAGAGGACAGGTCAACATGGTCTCATTTATGCATAAGGATATCAGGGAGAAGTGGTAGAAATCATTTCTGTTTGAATTTGAAAAAAAAATTTTAAACTTACATTTGAAAATAGGTGTGTCTGTGTGTTCTGGGAGTTCATAACAGCTCAGGAAAAATAATGAAGTTATAGCATAAAGTTCTGGCTTAGGAGGAGCCTGAAAGTCAATCAGCCGCCCCAACTTGCCTGTGGATTCATTCAGCTCCTTTCTCCTCCCTGTACCATGCTGAGATAAACAACACTGCCTCTCAAACTGAGGCCAAGTGCCAGCCTGAACGGAGTCCTCTTAGCCTTTCCCCCCGTAAGCCCTAACTTGAAGCGAACTCTGCCACAGTTTCACTTTCTGTGAAGGGCAGGAAAGGAGGTTAAGGGTCTAAAAATGTAAAGGCCCTCCCTCCTCTGCTAGGAGCTCGTGCTGGCTTGCAAACTTCCTTGCCACAGACTGTGAGATGGTGACATTGTTAAGAGAAGAGAGATCATGTCCCTAGGAAGGGATGAAGAAATAAGAAGTCCAAATAGCAATGACTAGATGTCCCATGTAGATGGAGGCGGGATGACTGAGCTCAAGCAGAAACAAAAGGTGTAAAATGATACAAAGCTTCCCATCAGATCAAACCCAAAGAACAGTCAAATAGAAAGCTAAAGGATATCTTCTACAGTCCCTTTGGTGAAAGAAAGCGGGCCCATAATTAATGATGATGATAATAAAAACTTATTTTTTCAGTGACCAAGTGATCTAAGTTGTCCTACATCTATATCCTCCAGAACCAGAGGGCAAGTTTCTGGACTAAATAATTTTTAAAATTACTATTATTTCTACAGTATAAGCTTTACAATGTGTTCCTCACACTAACCCTCCCTGCACTTTGACAGTACAAGTACTGTCAAACCACCATTGTTTTTCATTTAGGTTAGGAGACTTATAGGGTAGGTCACCTTGTGCTCTATTGCTCTATGCAACACATTATTCCATTCTTGCTTGCATTTTCTGGTGGGTTAGAATAGTAATGTGTCATTAGAATTTACTTTCCCTTACATCTGAAGGTCTTTTCTCCTGGTCATTTGCAGAATTTGCTGTTTTTCAATGGAATTATTAAATTTAAGGACTATGTATCTGGGAGCTTGCAGCCTTGGGTTTTTTTTTCTTCTGGAGGTAATCTACGGATTCTTTCAATTGGTACTTCAATTTCTGTGTTCAGAAGTTCCAGGAAGTTTTCTTGTACTATTTCTCTTGTAATGGAGTGTTCAGGTTTTTTGATTTGTTGTACTCTGCTGGGAGACCTATAATCCTTAAAGCTGTCTCTATGCATCCTGTCTTACATGTAAAGCACACTTCCTTTAATGTCACTGCTTTATGCTTCTCTTCTTCCAGATTGTCCTTTACTTCCACTCCTCTGGAGAACAGAGTAAGGCTGATGACGTTGCACAGCTCTGCCTCACTTAAATCCAATTCACCTGCAAGCCAAGACATCACCCTCCTGATGTCACAGAACAAAGGACGAATAACAACAACACTTACATGTATTTGCATTCCCAATCAGTTATCTTCTCTTCTGTTTCTTTGGGGAGACTTGCCACTGAAGGATTCAAGTTTTTTAATTTTGCCAATTATTCCCGCTGTGCAGGCCCAATTCTTATTCTCTTTTAAACCATTTGCTGTGGTACCATTTCTCCTCAAAATCCACAGGGCCCTCTGCCTCATCACGTATTGAATCATTTTCCTCTGTTTTGCAGTATTCATCCACAGGTGCCTGAACTCCTGTGCTAAATATGGAGACCATTATTTCCTTGGGCTGTTAATGTCTTCCCTGTTGGTTTATCTACTTAAGCTCAAGGTCCTTGAATTTTCTTCCTCCGATATTTCCATCTTTTCTTATTTCCCCCCATTGCTCACTTTCTGACTTGGTCCTCTCTGATGACAGTTTCCCCGGGAGCTGGACCTCAAAGCTCTCAGCCTCCTCCCATGCTGGACAACTCACAGTTCACCAGCCCAGTTTCTATCCCAAGTAACTTCTGGGGGGAGGGGCAGAACTGATCCTATCTGGATACCGGACTCTATCCTTCAGGGTTAGTGGAGTGCTGCAGTTTCTCCTTCCCCCTGTTCCTCAGTTCTCTGGCCCAGCGGTCTCCATGTGCTGCCCGGCTTCTATCACATATCAGCAGATTTCTGCAGTATGGAGTCCGGATCTCTGAGCTGAGCTCTATTATCAGCCTGTGGAGTGGCTTAGGCAGTTTTGGTGCTGGAGTATGGCGAACGGTGGGAGAGCAGGTAAGGGGTGAGTACTTGTTAGGGGTTAGTTAGTTCATGGAGTTTTAACCTCGTTTGGAATCCTGGTTTCCTATACTAGAGAGACAGCTGAAACTACTTTATCTCTGGCACATAATTTCTGTTTTGAAGAGGTGTGAGAGACTGTGAAGACCAGAGAATATGTCTAGACCACCATCCTGTCAGGTGGCCTGCAAGTCTGTATGAGTATTGTCATCCATATCTTATTTTTAAGGCAACTGAGGTTCAGCAAAGTGATGGACTGGCTCTGAAGTGCTGCAGTGGGGACCTAGGACAGGCTTCTACACTCTGAGGCCAGAGTTTTTTTGGCTGCCTAGAAAACAACAGGAAGGATGTTCATGAGGCTCACCTAGCTCGAGGAAGAAATCCTGGATGGATCACTGCAGACGCTTAGTCCCAGGCTGGTCTCTAAGAAGTTGCTTTTTCCTGGTCACGTGGTATATTCCAGTGTGCTCATAATTAGGACAGCAAGTTTGCTGTGAACAATATCTGTACAGTGGGCAAAGGCAGCCAGGAGCCAGGAGGCCTGTGTTCTAGTCCAGGCTCACAGTGACGGCCTCCTGTGAAATCAACCACCCAATATTATCTTCTCTCCTCTGAAGAAATGTGCTCTGCTTTTCTTGTGCTTTGATCTTTAGAGTGTGTCTTAAAGAGCAACATCTTGCCAACAGCACTGGGGTGGGAGTCATAAGATTTGGGCTGAAGTCTTGGTTCTGTGCTAACTGGGGAAGTCCCTTAATCTCTGTGGTTCTCTTATGCTTCCTCATCTATAAAATGGGAATAATACTTAGAACACTTGACTTGCAAGACTGTAAGAATCAAATGAACTGATCTATGTGAATTGACTTTGTAAACCACAAAGTACCATAAAAACCTCCATTACAAACATGTATAACTTGTGTGATTACAACCTCTCAGGGCCTCGGTTTCCTCAACTGCACAAGGGAGTCAGACAAGGTGATCTCTATAGTTCTTTCCAGCTCCAACTTAATGGGTCATGCTGCACCGTAGCAAAACCACTGAATTTCAAGCTAGAGGCCTTGTGTTCAAATCCTGGTTCTGCTAAATACTGCCTGGGTGATTTCTGGCAAGCTGCTGAAGGTTTCGGGACCTCTGGCTCAGACTAGAAGACCTCGTTCCATTTCTTTCTGGCTCTAACTCTGTGATCCCAATTACAAGAGCAACTCACATTTCTAGAGTGCTTTAAAACTGAAAAAGTGTCTTGTTTTGTTTTTTAAATTCCATAAGGAAACCCAAGAATTATTATTCCCATTTTGTAGAGAAAGACAACGAAACCCACAGAGGGGAAATGACCTGCCCAGGGCCACACAGGCCCATGTCTTTGGACTGCAGGCCCCGGCTCTGTGCACTAGGCAACACTACTCACTTCCTTAGCATCACTTTCTCTGTGCTCTATAAATCTTACAAAAGCCATTGCACAAAAACAATGACATTTTGACCTGAATTAATAGAGTGACTTCAGGCAAGTGTCCTCTCTGGGCCTCAATTTCCCCATCCATAAAAAATGAAAGAGATTGAACCCGATGATGCCCAGGGTCTCTTTTGGCTTTACCATTCTTTCTATTTGGAATCCATCACAGACCCACGAGCCCAGACTCGGGTGATGCATTTATCAGCCACACATCACAGAGAACAGAAGCAGCAGCACCACAACTCTGACGTATGGTAACGTTCACTCTCCACTCTGCGTTCTCTTGCCGAGCAGAACGTGAAAAGCTTTCTGCCTCAGTAGCTCCTGCCCTGCCAAGTGAGAAGCCTCTGGGGCATGCGGCAGCATCTGGTTTCAGGAATGAGTCTTACCACTTGACTCTGGACAAGTTCTACATCTTTCTAAGCCCCAGTTTCCTCAGCTGTATAATGGGAATAATCCTGCTCTTTCTCTACTTGCACCAGAAGGGAGTTGTCGAGATGGAAGATCATCTGTAGGAGAGTACTTTGTGGGGCAGCTAGGTGGCACAGTGGATAGAGTACCAGACCTGAAGTCAGGAGGACCTGAGTTCAAATTTGACCTCAGACCAAACACTTGACACCTACTAGCTATGTGACCATGGACAAGTCACTTAACCCCAACTGCCTTTAAAAAAAAAGAAAGAAAGAAAAAAAAGAGAGAGTGCTTTGTAACCTTGAAAGGATTCCACAAAGAGGAGTTCTCCTAGGGCTCAGATGTTCAGCAAAGAGATCGAGTTCATCACCTGTACCTTTCCCACCAAGTGGAGCTCCTGCCACAAGACAGCAGAGACACAGGGGCTCCGAGCTCCAGGGAGAGTAAATGAAGCAGGAGAAGGGGACTGCTTAGCCCCAGAGAGCAGCTTCCATTCATATGCTAATTTTTCAAGCCCTCACAAAAGCAGGATTGGGCCCAGAAGTGGGATGGCATCTCCACAAATCTTCCAGAGTCTGCCAGGGAGAGCTGGTGACAGCAGGAACCCAGAGACTCCTTCCTATGCCTCCTTAAACAAGTGTCTTTGAATGTCTGACTCCCAGTTCTGGCCTGGTGATTTGAAGGCTTAGGTGATGACCTTTAAAGCAGAGTTTGCATTAAGCATTCTAAAACAGAGATTATAATTGTTCCCCCTGAACCTGATCTTCCTTCTAATCTCACTATTTCTGCCTGTGACACCCTGCATCTTTGACTCTTCCCTTTTCCTCACCTTTCATTCACCTGTAACGAACACACACACACACACACACACACACACACACACACACACACACACACACACACACACACAGCCCCAGTAATTCCACTGTGATAACATCACTGATGTCCATTCTATTCCCATGGTCACCACTCCAGTACAGGGTCTCATTACTACCCACCTGAATTCATGTAGTAGCTTCCTAACAGAGCTTCCCACCTCCTCCAATTCTATTCTCCACTGCCTGTCAGATTCATATTATGTAGGAAGACCGGGGTTCAAATCCCACCTCTAAAAATGACTTCCTATGTGACCCTGGGCAGGTCAATTAAGCTGTGTCCCAGGCAACTTCCGATGATACCTCTACTATGTGACTGAACAAATCATAGAGTCAAAGTATTTATAGACTCCTCAACATAGAACTGATCAGGTTACTCCTTTCTCTGCTCCAAAATATTTAATGGTCCCTTGATACCTTCTGAGTACATTTCAAACCTCTTGGCCTAACACTCAAGGACCTCTACACTCTGGGGTCCCTTTACTTCTCTAGCCTCAACACATATTAATCTTCTGCTGGAGCCTAAAAGGATTATGCTTCATCCCTTTAACATGCCTGTGCTCCTGCCCCTTTGCTCTCCACCTGGAGTACCCTCCCTTTCCCTCTCTATCTACTGAATTTCTACCCATCCTTTAAGGCCTCATGTGTATGCCACCTCCTCCAAGAAGCTTCCCCAATCTCCTGTAGGTAAGACCTTTCCCCCTGGATCTCATAAGCACTTTGTTCTAGACTTCTTGAATGTCCTTACAATATAATGCTGTGTACTCAAGTTTGTATCTTATCCAAGTTCCATGCAGGCATCCTTAACTTACCTCAACTTTACACCTGCACTGATCCTAAGTGTACAGGAGAGGCCAAAAGGAACAGCAGCACAACTAGTAGCAATACCTTAGTTTGCTATGTGATTTATAAATGAATGAATAAAAGGGAAAAGAGTGACACTGACCAGCCACATCCACAAACTCTGAAAATGTTTCCACAGGCATGAACTCTTCCTGGAACGTTTTCAGGGCCTTGTCTGCAGCTTCATAGATGGGCATGTCATTGTGGCGGATAAACTCAGCTAGAGAGCAGGACCAGCCTCCCTCTGTGTTACTGGTAGGCACCTTCTGCAAGAACCAACAAGAGACAGGGTCAGGACAAATATTACTCAAGGTCAATTTGGTTTTTCCTTAAGACAATCCAGTTATTTCAGTCTCTTGGAAAAATATACCACTTGCTATAAACATCAAAGTTATAGCTGGAGGACCTTTTATGGCTTCCAAGAACAACAAAACCCCAATTCATTCTGCTCCTAATAACCCATTATTAGACACTGCCTCACCTTAATCAGTATTCCTCAACTAGCTGAGGTGAGGGGGAGAGAAGGGAGGTGGGACCAGTAGGCAAGCCATTACAAGTGACTGAACCTCTCTGCCCTAGCATATTTCATTCCTGCACTTCCAAAAGAAGGCCCCAAATGAACTGCTTCGTTCAGCCTGGGAAAACAAAGTGCTTGAAAATTTGGCAGAGAGGTGGGCCACGGTCTTAACTGACCTGATCTTACAGATTTCACAGGTGGAAGGGCAGTAGGAGTCAAAAGATCTGGGTCCCAGTTTTACCTCTCTCTAGCTGTGTGATGTAGAAAAATCACTCAGACTCTCTGGGCCACTGTAAAGTTATGACAGCCCTGCCTACACTGACCATCTACCTCCCTGGGCTATTTATTGTGAGGAAGCACTAAGTGTGAATTATTACTCACCATATAATTTTAACACTAAAAGAGACTTCAGAAGTCATTTTGCAGATAGTAAACAGAGGAAATCAGTTGCCTAAAGTTACATAGCTATGACATGCTGTCTTCGTCCTACGTGCTTTGAGGGAGCTTATGCTCTGACTAGAAATACAAAACTTCCAAGTGTAAAAATGGCTTAAGAATCCTCATCAGCATCACAAAGTGCCAGGCTGTATCAAAACATATCATGAAAGCATGAGCAATGTTAAAGGAGTGAAGGCTTCCTCAAGAAGCTGAGTTGGGAGCAAGGAGAGGGGATATTCTTCAAAAAGAAATGAAGAGGGGGGATTCTTCCCCTGCTTAAGTCACCTTGGGTTCTTGGAAATAGCAGGTGAGGAGGAGGAAGAGGGAGGGAAGCCAGCAACGCTCAGGGAAGTCGCCTGGCTCACCAAAGGTTGCCACGTGCTTGCACCTGAGGAGAGCCGCAGGCAGCTTTCTTACCTTAAACATGTTGTAAATGAGATCGACTAGGGCCCAAAAGAGAAGTGCAGAACGATAGGCTGAGTAGTCTTTCACCGACTTATCTGTCAGTCTGGGAGGAGACAGGAAAGTGAGTTGTCAGCAACATCAGAAATGCCTGAGAACGGACTGTCCCACATGGCTCACAGACCCGATGTGGCTAACCTCAGACTTTGAGAGGGAAAATGTTTAGCTGAATTAGCTAACATTCCCAAAGTAGGGGTGAGTGGGCTGTGTGTGACCTGAACACAAGTGGCCTGCCAAATATCACTGAAAAAAGACAGTATCAGAAAAGGAGGTGAGCCAGTCTTAGCCCAGTGTTATGCTGGGACCCACAAAATAGGACAAATCCTATAACATGGTTTTGATCACAACAGGTAGACCCTTGTGGACAATCCATGGGAGATCATGGTCAAGAATCTCCCAGGAAAGGAGGCAGGGCAAGGGTTAAGACGTGCACCAATGGAAGGAACCACTATATTGATGTCATGACTGAAGTAGAACTCCAGGGCCACTATGTCTTACTTAACAAATTGAAATTTCTGATTGTGGTCAAATGCTGGGCAATACTTTGGTTTATATGTCTCTAAGAATATGTTTTCTTACATGAAACAGCTTACAATGAAAGAGGTAAACCTGGAGTTCAGCCTGTTAAATAGTAATATTCTCAGTGACTTCATGAAAAACTAGTAATTTTTTTGTTATTGTTTTTCTTTTTTCTTTTTTTGTTTAAGCAATTGGGGTTAAGTGACTTGCCCAGAGTTACAAAGCTAGTGAGTGTTATGTGTCTGAGGCCAGATTTGAACTCAGGTCCTCCTGACTTCAGGGCCGGTGCTCCACCCACTGTGCCACCTAGCTGCCCCCAAAACTAGCACTTTTACATGAAAAGAAGCAATTAAACTGGGTTTGGAAAAAGGACTGCAACTGTATTATTATTGTTAGGGGGTGACTGGTGATTTCATTAGCATCTTTGAACTCCTTTAGTGAAAACTGCCTCCACCGATGAACATTAGCATTTGGGTTTCTGTAATTTAGAGTCTAAGAGATTTGCCTGAAGGCAATGAGATGTTAAAGAATTTGCCCAAAGTCACAAAGCTAGTATGAGTAGAAACAGAGCTTCAAGTCAGGTCTTCCTTGACTCCAAGGCCAGCCCTCTCTCCAGATTATGCCCCAATGGCTCTCCTTGTATCATAATGTTGTGCTAAAAATGCGGGGTTTTTTTTCAGCTTTAAATTTTTTCTAATATATTCTAGCACACCAGTAACTTCACAACAATTTTCCTACTTAAAAAAATACTACCTGATACAGTAAAAATCTGTATTTTTGAGTGACTATGTCACTGCTGTCATCAATTAAAAATTAATGCAACCCATACACATTTGGATTTCCAATATGCACAACAACTAAACATAATAACATAAATGGAATACCTCTTCTCTAGAAGCACATAGTGGTTTTTTTGTTTGTTTTTAATGAAGAATTGCTTGGGCTTCTGAGTCCTCTTTATTTTTTTTTAATAATGAATTAATTTATTTTTAGTTTTCAACATTCACTTCCATAAGATTTTGAGTTTTAAATTTCTCCCTCTCCTCAGAAATATGTTTTGATGAATTATCACGGGGTATAATGGAAATGGCAAGAAGTACCTGCATTGCCTGACTGTAGCAGATCTGCTTGAAGCTAAAGCTCTGCTTGGCCATCATTCTCAAACAATGGAAAGAGACCTAGTTTTAGATGCCAATCTGTCCCTCACTCACCAAGGTGACACTGGGCAAGTGTGTTCCCCTCTCTAGGCCCTGACTTCCTTGTTGGCAAGATGAAGTGGGGAGCCATGGGCACCCTAGTGCAGCCATTACATTTTATAGATGCCAAGAGGCCAAGATGATTCACGTCGCTTCATCCCTTCCCAGTTTGGGCCCATTCCCCTTCCCCTACTTTTTTGGAGGGCAAAGAGAGTGGGGATGGCAGGGTTAGGGTGAAGGGAGTTTTAACAGTGAGCCAGGAGAGCCAAACAAACAGAATTCACCAAATACATATCATGTCAAAAACAGAACGGAAAAACTGCACTGACAAATGGCAAGACAGGGCGCACTGGCACCACCCTAACACCTTTTAAATCCTAGGATAATCCCAGGGCTCTTTACCACACCCCTTGGTCTCCAAGTAGCTTCATCCTCAGCTAATCCAGTGATTCAGTTCAGTCTCCTCCTTGGGAAACAAGGAGAACCCCTGTGACCTTCTCTGAAAAAATCCTAGTTCTAGGAAAGATCATAGTGGGACAGCTATGAAGAGAAATCTCACTAGGCCAGAATCCAAAGTCCCAGCTCTACAGATGCAAAAGCATCTGTGTAGGGCTCCAGTGGAACATGTCAGACTCCTAGTTTGGAGGCAATCTTAACAGCTGAAACAATACAAAGCAGTTCTCAGGGATGGCATCAAGGGCATGCCTTCATGGTGTAGGAGGGGGGACTAAATGCCATCTAATGTTCTTCCAACCTTAAGAGGCTTCTTGGATCCTTTAGGCATCATACAATTCTGAAATTCTATGATTACTAAAGATGACATTCTAGTTCCAAAGAAATCCAAGTTCATGGTTAAAATTTTTTTAAGTTTTCCTCAATGAATTTCTAAATAAGGTAGGAATGAGTCAAGAGAAAAGCTGAAGCATATTTAGCTGCAATGGGATGGTAAACTCCGTGCTTCTTCTAATGCCACCAATTACCCACTGAGCACTTATTCCCTTTCCTTTCTCACAGTGGGAAGCCTTTCCTGCTGCTTTCTAAGGCTAAACTCATTGAGAAGCAGGTGCCTTGTATGATAATGATAATCTACTTTGGCAACTCTCTGTATGTTTCACTTGCTATGACGTATGGCTAGCCACAGACATCTGCAAAGTCTTTGAAATTTTATAGATGAGGATTTATGCATTTAGACAGTAAGGGAAAGAGAAAGGAATGATAATTTCTATAGCATCTGTTATGTGCCAGGCACTGTACTAAGCGGGGAAGGGGAGAGGCAGAAAATATAAGACTGCGCCAGGTCCCATCACTAATAAGTTTTTGGGAAGGCGTTTATTTCTGTAACCCTTGCACAAATGTTAATAGTCAATAACAGACTTCTATTTCTACTTCTATGCATCCATTGCTATCTCTCTCCATTTATTGTGGAGGAACCTAGGACAACGGCACCAACCAAAAGGATGAGTCTCCCCACCCCACCTCTAGCATGGCTCTTTCCTCCCAGGGGTCTCTGTTACCCACACAGACCCAGTCTCTGCCAGTGAGAATTCTGCCCATTTCTCCCAGACCACCTACAGCCTTGTGTTGTTCCCTTTGGCTGCCTTGCTTTAGTAAGCAGAAATCTTGGGTGGCTCTACCCGACTTAATTATTTAAAGCCAATTAGTAAAGGTGACTAAACTGCTACAGAGAGATGGCAACTCAGAGTGTGGCTAATGCAGGATTTCCTAATTGGGCTGCAACCAAATCATCTTTTCTCTAACTGGTTTGGATGGTAATGGACTCCAGCTCCTTAATTGAATTCAAACAGGCCCTTGTGGGCTAAGATCACATGCCTGCTCTCCAGAGCCATAACCAAATAAACAATCACCACATTTTCCATTAATGTAAGTGGAGTTTTATCAGTAGCCCAGTATCCTTAACTTAACCTTATTCCAGGTTTAAGGAAGCAAATTAACTACTAATAATTTGGGTCTTAGCCTCTTGGGAAACACTGGGAAAGTGGGAGAGGCCCAGTGTCCTAAGATCACAGAGTGTTTGATCTGGAAGAGAGCATAGAGCATTACGGCTTCTTTACTTGGAGTTCATTCTTCTAAAAGAGTGTTTCTGGGGGAACTTTTCATTAGGTCCAAATCATGGAAAGTTGATAGCAACTGGCCTGTTTCTGCCTGAAATATTCCTTGAGGGGACAGAATGTTTACCAGAAAGAGCCCTGGAATGGGGGCTCAGAGACCCGAGTTTGAGCCCTGGCTCTGCCACTCCCTCCCTGTGTGACCTGCGCTAAGGTGCTTCAACTCTCTGGCCTCAGTTTCTTAATCTGTAAATTGAGAAGATTGGTCCAAATGGTCTCTAAGATCAAGCTATTTTGAGGGTGAGGGTGAGGAGACAGTAGAGTACATGGAGTGAACGATGGCTTTTTGACAAGGACAGGACAGAGTCAAGAGAAAAAAAGAGGGCGACAGAATTTAGGGATCTCACTAGCTCTCACTGGTTCGATTATCACCTTCACTCAGATGATTCCCAGACCTATCAATCTAGTCCAATCTCTCTCCTGAGCTACAAATTCACGTCACCAGTTCCCTTCACGTCTGGTAAGCCCCTCAAACTTAGCTTCTCCATGACAGACCTTGCTACTGTTCTGCTAAAAGCACCATTCTTCCCAGGCACCGTGGTGTGTAGCCGTGGTGTCATCCTGGACTCCTCTCTCCCAATCACCAGACAATCACCAGACAGATTCAGTTATGTTACTAAATCTTGTTTCTACTTTCACAACTCATCTCCACTCCCACAGCTGCCAAACTAGTTCAGGCCTTCATCACCTCTCATAGCCTCCCGACTGGTCTCCCTGCCTCACGTCTCTCCTTCCTGTACTCAATGCCAAAGTGATTTTCTTTAACGGTAGGTCTGACCATATCACCTCCCCTCAGTTAACTCTGGTGGTTCCCTCATATTACCTCCAAGATCACAGATAAAGTCCTCTGTTTGGCATTTAAAGCTCTTTATGACCTGGCCCCTTCCTACCTCTTCCTACCTCGGACTCTGCTCCACATACCCTAGATGCCGCCATATTGGGCTCCATCTCTTATTCCTATCTCTGTGCCTCTGTATGAATTCCTTATGCCTGAAATGCTCTCCCTCCCAACATCTGACTCTTAGGACTCCCTGGTTTCTCCTCCAGCAGGCCTTTCTGGTTCCCTCTAGCTACTAGGGCTTTTCCATCTACTCTGTATTTATATTCTAAGTTCTAATTTACACAAGTTGCCTCCTCTCCCCCATATTAGTATATAAGATCACTGAAGAACTATTTTTGCTTTTTGTAGTTTTTTTTTTAAATCTCCAGAAATGAGCACAGTGCCTAGTATGTAATAAGCACTAAACAAATGCATGCTAATTGAATGGCCAAACAGAGCAAAGTAATTCTACCCCAGGAAGCTGAACTTACTGCTCATTTTTAAATCAGAAAAGGAAGCCCTGAGTTCCTTCCATTCTGAACTCCTCCTATTCTATACATCAAGGTGAATGGGTTCTACTAG
Organism: Vombatus ursinus; assembly: GCF_900497805.2. NCBI lineage: Eukaryota > Metazoa > Chordata > Mammalia > Diprotodontia > Vombatidae > Vombatus > Vombatus ursinus. The sequence goes on along the minus strand of NW_020954662.1, from coordinate 5,025,027 downwards.
AATCCTGATCAGGGCTTCCTGCCCTTCCCCACTTGTGTCTCTCTTGTGACACCTACCTACTCGGCTGGCTTGAGTATCAGAACCTTCACATAGCAAGTGACTTTTTAGTCACTTAAAAACAACAACATGGGAAGAAATGAACTGGGACTGTCAGGGGTAAAAGCCAACTGTCAGGCATGGACATCAGCTTCAATGTGAATGAATTTGGCTGACAGGACAAGAAAGGGTTAACATCAGTTACTGAGTCAAATAAACATTCCTTCACTTAGTACATACATGTTGCTAAGCAACTCTTAAATACAGGGAGAATACACTAGTCACGACCACAGGGCAGCCACTTCATAAAGGAACAAAGAAGACAGGCAAGGTTGGGACTACTGACCTGCTGGCTCCCCCTGGCGCCACCGCTCGGGCCTGGGAGATCACCAGCAGCCTCCGCAGGATCTCCACTCGGATGGCTCGCCATCTCTCGGGGGGCAAGATGTGAAGGGCCAGAACAGTGTAATAGTGGGGCCCGTCCACCTCGAAGGCACTCTCCACCCACTTTTCCTTGGGCTGCTCTAAAAAGCTCTGCAAGTTCTTCTCTTCTCGGGAAGTTGCCCTGGTTCTGTAATACAAAGAACACCCCCCAAAATATGTGAAACCAGGGCTCGACCAAAGCTTCCTTCTTTTCACCTCTGAGCCCCTCTTTGACGTTTTCCCAGATCAGCGGCACTACGCCCCCAACCCTGCCTGCCAGTTCTCCATGTCTTTACATGACGTACACCCAAAGCTTAGGCTATGTTTGTATCTTTACAGTGAAGTGTTTTCTTTTCTCTTTATGTCAAGACAAGGTTTTCTCTGTCCTCTGCATCCAACATTGCTCCTACCTCCCTACTCTGCCCTCCTACATCAGCATCTTGGAATCCGGGGTGCAGATGGCAGGCAGCCTTAAACTGAGCCTGACAAAGTGGTCTGGGGAGAACTGGAGGAGGGAATGCAAGAAAAACATTGTTTCCTTCCCCTAGTTTCCAGACAATAGCCAAGGATATAATTATAGAATGTGCGAGTTGGAAAGGCCCTGAAAACAGTGTGTTAGAATGTCAGAGCTGAACAAAACTCTTAACACAGATGTGTCAGTGCTGAAGGAGGACTTGGAACCAAGAATTCTAGAAGTAAAAAGGGGACTTTTGAGAGATCCTTTAGTCTACACTCCTCATTTTCCACAAGGAGAAATGCCTGTGGAGCCCCACGCTGTGCCTCTGTAGGCTGGTTTAACTGTACAACTCAGGATGGAATCAAGAGCTCTGTTTCCCTGGAATGGAGGTTGCTCCCCAGCCCTCGTGCGTGAGGACCTCGCTGTTAATCCACCATCCAGGCATGGCTTTACACTGAGTTATCCAGACCCTCAGGTGTGCCTAGCTGCCATCAAGGGCACAAGTTGAAGAAATATCTGGATGGGGCTGTGATCTAGTATAATGGAAGGGTTTTCCCTCAGTGTAAATCTAACTGGCCAAAGGTAAGAAGTGTGGCAGATGAGACAGCAGGCCTCAGAGACAGGCAGAACCTCAGCAGGTTCAAAAGGGCCCCTGCTGACACATACTGACTGATCCTGTCACCCCGGACCAGAGGTGGCAAACACAAGGGCAGCAGGAGCCAGGACCAGATTAAAATGTAATTGGGAAACACTGAACAAAATAAATAAAAATACAACAGAGCACAAACAGCTGCTAATTTGTGGTTCTCTACATCAATATGCTGCCAGCAGGATCCATCTCTACTTGACTCGACCACCTGCTCCAGGTGCTACCCTCCCCTCTAAGCCTCAGGTCACAGAAGGTGCTGCTCTGCTGTGGCAGATGGAGGGTCCTCACCGGGAGTTCAGTCACACGTCTGGTCTCCGAGGGGATCAAACCCAAAGTCACCTGGACCCTGACTGAGCCCCGGACCTTACATCCACAGTGAGTGCTAGGGCTCTACCACTGAATCCTTTCACAGTCACGTCCCTTTCTGAGCCTCCGTGCTTCTCCTTAGGTAATGAATGGGCCCTGCGTGAGTCCCCAAATATAGCACAAAGAGATGGAAGTGCACTGATGCCCGTGCTGACGCTGCTTCGTAGCAGACTAAATCTTTTAGCGAGTGACGATGCATTGAAATATGGACCTGCCTGGGTGCATTCTATTTCTAAATGAAGAATGGGTGACAAGACCAGACTTTTTTCTTACAAGGAAATGGGAGGGAGAACTACAGTGTGAGGCAGAACCGAAAAAAGCAAAGGAAGACCATCCTCACACTAACTAGCCTTGGGGGCCTGGCCAAGGCTTCAGATACACTGTCACTCCTGGCAGACATGGGGCGGGACAGGCAGGGAGGTGGTCACTGTCCCTGTGAGTTGTCTTTTCTGCCCTCCTAAGCACTTCCTAAAGCACCTGGAGATGCCAACCTATTTGCTCTATAATTCAGGTCTGGATGAACAAAGCTGTCTTCTCTCCTGGCTGCCTTCCCATTCAGATGACATTTCCAGGTGATCTCTAGCCGTGTCCCCCCCCCCCCCCCCGCCAGCATCAACAGACACACATACAGCCCAAATGCATCTAGGAGGGAGATGAAGGCAACAGACTCGGGTATTTCTCTTGAACAAATAGGCCTTCAGTCTGGCCAATGGTAGCCATTTTCTACTATGCCCTGGGCTGATGACCCAGCTCAAGAGTTGCGCCTGGCAGCCCACAGACAAAGCAAGGAAAGCATTTGGAACGCCAATCCCCTCCTTTTCCTAGTAGTGGCAGTCACATCTCAGAGATGGTTGGCCTCCCTGTAGCATCAACTCCGGAAACAACATATGGAACAAAGAAAACTGAGGGAAGAGGAGGAGAGTGGCTGGGTGGACTAGAAGGGGATACTGACGTGTTCAGGACATAAAGCACGGTGTGAATGATGTACGGGATTAGGTGTATGTTGCTCTCTCTGCCGCCACCTCCTGTGTCTACGCTGAATGACTGCTCCATGGCAAAACGGAGGAAGAGTAACTTGATGTCATGAACATTAAGTTGATACGTGGGCTCTCGCTGTCCCGTGCACTCCTGGAGGTATGTGTTATGTCTGGAGAAAGCAAAAAGAAAGATCAGGAGAAGAAATGGAAACATTAACTTCTTATTTAAAATGTTACCTTCCCCCTCTTT
>NW_020954662.1:4940300-5021859 GCF_900497805.2 Vombatus ursinus | reverse complement strand
TTCAAACGGATCAGCTCAGTAACAGATTTGCAGGTAAAAGAGGGGGCTAGAAAGCACACAAAGGCATATGAAATCTTCACCTTTCTGCTATGGATCTTCATGTAACAAAAATCAGTATACATACAGACAGATAGATAGATAGGTAAGATAGAAAAATATAGCTATGTCAGAGGAAATGAGCTATTTGGGGCCAATTTCTTGAAGGAATAATTTCTACAGGACACATCCGTTCTTTCATTTGGAAATAAAGCCTGGAAAATGAGGGTTTTGGATTAGACAACAACAAAGGTCCCTTCCGGCTATCATCCTATCATCCCATAAATCAATCCTATCATCACATAAAAGAAAATAGGTCACACTCCTCTTTCTGTCCTTCTACCTACGGAGTCTTCCAGAATCCTTTTCTCATCTCCCAAATTTCTACCAACATTTTTTTACTAGTGTCTTCTTAATAGGAATTCCCACTTCATCCCTTTGTCTTGTGAAATAAAGCTGGAGGTCCACTTCAGACACTCTCACCCCAAGGGGCTAAAGACTTAAAAGAGGCCAAATCATAAAAATAACAGTAATAGCCGATGCTTATATAATAATGCTCTAAGGCAGCACGACCCACAGTTTAAGAAGCGCTGAAGGGGTGAAGAAGCCCTGCCTAAGGCTTGTAAAAGTGCTTTACAAACATTATTCCACAACCCCATGTCATTCACATCATCCATCTCCACTTTACTAAACTGGGATGCTGGTGACGCTGCACAACTGAGCTCTGGTAACTCCTCTGGGAACTAGTATCTAGATGTCCCTCCAGGGCAGAGGTGGGCAAAGAGATGTTAAATACCATACAATAGAACTAAGCCTACTTCTCTAAGCCTAGTTCTCTGAGTGTATTGGGCCACATCAAACTCATCTCTGGGAGGCTGGAAGCGACCAAAATAATGACTGGATACGGCCTTCAGTGACAAGTAATGTTGAGTCATGGCATGACCAAACTATCAACTTTATAACCCAGGTTTGGACTAAAAAAAGACAATTGCTCCCGCTAGCTGATACCATCCTTGACACCAGGAATTCCATATCAGATGATAAACTCAAGACTCACCTTGCCAAGCAAGTGGCAAAAGCTGACTCTGGGACATGGGGTCCCCAGACTGGGAGGAGTCCATTGCACTTAGTGTTGGCATTCTGAAGGGCTGCACTCTCCCATTCTTCTCGCCCTCGGGCCAATCTATAAGGGAGGACAAGAGAATGCTGGGACTCACCCCACCAGATCCTTGTGAAAGACAGGGCTCCAGCTGAGGCAGGTTTCATGCCGCATCTCAAACTGGGCAGCCCCCTAGGGAGGTGGGAAATGTCCTCCCTGGTGACTATGATGGCACTCCATACAGGTCCATTTTTCAGCCATACTACTACAGTGTACAAGTATCAAAGTCTGGTTCCCCTGCAACAGCTCGTGGGTCAGTGTCAGTGGTACAGACTGACAGCAGAGGAAAGACCAATGGAGCAGAACAAACTGCCACCTTAGATCAACTGATCCTAAGTCATAGCACATGTGGGAGGGGGAGCCAGAGGCAGAAGAGCCCAGTTTTTAGAGTTCGGCTCTTCCCCTTGTTAGCAAACTTGGCTGCTGGACGAGACAGTTGACTTCTCTGAGACTTATTTTCCTCCTCTGTAAAATGAATATAGTGATGCTTGTACCATCTACTTCTTGCTGTGGTTGTGAAGAAAGTGTTTTGCAAAGCATCAAACATGATACAAACGGTCATGTAGACTTGGAAGGGACATCTTGCTCTGCATTAGGTAGCAGCCTCCCAATAAGAGGAGGGGGCACCCTGGCTCCCTCCCAGTTAGAGCTGATTCCGGAGGGCACATGGGGTAGGGTTGGAGCCAGCGGATCACCAACACCTTCTCACTTCCTCTCCTAGAACCATTGAGAACCTCCTAGAAACCCTTGGTCTCCTTCAAAGCTCAGCTCAAGAGACAGCTAGGTGGCGCAATGGATAGAGCACCGGCCCTGGATTCAGGAGGACCCGAGTTCAAATCCAGCCTCAGACACATAACATTAGCTGTGTGACCCTGGGAAAGTCACTTAACCCCCTTGCCTACCCAAAAAACAAAAACAAACAAACAAACAAACAAAAAAAAAAACCCAAAGCTCAGCTCAAGTATGACCTTTTCCAGGAAGCCTTTCCCTACTGTTCCCTACCCCCAGCTACTAGTGCTGCCCCATCCCTCCAAATTATCTTGTATTTATTTTGAATATATACATGTACATGTTATTTCCTCTAATAAAATGTGAACTCCTCGAGGTAAGGAACTAGTTAATGTTTCTATCCCACCAAGGCTGAGTACGGTGCCCAGCACAAGATCCTTTACAAATGCTTGTTAACCAACTGGTATTTCTAGGACCCTGAGCAAGTTACTTGACCACCCTTGGCTTCAGATTCCTCCATCTAAAAAAGAAGGGCCTGGACCAGAGGATGCTGGTAGGCTCTTTCAGCTCCAAGTCCTAAGATTCAGCACGTCCTAAGTGCCTGAGGTGGGCTACCTTCTCTTCATTCTCTCAGCTAGATTAAGGCACCTCCTTTTTTCAAATATCTGTGGTAATGCTCAGAGCTAATTGCCAAGAGTTGCTTCTTTGACCAGGATTATGCCATAGAGCTGAAGATAATTTGCAAATGTAGCAAAACATGAAGAGAACAGTCTTACTGGATATGCATTTACTAAGTTGGTTCCTTTGAGGAGGGAGTAGGACTTGTCTGCCTTCTCCCACCTGGAGAATGGAACACCCCTACCTTTGTGCTTGAGTTCCTGATCTTGGTGACCCTGGGTAACATGGAGAGAGGTGGTGCTTAGTGAAATGCCTTGCTCACAAATTAGGAAAAGAAAGCCTAGGGAAGTAATGCAATGGACTTAAGGAACTTGGGACTTTTTGAATCTCAAGACCAATGAGTGCCCTTTTAATGAGTGACAGACATATTCTGGTTCACTATAAGGAAAAAATTTCCTAATAACTGCAGTTCTTTAAAACTTGGCACCTTGGGAAGCAGCCGATTCCCTCCACTAAAGCTCTTTAAGCAGAGAGTGGATGGCTACTTGTTAGGAGTGTTGTGGAGGGGTTTCCTACTCGGGTATGGGTTAGATTACATGTAGATTACATGGGAAAGATTACTCAAAGTCAGCAAAGCTGGTTTCAAATCCCAGCTGTGATATTTACCAGATGTTTCTGACCCTGTTTTCTCCTGTGTAAAATTAAGACAATACTAATCATACCACCATTCTCTCAGGTTTGTTGTGAAGGAAGTGCTTTTTAGACCTTCAAAAAGCCAAAGTAACGTCAATGATGATGATGACAGGCATTACACTGTAATGCGGTACAGGAGTAGAAAGGGCACTCACTAGTCTAAGAAGTCAAAAGTCCATCACATCCAAGTTTACTTCCCTGGACTTCTTTCCCTCATCTATAAAAAGGGGATAAAAATATTCAATGCCCTTTACTTCACAGACTTAATGCGATGAAAGCCCTTGGTAAACTTTACAATGCTGCAGAAATGTAAATTGTGATTATATCTCCAGAGCCTCCCAGACCCTGCCCTGCTGCTTCTGGAGATATTCCATGGGTCCAACCTCTTACCCTGACCCACCCCAGCCTTTTCCAGAAGAGACAGGTGAGGTGGAAGGCTAAGGAAGCCTAACCCAGCCTACCTGACGGCAGCCAAGTGGCAGTCATAGTGGACGATGTTGAAGTGGGACACGGTGCTATAGCCCTGCTGCTTCCGGGGCTTATTCTCCAGCTCTTCCAGTGCCACTCGCTTAGTGAAGGTGTAAATGCCCAACACCTTTGCAGGCTGTAAAGGCAAAAGCACCTTAGCAGGGGGAGAGAAGTGTTAACATCTATCCCAAGTCAGGGTTGCAAAGGGCAGTGAGGAACAGGAGCCAGCATTTGAGGTTCCACTGTTGGGAGAAGGGGCCTTGCTTAGGCAGAAGAGAACTGGAGACTGGTCTCTCCTGAGCACAAAGCATACAATGGGGGAGGTAGCACAGAATTGAACGGACTCCTGCAGGATGTCTACACTTAGGGAGAGGCCCTTTATACAGCAAGGACAGAAATAAACCTGAGCTGTCAAGGGAAATTTTCACTCTATCTGTTTGAAAACTAATTGAAAATGCCCTCTTGGAATGATTTGCCCTCCAAAGCCATATGGACAATTCTGAAAGACTGTGATATGGAGGCGCGAAGAGGCACAACGGCTTTCATCCCAGGGTGCTTGCCCTTAAGTGGGCTATGTTCCAAGTAGAAAACCCAAGGCAGACAGGCACAGGCCACTTTTTAAGCCTCTCAGTCAGGTGAATCCCTGCTCTACCAGAGGCAAAGAAAGGTAAAGGCCAGTGTTAAGTTAATAAAAAATATGGGAAAAGGAGAGATTCTGATCGTCCTCTTAGGTCACCCCTAGATAGTAACATCAGTTTACTTCATGTCATTAACTAGAGGGACCAAATCTATAGTCAACCTAAATGTCCTGAGACTGTGTAAGTACGAGGCAAAGTAACTCCTCAGAAGGGGGATGCTTCCAGCAACTGGTAGCTCCAAGCTGATGCCAAGGTCATTTCCCCAGATAAGCTGAAACTAGTATGTCTTGTTGAATATACCCAAGCTGCCTTTTGGAGTCACCGTTCAACCAGCCCTTCATATCCCCAGTCTCCAGGATCTTTGTGGCCATACCTGGAACTTGTAGCCCTCTCTACAGATGCAGCAGGTGAGGCCTGGCTCTTCAATCAACTCCTCCATCTGCTTCAGCAGGGCCGTCTTAGTCACAACTTGACCCTTTTCATTTGTCTGTAGAAGGAATTTCAGTCAGAATTGAGAAAGTCAAAGGGAGTTTCCACCCAGTCTAAGAAAGCAGAGGAACGGGGATGACCTCTGGCTGCTCCCGACTGCTGGTGGCATTACTTGCAATCTCCAACAGGGTAAAATGGACACGGTGCAAAGAGCCCCTGAGTGTTAAGCCTTGCTCTGCCACTTACGATTTGTGTGATCCAAGGCAAGTGATCTCACACTTCTCTAGGCCTCAGTTTCCTCCTTTGTGACAAGAAGATAGTATTTGCACTACCTCCCACATGTGTTTGTTACAGAGCTCAAATGAGCTAATGTTTGTAAAGTGCTTTGTCAACCCTAAAGAGTTAGACAGAGATAAGAGTAGGGAGTAGAAATTTGACCTGTGATTTCACTGGACCGGGGAAATACATAGTGAGAAAACATTCCTCCAGTGCAGGTTGGCACCTTCTCCACAACTTACCCTCCTGTCCTATAGAATTGCCTGGGTTATTCCCTGAGAGAGTGACCCTTGCCCAGGGTCACTACATGTCAGAGACAGTTCACATGCTGGATAAATGTATGAGCAATGAGAGTGATGGAACCACAGTTTAAAGCATAGGCCTCCCCTGGTGTTCTACCTCTTCAGACAGAAGTCCCACAGGCAAGTAGAACACAAACCCTAGCCAAAAAAACACTCCCTTCCTCATGCCAGGAGCTGCCACTTGCCTCCCTGCCCAAGCATGGAGAATGGAGGAAGTATCTGCCAGGGTCCCTGGCTTCAGGCCCACCCCTGCCCTGCACCTGGAATGAGCTCAGGCCCCAGCTAAGTCGGGGGAAACAGCCTGCCTGGCCCATTAGCAACGTGACGAACAAGGAAAGAAGGAGCCAGTGGAAAGAGACCTGTATTTGTAGTCAAGAGACCTGGGCTATTGTGAAGAAAATCCCATAAGGTCTCATAGCAATGCTCTAAGAGGCAGTGGAGTATAGCGCAAAGAGCACTGGTCTCAAGTCCTAAGACTCTGACGCTTATTAGCTCCATGACTTCGGCAAGTCCCTCAGTTTCCTCATCTACAAGAGAGAGATAGCAACACACCACCCACTTTCCAGGGCTGCTATGAGGAGAAAGCTTTGATGCCGTTTCCAAACCTGAGTGTCTGTAATTCTCTGTTGCTCACTGAAGTACTGGGAGAGAGTACCTAGCAAAGCAGTAGTGTCAGGTGTAGGACACAGAACACTGGCTTTAGATCCAGAGCCCTGAGTTTGCCTTCTAGCTCCCACACAAATTTGGCCATGGCATTTCTGAGTCTTAGATTCCTCATCTGTAAAATGGGAATCACACTTGCCCTATCTCAGAGTTGATGTATAAGCAAGGGGATGATGATACTAGATACTTGGATTTGTTTTAAGGTTTTCAATACACTCTACACACTCTTCCCAACACCCCTGGGTTGCGGGTAAGATTATTATCTGTTTTTCAGACATGGACACCAAGATCATCCAGCTTGAGGCCACACGGCAGGCCTTGAGCCCAGAGCTCCTTGCCCAACTACAAGCTGCATCAACACAGACTGGACTGTGTTGAGGGAGAGGAAGGGCAAGGGCAAGGGCCAGCGTGGCGGCATTACCGTCATGCCCAGGGTCCCCAAGGCCTTCTGTCTCATGGCCATGGCCATGCGCTTCTTCTCGGCCCGTGTCTCCTTTCGGGCTGCATCGATCTTCTTGTTCACCTCAGGATGCTCTCGAAGTGCCTCCAACAAGTTCTCAGCCAGGGTCCCGATTCCCTCATCACTAGACACCTGCTCCAATTTGTGCAGGTTTGTAATGGAGTCTGTACCAATCAGCACCTGCCACAAGGTCAGAGTGAGACATACCTCTGGTTACAACGAGAAGACACTTTTTATACAAACTCCAAAAACTTTGGGCACCGAAGGAATGGTTCTGAGTTTACAGTTAACACACCCAGTACTACCACTCTGAATTCTTTCTGAAAGTAGGCAAAAACAATGGAACCGAATTCCTATCCTGGTTCTGCTCCCTGCTACCTCTGGAGCCTTGGAAAGATCACCTTCCATAATAGGTCTCAGTTGCCTCCACTGGAAAATGAGGGAACTGGACTAGACCATCTCTAAGGTCCCACTGTGGCCCTAAATCCTACGCTAAGTATCAGACCCTCTGGCTCTCTCCTTAGAAGGACACAGAGAAATATCAGGAGACAGGAGTATCCACCAAAGGTCAGCAAGCCAGAAAACAGGACCAACTGAGGGAAAAATAAAAAGTGTTAGGATGACATAAGCTGAAGAAGAAAAGGCTGATCTCACTAGTCATGTGAAAAAAATTTCCCAATCACTAACAATTAGAAAAATACAAATTAAAACAACTCTGAGGTTCCACTACACACTCATCAGACTGGTGAAGTTGACAAAAAAGGAAAATGACAAACATTGTAGAGGGTGTGAGAAAGCTAGTAGATTATTACACTCTTGGTAGAGATGCAAACTGGTAGAACCATTCTGGAAAATAATTTGTAATGATGCCCCAAAGTTACTATACTGAAAATCTCTCTGACCTAGTGATACCACTACTGGGCTTATCCCCAAACAGAACAAAGAAAGAGGAAAAGGACCTATGTGTACAGAAACATTTATAACAGCCCTTTATGTGGTGGCAAAAAACTGGAAACTAAGTGGGTGCCCATCAACTGGGGAATGGCAGAACAAACTACTATAGTATATAGGTGGAATGGAATACTATTGTATTATAAGAAATGACAAACTGACGCGGAGTGAAGAAAGCAAAACCAGGAGAATAATTTATACAACAACATTCTGGAAAATTTGGGAATTTCGATCAACACAATGACCAACCATGACTCCAAAGAAATGATGATGAACAATGCTACCTGTCTCTTAACAGAAAGATGATGGACTAAATATGCAGAATAAGACCCATCTTTTTGAACATGGTCAATGTGGGCATTTGTTCTGTGTAATTGTACATATTTGTTACAAGTGTTTTATTTTTTTTCCTTTTTTTCCCCATTCTTTCCTCAATTTATGTGGAGAAGGAAGAAGATGGGAGAAAATGCTTTTTAAAAGAGGAAAAAGCTGAATGATCAGATTAAAAAACTGAATATATAAAACAGCATTTCCCATGGACAATAAAGTGCTTTTTGGCTTGAAATATATTGATGGAATATATCATTGCTGGTCCTGGGAGTCTAGGAAGATGTAACCCTTAGGTTAAAAAAAATATGTGTGAGGAAAGGGCAGGAAGAAATTTTTGAAACAAAGTAAGTTGAAACAAACACATTTTGTTATGAAAATAGACTACACTACATCTACTTTCATAACAAAATGTGTGCCCATATTAGGGATTTTTAATACATGACTAGGAAAACTACTATTAGCAATGACATGTTATCATGAAAGCCCTTTTCAAAGCATTAAATAATCAAAAAGCATTTATTAAGTGCTTATTATGTGCCAGGCATCTTATTAGGTGCTGAGATCAGGCTGGTAAACACGGATGTAAAGGCTTAGATAAAACAGCACATTCTAGTAGCTTGTGCTTTAGACTAGGAATCAGATTTCACTTCTAATCTCTGTTAAGACACCATGTTTTTCTTGAGTAAGATGCTTAAGTCTATTTTGTCTCGATTTCCCCATTTACAAAACAAGGATTTTATACAGCACAAAAACGCATAAGGATAAATAAAATGGTCTTTGTGAAAAACACTTGGAACTCTTTGGAGGTGAGATGCTAGATAAATCAAAGTTAATACTATAATTCTCTTCATTGAAGGGGAACAAAAGAAAATGGGCTTAAACTATACCAACAGTGATCTGGGTTGTACATAATGAAGAATTCTGCCGCTGTAAGCAATTCACTAAGCTGCTTACCAGGATGGGTCACCAAGACAGAGTGTGGGACTGTTTTCACCAAAGAAGCCTGTTCTACAGATCCAGACCTGGACTGGTTTAAGTGCAGACCTATCTGGAGGCAGATGGATGGACCAAGTAGTTCTAAAATCGGCCATCTGCCTGAGGCCGGTCATAATTGGTGCTGAGCTATGGACAGCTGGAAAATAGTAGCAGCAAAGGGATCTGGGTGTCACAGAGTGAACAGGAAGGTAAGGGGCTCATTCTAAACAAATCCTTCAGGCTGACCAAGAGGACAAAAAGGCAAAAAGGCTCAAGACCACTGGCCACCAGGCGGTCTCCATGCTCAGGGCTGTGGAAAGAAGTGATGGTCACTCATTGTTCTTGTCAGTTCCACCCAGAGAGACCAATCAACAGCTACTTATCTCACTTTTAAGATTATCAAGCTCTCCAGGGACATGGGCTGCCCCAAGAGCTCAAGGCATTTTGTAAACTGTATCTCGGGGCACCTTGGAAACAGAGGAAAATCTGGCTGACCTCTGCAGTCCCTTTCTGACCTGGAAATCTGACATTCCTCCTCACAGTGGTGACATACAAATCACAGCAAGCTATATCTTGAAACCTGAGGAAAATAAAAGACTCGCTCCACATCCCTCAGGGATTCAGCTGCAGAGCTGAGAAGGCTGGCTCCAGGGCTCCTTTTCTTTCTGGTACAAAAGACAGAGCACTGGCTCCTCACCTGGGTGGAAGGGTGCTGAATGGCTAGACCACGAAGAAGTCTTAAGATGAAGGGGAGGGCTGGGCGAGATAAAAACTTCTTCCAGATGTCAGCATCCAAACTGCAAGACAAAAGGAGGTCCTCAACAGCAGTTCAGAAAGCCTAACGAATCCCCCAGATTCAGGAGAGCACCCCCCCTCAATGGGCTCTGGGCTGCCCTGAGGAGGCCACGGCTACACAAAAACTCCCATGAGGCAACACAGGGAAAGCACTCTGCCAAACCTACAGCGCGGCATCAGCATCGCCTCTCATTCCTGCCGTTCTTCTCCTTTCCTCTCCCCAAAAGAACGCTGGCAGCTTTACCTCAACTGGGATCATTTCTGGAGGACAGAGGCCAGAGGTCCTAAGCCTGAGCGTGCAGGGGGCACATGCGTGGGGGACTACGGGCTCGCTGTGCTGAGCTCCTTTTTTATTCCTTACTCCCCGTTACAGGGAATGGCTCACTGGGCGAGGGAAGGGGATGGCATGTCAGAAAGGAAAGTGATGGACAAACAAACGAACGACACCAAGAGATGAAGGCAAGGAGGCCGCTGGGCAGGGTGACCCTTACTTCTTGGCACTCGGGATGTGCTTCTTCATGTAGTCCAGGGCGCTCTGCGTGATTCCCTTCTGTAGGATCAGGTCTTTCAGCTGGTGCCCGTTGCTGTTATTTTTGATGCCAGCTGCTATTTTGCAGAAACAGTCCAGGAAGACTTTATCATCACCAGTGTGATCCTCGTCATACCTAAGAAGGAAAAGTAGCAAATCTTTAAAGATTTGCTAAGAGTCTGAAGCCTCAGAATCATCCATGCTGGAGCTGGAAGAGCCCTTGGGGATCAGCTGACCCAACCCCACCATTGCACCGAGAAGGAAAGTGAGGCCACGGAAAAAAAGAAGCTTGCAGAGGGTCCCCAGGGGTCAGCTGCAGAGCTCAGCAGGTGGGCCCCCCATGAGACAGCGTGCACCCCCCACCCCGGACGGCCGGCTCAGGGACCCTGGGCAGAATCCCCTTCCACTACACCAGGTCAGAGCAGCGTACTTGTCAAAACTGCAGTATGGCTTGAATCGGTCCACCAGGATCTGCATTTTCTCCATCTCTCCAAAGGACAAATACGGGATAATTCGCAACAAGCCCTGAAGGACACTGGGATTAGAGCGCACAAAAGTGCTATTGATCTGGTCCAGCAACATCACCAGCTGGTCCTTGTCACCTGTCAGTAGAAGGTTGCCCTGAAACAACAACCAAGAGGGGGCAGAAAAAAAGACATGCAGTCAATGGTGCAGGAAATATATTTTTAACCCATTCTTCCCAGGAAGTCAGACCTTGCCCAGTCCCACCAGAGCTTGACTGACCCCTAGAAGCAGTAACCTTCACACCCCATTTCAGTGAAAATATCCTGCAGGAGGCCCACAAATTAAAGGAATCCTAAACTCTCAGAGTTGGAAGGGTCTTTAGAAGTCCTCAAGTCTCATTATACCTGAACAGAAATCCCCCTAGGACACCCCGAGCCTTTACTTAAAAACTTCTTGTGGGGGCAGTTAGGTGGTGCAGTGGATAGAGCACTGGCCCTGAAGTCAAGAAGACCTGAGTTCAAATGCAGCCTCAGACCAAACACTTGACACTTAATAGCTGTGTGACCCTGGGCAAGTCACTTAACCTCAAATGCCTAAAATTTTAACTCGTGCACATTCCACACCCGGACGATGGGACTGGGCAAGGTCTGGCTTCCTGGGAAGAACAGGTTAACGATTATAAAGGAAGAGTGGGATCGACCTGAGGTGACACTTCTAAATTCTCCAATATTTTCAAGGGTCTGGATGCAGTGCTCTAACCTGAGCCAAGGGAAATGGGAGATCCCTGAGGATTAACTCTGGGGACAGAGCCACAGACAGAGCTGATAAAACTTCACGGAGATAAAGGAGAAAGCTAGTAGCTGTTGAGCAAAGTGACAATATTAGCAGTTTGGGTTCCCCTAAAACCAAGGGATTCAGAGCTGACCTGAACCAGTTCAACTCTAGGCAGTAAGGCAGTGGTGTCAAGCTCAGATACATCCCTGGGGGCAGCATGACGACTTCGAAAATCATAAATTACCATTATCTATGTTGTAATGTATTTTTATTTATTTTATTAAAACATTTCTCAATGACTTTTTGGATCTGGTTCAGACAGCACTTCCTGTAAGGCTGACTGTGGAGGAGATTTTGCCTGAGCCCTGCCAAGTCACTACAAAGTGAAATACCACAAATGTTCAAACAACACGTGTGCGCTGAGTAGGCCTTCCCCCAGCTCTCACCTTGTCCTCACTCAGGGGCTCAGCATTTGACTCGTCCAGAATGATCTCCATGATACTGAGCACCTGTTCTGCCACAGCTGCCCCTCCGCTGTCCTTGCTTTCCTGCTCAGCCACCAGGGCCTGGGGAAAGAAGATTCCATTGTTTGGGGGATAAAACCAGAGGCTCTTTAGCCCACCATGCTAACAGACCCAACCTCTCCTTGCTACTCCTCAATAGGTCCATTCACAGAATCTCAGAGTTGGAAGGGATCACAAAAGTCATCTAATACAAATGGCACCAAAATAAAATTTCCCTTCATAATATCCTTGACAAACGGCTAGTCTCTGCCTCAAGCCCTCTAATGAGAGGGACCCCACTACTTCCCTGAGGC
The DNA here is from genome assembly GCF_900497805.2 of Vombatus ursinus. Lineage (NCBI taxonomy): Eukaryota > Metazoa > Chordata > Mammalia > Diprotodontia > Vombatidae > Vombatus > Vombatus ursinus. The sequence goes on along the minus strand of NW_020954662.1, from coordinate 5,009,752 downwards.
AGCCCATCCCATGTCTGGACAGCTCTAATTGTTAACACAGCTCTAAATCTTACATTGAGCCTAAATATGCCTCTCTGCAACTTTCAATCTAGTTCTGCCCTTTGGGGCCAAGTGGAACAAATCTAATCCCTCTTCCATACAACACTCCTTCAAATATTTGAAAACAGCAACCACCGCTCTCTCCTGCTAAATGTTCTCCTCCTCGGCTCCACTCACAGGGCTCTAATGCACAGGATGGGGTGAGGAGGGGGAAGAAATAAAGTAGGATTGGGGGAGGTGAGTTGGCTTCGCAGACCCTTTCTTAAGCATTATGAAAGAAAGCAAAACCACATACTGGTGATTATGTTTCTAGAAGTTAAAGCCAGCTTCAGGTTTAGGCTTCATAGCTGGCTACCTTCTCATCTTGTCTTTGTGTAAATTCAGGAAGAGGATAACATGGCACTTGGTGCCACAGGGAGGAGAAAGTCCTCTCTCTTCAATCTGAAGAGATAATACCAAATAGCTGGAAGATGGACTGCATTCTTCTAGAAGGCTGCTTCACAGATGGAGCAAATGACCTGAGTCACAAAGTCGACCTAACAAATCAATTTAGGCTCTTTCTTGCCAGTCTCCCGAGAGAGCTGAAGATCTAGCAGAGAGGGAATTCCAAGGTCTCTCTCCCCCACCCCAGGCTTCAAAGGCTTTCTGTTCATAATTCCCAATCCAGTCTCTTTACCAAGTTAAGAGTGCCCAGCATGACATTCAAAGTGTTCATCTCAAGCTTGACCAGCTGCTGCCGATTCACTTTCACCTTCACGCAGTAACTGAACAGTTTAAGAAGTACCTGCCAAGAAAAATCAGGTAAATTCTATAACATCTAAACACGGAGAGTGCCTAGGAAGTGGTGAGTTGCTAAACTGTATGAGGCTGAACTGGTCTTAGAGAAAGAAGTAGTGGCAAGCCATGCTCAAAATAACGATAAAATTCATCAAACATGTAGAGTCAATTCACCAAAGCACACTCAATGCCTGTAAAGATACGATTACAAAATGCTTCTTAAATATAAAAAAAACAATAAAAGGAGTTAATTCGGTGCTCATGGATGGGCCTTGCCAACAAAATAAAAATAACAATTCTAACAAAATTAATCTATAGATTTAGTGATGCACTAATCACACTACCAAATAGATACTTTACAAAGCTAGAAGAAATAATAACAAAATTCATCTGGAGAAACAAAAGATCTAAAATAATAAGGAAATGCTGAAAAAAAAGGGGAAATCTCAAACTATATTATAAGGTAGAAATCATCAGCTGTATTTTTGCTAAAAATTAGAAAAGTAGGTCAATGCTAAAGGTCAGACAAAGAAAAACAGAAATAACAGAACTCAATAATCCAGTGTTCAATAAATTAAAAAACAAAATTAGCTAGGAAAAAACTCCCTATTTAATAAAAAATGATGGGAAACCAGAAAGCAGTCCAATCAAAATTAGGTTTAAACCAACATCTTACACCAAATACCACAATAAATTAAAATACACAATCTGAATATTAAAGACCACAACATTTAAAAAAAAATTAGGAGAAAAATAGATCATGTATCTTTCATAGCTTTGGCTAAGGGATAAATTCTTAACCAAATAAAGGACAGAGGTGATTACAAAAAATAAAATGGATATGACATGAAATGCATGAACAAAATTAATGCAACTAAGATAAGAACAAAAGCAATGAACTGGGGGAAAAAATTTCCAATATGACCTGATATCCAAGATATGTAGGCAATTAAAAGAAATATATATGACCAAAAACCATTCCCTAATAGATACAGTCAAAATAGAGCAAAAAATAATTCTCAAAAGAATTGCAAACTATTAATAACCACATGAAAGAACATGTCAAATCACTAATAAGAAAAACGCAAATCAAACAAATCTAAGGTTTCACTTCACATCGAGCAAATTGAGAAATGTGGATGGAAAAACAAAATTTATTTTAATAAATAATAAAATTTTACTTAAGTTAAAAAAGCACACAGAAAAAAAGTAGATGCTTAATCACAACCCCAAAGTTGAATCAAAGTGGCCACACACCATCAGTTAGTTCTCTCCCTGTTATCAAGATACTCTCAAAGGGGTGGGAGTGGGGAGGTAGAAGGAGGAGGAGATATAGTAGGATGACTGGGAAACCAAGCCAGGTTATAGTTCTGCTAAAGGGTTGGCTTCTCCATGGATCAGGGGCACCCCCTCTATTCCAGCAGCCAACTGCAAGGGAACCTAACCATCAATGAACAGAACCCTAAGGTGTGACTGCTTTGAAAAATGCCTTTATCAATTTCAACAGGCATGTGGAAATGATGATAAAACTCATGATCTATGCTGTTCCCTAAATTATAGGGGGAGAAGCAAAGGAATCCAAAGAGTCCTTGGCAATCATTATGGGGCAAACCTCTCTGTCTTTTGTTCAACCTGGTTATGACATGTTACTTGTTCTCATATCTCTGGAGAGTTCAAATGATGGAGAAAATGTTTGCGAGGCTCTTGTAAATCCTCAAAATCCAATAAAACAAATGCTAATGGAATGGTTGGATAAATGTTTTAACTATAATCCTAGAGGAGAACAATGAAAAAGTTATATTCTAGCAGTCCGAAAAACCAGCTTAAGTATAATTAACAGTTGGAGAAAAAACAAGTAAATAGTTATTCCACAGCAATGACCAAGAGAAGAGTCATTATACTGGTTCCTTAGCAATACATAATATTCCTTATGCCTAAAGGTATGAGTGAAACAAGCAGAAAAACGTTTTGGGAAACTGCATGGGTCCAAAGTCTTCTTCTTTAGTTCGCCTTCATAGAGAAGGATTAATGACATTATGCTGCCCTCTGGAGCTAAGCTGAATTACTGTTACATGTCACTTTTTAAGAGTCAAAAGGATACCTCAGCTCTTATTCACCCACTCACCGTCAGAAGATGTCGGCCTTGTTTGAAATCCTTGATCCCAGCTAGTCTGTTGAGCATACAATCCAAGCCCCCACACTGGGCCATCACACCAGCCATCTTATATACCTCTTCCTCATCTTCTTCTTCATCTAAAAAGAAGGGACCCATGTAGTGGTGAGGAGGAGACACATCTTAACTAGACTTAAAGATATTTTCATTACCTACAACCCTTCCTCCTAATAAATAGCAAATTACTCAAAGGGGCCTAGAAGGGATATTATATTCAACTGTTATGTTTCACACCCCCCCCCCCAGGAGAAATTAAGGCCAGAGCTAATCAGAGTAAAGCTTTTTGACTCTAATCTATCTATTTTAGTCCTCTGCTCAAAAATCTTTTGTGGTTCCCCACTATAAACAAAAGAAAAACTCAGCTTGGCATAGGAGGCTTCCCACAATCTAGATGTAACCTGATTTTCAAGGCTTCTATTTCAAACTACTCTCCTTCATGTTCCTAATCGAATTGGACTACTAGCTGTTTCATTACTACTCTGCATCTGTGTAGACTGTCCGGATGCACTGTCTCCTTGTTACTGCAGGCTGATATTCTTCTCCTTTCAGGGTCTTCTTATTTCAAGGTCTTCTTCCACAAAGCCTTCCCTGCTTCCTCCAGTTGAAAGCGAGCCCTCTCTAACCCTCCTCAAATTTCCCAGCAGTTTGGTGGAATAGAGGAGAGGACATTGGGCCTGGAGTCAAGAAGACTTGTTCAAATCCTACCTCAGGCCCTTACTAGCTGTGTAACCCTGGGAAAATCATTTAACCTCTGTTTGCCTCAGTTTCCTCATCTGTACCTTGAAGGGTTGTTGTAAGAATCAAATGAGATGATGACTGTAAAGTGCAAAGCACAGTATAGGCAATTAGTAGGCAATTAAGAAATATTTGGTTCCCTCCTTCCTTGCACATTTTACCTGGCTCTCCTTCATCTGCCTTTATCATATTCTATGATGAATCATACTAATTTCTATTTATGGTGCATTCCTCTCCCCTCTCCTCAATTAGACTGAAAGCACCTTGAGGGCAAGGACTATGTCGTTTTTCACCTTTGTATTACCGTTGCCTAGCACAGGGCCTTATACACAGTAAACTTTACTAAATGCACCTTGAATTGATGAGAAAACAGGCATCATTAATCAGTCAATAAGCAACAATTTATTAAGTACCTACTACAGTGACAGGCACTGTGCTCAATGCTGAGGATACAAAGAAAGACAAAAGACAGTCCCTGCCCTTAAGGAGCTCCTGCCTAGTGGGTGAGACCACAAGCAAACAGCTGCGGACAAAAGACAATACTGAAGAAAATAAAACAAACTGAAGAAAATCAACAGAGGGAAGGCACAACCATTGTGAGAAAGGAGAAAGGCTTCTTCTTCTCTCCATTAGCAAACAAAAATGGATGACAGCTCAGTCCATGGCTATGCTAATAAAAGCATTCCACAGACAGCTCTATCTCATCATCTTTCTAATAATTCTGGGAAGGAGACTGACTAAAATTACAATGCAAGTTTCTCCTGAGTTACAGAGAAAGTGACCCCTGAAGATTCTTAGAAAAATTCACGAGGGCAGAAGGGATGGACTGTCAACAAGTGGAGAGCCTGTTCTTTGGCTGCAAACCCCAGATCACTTGGAATGGCATTTCCTGAGACAATGATACCTGTGGTGGAGTCCAGGGACTCAATGAATTCCTCGGTGGCATCACCCAACAAGCCCCGCATTCGATAGATGATCCTCATGGGTTCTCCCTGAGTAGAGAAAGCGGAAAAACTTCATTCACTTCCATGAGAGGTTCACTTAGACACCCTGATCTCATTCTCAATGGTGAGTCCTATTGGGCCTTAAGATCGAGACTTTAGGGGCAGGATGGATGATCATGCCTGCCTTGAGGAAAACCCTTCCCATTTGTTGTGACAACGAGTTAAGAGTCAAATACAGAATGCTACAATCCTCATTAACCAAACACCAGAGTCTGAATCGCCTCAAAATGTAATTCCCTCTGACATAGTACTATCCTCTGGGCACTATATATGGAAAGATATAGCTATACCCCACATAATATTGCCCTGAGTTATGTCATTTTAAAACAATGTCATTAATATATTCTGGCCCAAACCCAACACCACTGGAGAGACCAGATTCCCCTATCGATAGATAGAGATGGTTAGTGATAAACCAAGCTACTGCCTAAGCCTGAATTTTATTAATTACTTTGTGTACACATAAACATTAATTTTATAGAACACTCCATTTAAATAATAAGTGAAAACCCATTGTATAGCTTCCTCAAGGAACCAATGAATGTTAGGTGGGAAGCAGCATGTTTGACATAGTGGCTAAAATGTTGGATTTGAAGCCAAGAAGATCTAGGATCAAATCCTCATCTCTGACATATATTATAATGTGGTCATAGGCAACTCTCTTAACCTCTCTAAGCCTCAGTTTCCTCATCTATAAAATGAAGAAAATAATACCTGTAGTACCTACCTAACAGAATTGTTGGGAGGCTCAAATAAGAATACACACACACACACACGTATATGTGCATACATGTGTGTATGCATGCATATATGTATGAATAGTTATGCATATGTGTATTATATCTTTGTGTATATACACCTCTGTAAACTTTAAGGTTCTATGTAAATGGCAGTTACTACTGCTATCTCATGTACACACACACACACACACCCCCCTACACACACACGTATATATAGGTATATGTGTGTGCATATGCCTACAGCCCTCTTACAATGAAATACCACATCAATGATCAGTCGTAGAAAGCAGGTGTTTCATGTAAGAAGTGATCTAGAACTTCCCTGAAAATCCAACTCACTCACCCACTCATTTCTTCCAGGGAGAGGGTGGAGCCCTGAAGCAAAAGTAAGAACTACCCAAGGAAGCATATAAGAAGAGAGGCTAATTAGAAGAAAGAGCTTTTTAATTAAAGACAAGCCTTTGTAAGTAATCTCAGACAGGAAAAGAAAATGATAAGTCCATCTGTTGCCTAAGGAAGGAACGGGGGTCTCTAACCACAGTCTCAACAGGGAAGGGTTTAACCCTTTAGCCCCTCTCCTGCCTGGGACTTGCAATGAAGTATCAAACTCAAACTTTCAGAAAGTCAGAGGACTTTTTGAGGCAGCTTTAGGAATGAGGAGCTGAGAAAGAAGAGAACCTGTTAGAAAGCCCCATGAAGCCTAATGTGGACCAAGCAGTGCTTAACATCATCTCAAACACTCAAGGCCAAAAGAAGCCTCAGGAATTGCTGCTCAAAGGCCTGCTATAGCTCAGCAACAACCACTACAGGAAACCAAGTAAAATAACCTATCAGCACCAAAAGCCCAAGGAAATAAGGGGAACAACAGCAGGTCTGAGGCAGTGGTTGTGAATCTGCAGAATGGCAAGAGGACTTGAAACCACGGTCCAGAAACACGGCCAACAAAAGCAAGGCAGAGGAAAGCTGCTTCTTGATGGTGATGTTCCATGATTCTGGTGTTTCCCATCTCAGCCAGGCAGGGAAAACTGAGTGCAAAGCCCACAGCTGTGCCTGGGGGAAGGGGACCAGGGGCAGGGGTGGAGGTGGTGAAGATGCTGCCAAAGAAGGAACAGAGTAGGGACAGAGAAACACGGGAAGGAAGAAGAGATCAAAGAGAGGGATGGGAGAAGGAAAGGGATGGAAAGGAGGGGACAGCTAAGGACAGCATGGAGATATGCCCACGTTGCTGAAAGCAAAAGACCAGAATTAAAGGGACCCCAAAGAAGATGCAGGATACTGCTCCCCTTCCCTCACATCAATGCAGGAAGTGCCTGTCTGGGGTCTTGTAAAATGGGGGTGCCACTGCCTGACACAGCACAGTGTTCCAGGGATTACAGATTAGTCACTGTCCCAGAAAATGCTAAGGATTAATTTCTGTAAAAAGGTTTCAATCTGAAGAGGAGGGAGGCAGAAAAGCGTGCATGGTCACAGGGCTCGCTCTTGCAGACGGCACAGGCCAGTCTTCCAAATCCTCACGGCTGCCACGCTAGAGAAGGGTTGTGCCTCACCTCTCCAGTAAAGTCCTCTAATCTCCTGAAGCTCTTATACCTCTAGTAGTCTGCAGCAAATTTCCTCCAAAGTAGGACAAGATGACTGGTTTCCATCCCACCAATCCCAAACTGGAGAACTGCAACTCTAAGTGCTGATATAAGCACCACAGCGCTGAGTAAGAAAGCAAGAACCTACCTCATTTGTGGGGCACCAGACCTTCTTATAAACCTCTGCCACAGGAAGATCCAAGCTGATAATTTTATTGTTCACCAGGAGCTGAAAGGCAATGTAAATGGCCTGTTACTCCTAATGATTTCCAAGTAGGTCACAAACAGATAAGACATCACACCATGGGGATGAGACCCTGAACAGGAAAGCAAACAGGCTGTCTCTGCTAAGGGCACAAGGTTTCACACTTCTGACTAAATTAACTTAGAGATAAACAAGTTGGATAAGCAAGTCTCCTTCCTCTCCAGTCCTTCCACCATCTTTCTCCTTTAAGCAATGTGATTACAGTCAGGCCAAAGAAATCGTCTTCACATCAGAGGCATCAAATCCACAACTAAGTACATCTCCATGGAGACTGGAGAGAACACTGAGAGCAGTGCTTCTCAACCACTAGTCCAAAACAAATTTCTACTTGTCTGTAAACCTTTTCCTTACTTTTTAAAAGCTATAAGACTTTGTAACTGCATCCTCTCTCTCTCCTGGCCCGATCTGCCACATGAAATGGTCCACAGATGAGGTCTGAGATACTTTACCACTTGACAGTAGAGTTCAGGTTGGGAAACACCAATATAAAGCACTTAAGTGGCTAAAATTTCCAGAAGTGGGGAGCCCTGCCCAGACTGCCGCCCTCACACACTTACCTCCATCCCACTATCATCTTCCAGCAGGGCCACCAGATCACAGTCCTGGCAGATCTTGTTCTTGATGTCCCTCATGAGAGGCCCAATGCCCGGCTCATTGCTGCTGTAAGGGTTGCCAGGCATGCGACCTTGTAAGAAATCTTCCTGCTGGGGATCCTTCTCCAGAGTGACAAAGAACTCAGTTACTTCATTCTCTTCCTGAAGAACAAAGATGATGATGGAGTCAGGGAAGACTAGAAGTCACCACATGTAAGTGTACTAGCAAGCTGCCTTGGCGTCTGGACTGCCTGAGGGGCGCTGAGGTCTGACACAAAGAGCACCCTTACTGAACTGAGGATCCAGGGCTACAACAAAACACTTGGAGGTGGATAAAGAGAACTCCCATGTCTATCTGAAAGAAATCCACTAACAAGGTTTTAGCAGCTGCAGATCTATGCCTCGGGTGAAAGGGGCCAACCAGGGGTAGAAGAAGAAGGGCCACACGAAGGTAACAGCAACCCTACCTACATGATGGGAATGGGGCTATAGCAGAAAGCTAGAGCAGATCACCCTGAGAATTCCCCACATTCTTTCTTCATGCACCATCTGACAACCTTCTAGGCTAGAAGTTCCCTAAATTCTGGAAGGACTTCTCTATGTTAAATATTAAAATTGCTCCTGTACCTAGTAAAACACACCTGACACCCAATGCCCCTCCCTTCAGAGAAGTACTATTGATGCTAAAATAAGATTCTTCATTATTCTTGACCGACAGGAGAAGACCTTTGGCTCACATAGAGACCTCTGCTCCTTTGCTCTTCCCCAATGCCTACGGACATTCCTCGTCTCCATCCCCACGCCTCCATCCTTCATGCTAGCACCCCCTCAAGCTAACACCCTCTGTCTCATCTCCCTGTCACGGCTGAACTCTTACAATACGCCATCGAGACACATCGCCTCTCCTTCTTCACTTCCCAATCATTTTTGTCTCTGGCTGGCCAGCTTCCAAGCCCACCACTCAACGAAAACAGCTCTCACCAAGGTCACCAATGGGGTCTTTACTGCTAACTCCAATGGCCTTTTCTCAGTCCTCACCCTTCTCAACTCTCTGCCGCATCTGACACCCCTGACACTTCCCTCTGGGTGCTACCTCCACTGCTCTGCTGTGGTCACCTCTTGTCTCATCCTCTAAGAGTGGGTGTGCTCCAGGGCTCTGTTTTGGGCTGGACACTCTTCTCTTAACTCTCTACACTCTCTCTTCACGATCTCATTAGAACCCACTGATCCAACTACCATGTCTCTGGAGATGACTCCTAAATTTACACAGCCAGCCCTCATCTCACTCGAGAGTCCCATATCTCCAAATGTCCACTAAATACCTCCCCCTGAATGCACCCCATATGCTTATATCTCAAACACAAGTCCTAAACAAAACTCATTAGCTTTTCCCTAAGCGTAAATCTTTTCAGCTAGTTGCCCTCTTTCAGTTGTGGTTTCCACCATTCTTCCAGAACCTCAGCCCACAACCCTGATATCATTCTCCCCTTCTCACTCTCACTAATCCCCAATAACCTATCAGCTGCCAAGTTCTCCAATCCTACCTCCGTAACATCTGTATCTGTGCCCGATTCTATACTCACACCACAAGCACCCCAATTCAGATATTCATCACCTAAAATATTACAACAGTTTCCAAATTATTTGTGCTGTATCCAGTCTCTCCCCTTCTTAGTCTTCCCCAGTTTCCAAACCGATGTTCCTAAAGTAGAGGTCTGACCATGCCATTGCCCTGCTCAGGCAGATTCAGAGGCATTTACAACCCTTCACGGCCTGGCTCTGGCTGACCTTTTGAGGGGAAAGTATGTAGGACCCCCTCACACTCTACATTTTAGCCACATTCAGCTGCCCACCATTTCCCACACATGTGGCTTCATTCCCCTACCTCCCTCAGTTCCACCTCCAGTGGAGACCCTGGTTTCCTTCAGGCTCTGTTCACATGCCACCTGCTCCAAGAGACCCTTCTGGAGTGCTTTATTTCTTGGTAACCCCTAGATTATTTTGTACTTAGTTGGTGCATATTCTATACTTACTACCCTAGGTCTATGCTCTTCCTCCCGACAGAATGCTTTTTGAGAAGAACAGGCACTGTTTTGTGTCAGTTTTTGTACCCCTAGAGCCTGGCATAGGGCCTGGAGCCCAGGAAGTGCATACTGAACTGATGTACCCCAGTTTGGGGAAAATGTAACACAAAAGTAAAGAAGAAAAAGGAGAAATACGGAGACTCCTTCATACAGACCACTCCAAATCAATATTGCTTTCAGAACCTACTGGGTGGAGGAATACTAGCAGATCAGGGCCTTTAAGGATTGACTAATATATATGTAATTAATACCAGGAATTTTCTTTGGGGGGTTGGGGAGGGAAGTAATGCACGGAGTTTCACATTATAGAAAATTTGTTCACATCAAAATTAATAGAAGAATGGATTTATTGCCATTTTTATGTCATGGGATGCTAAATGATAACTAAACGAAGATTCTTGGGCAGCCATAAGGTCATTCCCCCCCACCCCCCACCCCAACTCCAACCTCTCCTCCTTTGCTGCTAACGTGCCCTGCACGAGGCCTCCAATGAGCAGCCGTTCACTTACAGGATAGATGATACTGCAGAGCCTCTCAAAGATGAAGACGGGAGTCCGATAGTCATCCAGATTGTACCGCTTGGCTGTTTCAATGCACACTGCCATGAAGGCCTTTGTTTCTGATTCTGTGCCTGCCAGAATCAAAAGGACCAGTCAGTTTGGAAGAAGCTTCCCTCAGAGTCTTCCTGCGACATCCCAAGCTACCAAATCAAAAGAAACTGATCTGCCTTGTTACTCACAGCATAGGCTGAAAGGTTACTAGACCACATGAGGATAAGATTTGGGGTACCAGCAAAATGAGGAGCTTCAAATGGAAGGATTCAGCTGATAACGTCTCAAACACAAGAGCCCCAACATGACTGACGGAATGCGAGAAAAATCTAATTCTGGGATTGAAATTTTACAACTTCAAGAGTTGGTACTGTCCCCAAAAAGGAATTTCTCTCTTTGAACTTTGGGAAACTGAGGATACAGTCTCCTTGATCCCACCCAGGTTGATGATGACCTAAGTCCTCAGACCAATATTTGTTTTTCTGCCTCTTAATGACCACCTAACAACATGTATGATGGCTACCTGTGGTGATGTCCAATGCCCCAACCAGGCTGCAAACTCCTTCATGTCTAATATATACCTGCCTTCCCTTTCAGTGCTCCCTTCGCGCAGTGCCCAAATGTGCAGACCCTGACTATTCATTGTTACTTCCATCTCTGTGGAACTTGGGGATATCCTGGGCCAACAAAGTAGGAAAGGGGCTGAGGCTCCAGGCCTCAGGGTAGCTCTACCTGTGGTCATGTCCTCCAGCATCTCCAGCAGCATATCCTGGGTCTCATCAATCAGCTTGGTCCTCTGCACTACCAGCTTACGCAGACACAGGTAGCCATTTAACACAGTGCCCACCAGGCGGCTTTTGAAGTGCCGCTTAATGGACTCCACTTCAACAAAGGAGGAAAGGAGGCCTGGAGGGACACAGGAGAGAGCTGTAGGTACTCTGGCAGACAAACAAACTCAACATTTCAAAGCCAGTATCAAAGAGAGACTTAAGACCATAAACCTGTTCATGTTGCAGACGATAAGGTAAGGAACAGGGAGCCAGCACCCGAACTCACACAGATAGAGGTACTTTGGCTCCAAATACATGTTTCTATTTCAATAGCAAAGGATGCCCCATTAGAAGAGCTGTGCGCTAATTATACCTGTGAGGCTCTTGAGAGCATATCCCTGCTGTAAGTCAGTGCTCAGCGTAGCCTCCTCCAGGGCCAGCAAACGGGCTATCTCCTAGAAAGGACAACAGGAATGGTCAATGTAACATCGTAACATATGTCACCACCATCCCCCTTCCCTGAGATCTACAGTGCCAATCAGGACACTTACATCAACACCTATACCTCAGTTTTTACTGATCCAAGATGGTTAACCTCTTCATTTCACTATCCCTGAAAGGTCCCTTCTAGAACCTAGGGACAGTTAATAGGCCTTTGAAGCCAACACTCTGAGAGGCTAGTTCAACTGTGATGTAGGGCCCTGAGATTCTCCCAGCTTTCTGAGAGAAAAGGAAAACGCCAGGACAAATTACAAATCCCAGCTTGAGACAGTAGAACCACATCTGAAGGCATGTAAAGGAGGCCTGGGTGACAAGCACTTTAGTGAGGGAGGGCCCTCTCTTGCACACAGCATGAAGCTTCTGTCACTCACATCACAGCCAGGTGTGAGCCTCAGAAGAGCTGCCTCAAGGATAGTAAGACCAGAACCTCCCCAACCCCACCACTGGGAGACCGACAAAGCCAGGAATAGGAGAGTATCTAATGGTCAGAGGAAGTCTCAGGTGTCTTAAGGCAGAAGGCTATGTACTACCTTTTTCCTCTAGGACAAACGTCATGTCTTGAACCTTGTGTGATACCTAAGGAATGTCAGTGTCATAGCTCAATAGATCTGGAAGAAATCTTAATATCATTTTGTCTAACCCCTTGAATTTTACAGATGAAGAAACTGAGTCCCAGAGAGGCAAAATAATTAATCTGAAAATGAGAAGAATTAAAGGAGATGTGAAATACCTTGGTGATGAGGTTGCCAACATAGGGCAGGACTCCCCGAGCTGCCAGGTAGACCTTCCAGTGTGCTGGTTTGATTAGCTTCTGGTAGAGTGCCAAGTACTCAGCTGCACACTCTCCAGCAATACTCAACTCGTCCAGGTAACTGGTACAGGGACACAAAGAAATTGTAACTGGGCAACTGAAATAGGTCCAAACATGTAGGCAGAAATGACGATAAGCAGCCAATACCCAAGTGCAACAAACCACTTGCACTAATATTCTAAAGCACAAAAGAACCCAGCAGGGCCAGAATTTAGCTAGCAGAATTCAGCCTATATGGGACTCTCAGGAATTCCTTGGGAGCCCTGATGCCCTCCAAGGCAAAGAAGATGGAAAGCCAGAGAAGCATGGGCTCTCAGAGCCCCTACCCAGCCCTCCATGGTACCTGGTGAGGAGGTCGAGGACCTGCTGTTTACGGCTGGGAATGGTGGCCAGAGCCTCCACAATGGTGCAGGCTGCCTGACGGGCTGCTTGGGTCGCTGGAGTGAACAGCACCTGAAAGAGCACAAGGGAGGCAGGACGTCACTAGCTGGACTTGGCTGTAGCTCCCCCCCTCCCGAGCTGCAGGTCAATCCACTTCCCCAGGACTAACCCTGCCAACTACTCCATCCCATGGAGAAATCCTTGGGGAAGGGTAAGCCTGAAATTGACACAGGAGCCTCAAAACTCCAAACGAAAAGGAAAGGAGGCATAAGGGAGCAAATGAACCAGAAGCAGCTGGCTACATGTGCTTCTTGCCTGGTAGCGTCAAGTAGCCTTTTTACTAAGATCTTTGTTAATTAGTTTGCAAGACAGTAAGATGCCTGAATTTTAATACAGATTATTTTAAAGGTAGTTTCCTTAGAAAGCTCTTAAGAGAACCTTTGTTTTAGAAGAAACAATTAGCTTTCTGCTGAAGTCTTCATTTAATGGAACTTTCCTCACAGCATGGGCTATTTGGTTCTAATGTGTTATTTGTATGCTTCTTTGAAATGCTGTGGAGGGAAGGAACTGGGGAAGAAAGAGGAGAAAGAAGAGAGGGATGCAGAATGGAAGAGATTAGAAAGAAAGGAGCAAGACGGGGAGGAGCGAAAGAGGAGAGGTAGGACAAAAGGACAGAGAAGAGAGGGTAGGAGAGTGGAGAGGGGCTGAGAGGTAGGACAGAGGCTGAGAGGCAGGAGAGAGGCACGACGGGTGGAGGACAGAAGGATGGAGGAATGGTAAAGGAGAACAGGAGAAGGAGGGAGTATGCTTTGGGTTCTGAAGTTCAGCCAAATGAGTAGGAGAGGTGAAGTCAGCAGAGAACAGAGACTACCAAGGTTGGTAAGTGGGCAAGAGAGAGGAAGGAAAGAGAGATTCTGCTCTGCCCAGGCCAACCACCATCTTGTTAACAGCAACATTAAACCCTACTGGATCCTGATCAGAAAGGCACAGGCAGGCAAAGACACAGGAGAAAGAGTAAAAGCGGCAACAGCAAGAAGGGGGGCAGAGGACATCTCTAAAAAGCCTAATAGTGGCTCAGCCCGTCTGCGCATCCAAGGGCTCTGGCTAAGTGGTATCATCTCAGGAAAGACGCTCCTTCACCTGCCGAAGCCAGTTGTTGTGACCCAATTTGAGATCCAATGGGGAGGTCCTCTTCCCCCGACGGCTCATGTACTGTTTCCACCTCCACACATACTTCTCCGTCAAGTAGAGCTGCCGAAGCTCCAACCTAGTAGAGGATTTCCCATTGGAATCCATCCCTGGAATGTGGAAGGAAGAATGAGGAAAACAAGGCAGTTGGAACAAAAGGGGCGGGGGTAAGTAACCACAAGTCTGTCAGTTTTCTGGGTTAAGTCTTCCTCAATTAGACTGGGAGCTCCTCCAAAGCAGGGACCATTTTAATCTTTCTTTGTACCCCTATCATTTAACTTAGTACCAGGTACATAGTAAGCACTTAATAAACGCTTGCTAACTGAATGGTTAAATGCCTTCTACATCTTAAAGCATCATACAAACATGAATTGCCATTGGATTCAGGCTCTGCCGTGGTTGCCAACATCTTTTTTCTTTCAAAATTAAGAAAGAAATGTATTGGTATTATGACTTTATCAATAAACACCAACATTCCAACATACAAGGAAGAACAAAAAAGAGACTGAATAAAAAATTGTGACCTTCTGTTACATATAGTTTGTTTTTCAAAATCACATGTTAAGTTTAACATGGGAGGAATAAAATCACTCTATTTGCATCCCCTTCCTTCTGTCTCTTTGTTTTATAAATACTCTTTTCTATTTTTTCCAATTTAATTTTTTTTTTCAATTTCCAAGCATTTTTTTCCCTTCCTCCCACCCCTAAGCTTTGTAAAGGGAAAGGCGCACCTCTAGTGGGAAGGCATTTCTTCCAGGCCTCATAGGATGCTTTCGGGTCTCGCTTGAGCCACAGCTGAGCCTGAGCATGGATCTCATTGCAGTATGGCTTAACTGTGGTGAGAGCTTCAACAGGAACGTCCTAGGGGAGAGGGAGACAAGATGAGAGCTTGCCAACAAACCTGAGACTCTCAAGGGAAGAAGGGCCAGAGCAGCCATACTTGTGTTGATGAGCTCCCCTGATAATCCTCCTTAGCATCAACAGTTCCAGAATTAAGTTAGGGTTCCCACTCATGACGGCGTAGTATAAGATGCTGTTTACTTACTGGAATGGCTACAACTGGTTCTTGAAAGGAAATCATGGAAATACTCAAGCACAGCTGTAGTACCTTCTAGTCTTGATCATAAATTTTCCCTTTGTTTTGCATCTTGGAGCTCATTCTCCCCTACTTGCCTAACTCTGAATATAAACTTCCTCAATGCCCAAGTCTTCAACTAGATACTAGAATCAGTTCAGGGAGTGAATTTTTCCCCTTGCACTGTCTCAAGTCTTAAAGCTTAGAAATGTCACATACAGAGGCCTAACATGGCCGCCCTTAATTCTGACCCACCTACTCCTGTTTATTTCCAGACCCTGGCTTCATCTGGAAGACAATGGCCGGGCCTTCATGTAATTTAAGCAAACTATCCTAGAGATCAGATCCCTCCCAGGAGGTTTTCAAGCAAAGTCAGTCAGTGAGTTGTCAACAAGCATTTAGTGAGTATCTACTATGTGCCAAGCACTGTGCTAAGGATACAAAAATAGGCAAAAACAATCCCTGCCCTCAAGGAGCTCCCAGTCTAATGGGGAGACAACACACAAACAACTATGTATTATACAAAATACAGACAGAATAACCACTGGCATTTCAATAGTGCTTTAAGATCCGTTATAACAAACGTTATTCCACAACAATCCTGGGAGATAGGTGCTATTATGACCCCCATTTTACAAGAGAAGAAACCGAGGCAGGCAGGAGTCTTCCTAAGTCCAGGCCCAGCACTCTATCTACTGCACCACCTTGCTGCCTCATTGTGAGTATTCTCAGAGGGAAGGTACTAGCATTAAGAGAGACTGGGAAGGATTTCTTGCACAAGATGAGATTTTGGCAGAGGTAGAGATGAGGAGGAAGAGTACTCTAAATGGCAGACAATGAAAACATCTCTGGAGTGGCAAAGAAACTGGTGTCAGTTAGGTGGTACAGAGGATTGAGCACTGTGCCTGGACTCAGGAAGACCTGAGTTCAAATTATGAGCTGCGTGACCATGGGCAAGTTACTTAACCTCTTCCTGCCTCAGTTTCCTCATCTGTAAGATGGAGGTGATAACAGCACCTACCTCCCAGGATTGTTGTGAGGATCAAATGAGACAGTATTTATAAAGCCCTTAGTACAGTGCCTGGCACATAGTAGACATTACAGAAATGCTTACTCCTTCCCTCTCTTCCTAATGAAGAGTACACAGAGGGAAGAAAAGCATGAGACTGGAAAGGTTGGAAGAGGCCCAACTATGAAGGGTTTTAAAAGCCATAGAGGATTTTGTATTTGTTGCTAAAGGCAATAGGGAACCACTGGAGTTTACTGAGTAGTGGGGGTGACATGGTTAGACCTGTACTTTAGGAAAATCACTTCAGTGTCTGATGGACTGGAGTGGGCAGAGACGTGGTGAGCCCAGCAGGCCACTACAACAGTCTAGACATGAGGTGAGGAAAAGTCTGCATCAGGGTGGCAGCAGTGTCAGAGGAGATAAGGATGGTGCAAAGGTGAAATCGACAGGCCTTGGCAAAAGTTGGATATAGAGAGTGAGAGTAAAAAGTCCAGAGTCCAGGATGACTCCTAGGCTGTGAACCTGAGGGAGCAGGAGAATGGTGTAGTCCTCTACAGTAGTAGGGAAGGTAGGAGGGGTGGGGTGTCTAGGGGGAAAGATGATGACTTCTGTTCTGGACATGCCGAGTTTAAGATGTCTACTGGACATCCAGCTCCAGATGTCTCAAAGACAGTGGAGATGTAGGACTGGAGGTCAGCACAGTGTTAGGGGCGGGACAGGTGGAGTTGAGCACTTGTCAGATGCATGGCTGAGGGAAGGCTTCAGGGCATGCTTTCGACCTTGAAGGTACCGTCTAACCCTGAGAATCTTATGATAAAAATACTCAACCTGCCAGTCCTGTGATGGTTCTAAGCTCCTCCCTTTCAACTCTCTGAATTCTCTCATCAGTTGTCCTTCCACTTTAGTTTGCTTAAGCCTATCTCGTCTGCACTTGCCTTCAAAACTCCCAGAATCATCCTACTACCTTCCTCAACAGCCCCAGCCCCCAGAGGTCTGTGTCACTTCAGCTTTAATAACATGTCCAACCAAGAAAGAATGAAAGACCAAGTCAGGTCTGGGAGGCACTTGCTACAGATGCTCCACTGATCTGTACCATGCCTAATCTGAGGGTGTTTAAACAGTTTCAGAAAACAGATAGCTTTTGAACTTTAATGAATTTCAAAGAACTGCCACCCACCAGAAGAGCTCTGGTTAGTCAAATGTCTGTGCCTCAAAAGCCCCAGTGGGCAAAGGGGGGAAAAAAACCCACCTAAGGGGAAGTTTGGGGCAGAAGGCCCATGAAAATCTCTGAGTTGTTTGTCCTAGGGCTAGATTTTAAACACTCCCTTTCTCCATGGGAGACACAGCAAGACAGTGAGAGGTGGCAGGCCTGTTCTGGTTATTGGGCAACCCCAAGGAGTAGCAGCGACTAGAGCCTGGCACCTCCGGCTGGCTTTGCATCCACTGAGAACTTGTGAAATACCTTGTTTTTCTTGCTGGTTGGAGCAGGTGGTTTGATCAGCTTCTGCAGGATCCGGAGGCACATGAGGGTAATATTCTCCACGACAACAGGCGTTTTGATGTTTACGGCCATGAGGAAAAGACTGAGAGCTGGCATGGAGGAGGCAGAGACCCTGAGTCACTACCTCTGCCCAGGGAGTGCTCCACATCCTAGCAGATCTGGTTTCTCTGGAGCCTCTGCCCTGCAAACCCCTGGTCCTGAAGTGCCCATTCCCGATCCCCAACGTCCTGGACTCACCACAGCGCAAGCGAAGTTCCCAGCAGCTATCCTCCTTCGAGATGGAGTCTGTCAGTAAGAGCATTTCATATTGAAGGCTGCTTGCCTGCAAGATCAAGGGGAAGAGAAAGGTCCAGATGGGCCAGGAGTCTGCCTGTGACCTTTCAACTCTGACAGGCATCTCAAGGCTTTAATTCTCACAACTCACAACTTCTGTGACGAAGCTGGGGTGGGATAGCCTAGAAGAATATCTTTGAGTTACAACAATGATGAACACTCACACTTACAAAGCACTTTCCTCATCACAACCCTGGCAGAGAAGGGTAAATGGCTCGCCCATGATCACACAGCTGGTGAAATGTCACTATCAGGATCTGAAAGTGTCCTGACTCCAAGACCTGTGTTCTTTTATTACCCTGTGCTTCCTTTCATAGCAGAGATACTAAGAGCAACAGAAGAGAGGAGGAGCAAATGCCTACACACCCACTGGCCGAGGTGCTGATGTGCCACTGATCAGTACCAAGGTTGGCCTTAGCATGGGCAACTAACTGGAGCAAGAGGGCTCCTAATGAAACTGGTGGAGTGGGATGGAAGAAGAATGGGTGTCAGGGCGTGTGAGCTGACACTTGGGGGGACAGAGGAGTGATGAGGAGAGGAAAGTTCCCTTACCAGATCAGGGTTGGCCCAATGGCCTTTCAGAGCTGCCGAGACCTTGCCAATGATCAGGTCGTTCATTTGTTGAGTTGCTTCTGGATTATCCCTAAGAAGAGCAAGAAACAGACAGTTATTAGACTCACTATTGGCTGTGATTCTCCCTGTTTAGGGGCAGCCCAGGTACAATGGGCTTAACTTCCCTAACTACAGAGGCTTCAATCTCTACCGAGAGGCTTTCCCAGAACTCTGGTGACTGAAGCAACAAGATACTATGAGAAGGAACCTAGGATGGCACTCTCCTGGACACCGCTCCTCCTCCATCGAGAGAACAGCAGCACTAGCACCAACAGGGCTGCACGCTCACAGAGCACACCCATGCCTTACACCTCAGCTTCCCACGAACAACGCATCTTCCCTTCGCCTGACCTCTCTCTGCCTTTCTAGGGCACATCTGCAAAGAGGTCTCTCAGTTCAACTACTATTTCCTCTTCAAATCTCTTCTCAGGACTCATCTTGACAACAACTCCAACTGACAAGCATGCTTAACAACCCAATAGGTATTGTTGATGTTTCATCTTCAAAGACGACCAATGACATCACAGATGATGTCTTGACTTGCAGGTGAATCGGATTTAAGTGAGGCAGCCTTGCTCTCTCTTCCTGAGTCACTGATGTCCAGTGACAAGACAAAAGTCAAGATGAATGGCCATGGCCTGGGATGCGGTGAACGACCATGGCACCTTTGACATATGACTAAGCTCAGATCACTCCACAGCACCTGCTTCTGCCACCTTCATGGCCACTGGAACAAATTGTTCTCATCCACCAATTTTACTGGGAGAAGTCTTCACATGCTTAGGGCAGACACCCCCCTAACTCACTAACAGGTTTGAGGCCTGCTGGTTACCCTCAACCTCATTTAACCCATCTGCTAAGTGGGTTAAGTTCTAGTGGGGTATGGCCATTGCACACGCCATAACTTCCTGGAGTCACAGGAGACAGTAGGGTGGATTGCGTGGACACCCACAGTGGATGAGCAGCCTTGCAAAGGGCTCAGCAGCCCTCCCATCAGAGGTGCTGGTCCTCTTGAACAACCATACACCCCCACCTAGTAGATACAAGACACTGGGGATACCTAGTTCTACCAAACTATTGCTCAAAGGTAGCAAATCAAGAAGACTGAGAAGCTCCCAAAGGTCGCTTAACCATTCTTTCCTAAGTACCTCATCCACTTGTCAATCTCTATGATAAATCTATTTTCCACTCAAGTTCAACTCAAATGCCATTTTCTCTTCAGAGTCTTTCCTGGTTCCCAGTGGGGCCCCCCCTTGCCCACTCAAAAAGTGCTTTGTTTTATACCTTGCTAAAGCCTTTGTCCCACAACAGTATACATAATAGTTCTGTTTTCTCTTACTAATCTGTGAGCTCCATGATAGCAGGGACTACATGCAATCCAAACCTGAACTCCAGACCATAGCCCTGTGCAATGTTCTGCATTAAACAGCCATTTTGTGTTTCCTGCACAGCTAGCATGACTGTCTCCAAAACAGACCCAAGAGAAAGAGGATAAGCTGGGTCATACCTGGTGAGGAGACACATGAGTTGGCGGACTTCCTCCCGCATGGAGGCAGCTCCCCGGCGCAGATTGTAATCAAAGAGCTCCCGGATGAGGCCCTGTGAGACAAGGATATGGCGCAAGGCCGGGTTTGTGGCCAGGGCCCGGAGCAGCGTGATGCAGTGTTCTGTGACTGCGGAGGCACATCCATAGCACTTGGTGGAGGAGGTGTGGCCACAGCCTAGGACCGATAAGGCTCGGTACTGGCTGGCAGTGAATGTCGGCTGCACTGTCGTCCTTGATGACTTGGTGGCTGCCTCCCTCTGCTGCAAATCATACTCTAGGAGCTCCTTCCGTGAAGCAAAGACTTTCTGGGGTCAAAAGGAGAGTGAAGAAAGAAGGAGTCAATTACTATAACACCAGAGAGGAATTCACCTCAAAATCTAAACTGAGAAGCCTTTCTCTAGCCAGGCCTCCTATTTCAGGGGCTTCAGTCCTTGGATCTGATAACTCAGAGCACCGGTAAGGTGCTGGAAAAACTTGGCTGTTAATATGTTTGTGACAGCCCAGAAAACCCTCTAGTTTCCAGAGGGGGCGGGAGGGGGGATCACCTGGAGTGTGACAGGCTACCTCTGCTCTAAGCATAACTCCTCCCCTGCCTGGCAGCTGCATCCTAAGAAGGGGAGCAAACAAACTTTTTCCTCGAAAGGATTAGCTAACTTCTAAAAAATGTTTCCATCCCTTCCCAGCATCTCCCCAATGTTATTATGCTGTTTATTATAACTTTGCATTGGTGCTGGGAATGGCCTCTTAATTCTGCCTCCCTGGTGAAGAGCCTTCCCATGCAGGAGGATAGAGTTGTCCTAAGCTGTCTCAAGACACAGTTAGAGTGTTTGGGGTAAATAACAGCAGTTTGAAAAAACTTGATTGGGGGCGGAGGGAGAGGAGGAAGGGTGTGTGTGCAGGAGTCTAGCATTTCTAGCAACAAGCTGTCTGCTCCAGGCACACCCCCTCCTGGGTGGCACTGCTTCCCTTTTCTAGAATTTCTTATTCCTGCAGCCTTTCATGCTAGATGCTTCCCAGCTGGCCTCACTAACTGGCGTCTTGCTGCCTGGGGCATCAGAGGTGGAAAACCAATCAGACATGCTTGGCTGGAGGGTCTTCCCCTCCCCATAACACATCTGGCCCTTGTCCACACTGGGAAGCAGCCAAGTTCTGAGGGGTGGAACCCAGGGACGCTCACACTAAACTGGGGAAAGAAGGAGAGCCTGCATGATACAGGACACAAACAGGATGGGTCAAAGACAGGACTTGAATCCAGGTGGTCCTGGATCTCAGGCCATCTCTTTATCTACTGGTCTATGCTACTTCCCTGTTGATTTGGATAACTAAGAATTCATCCATGTCTTCTACATTACCAGTTCTGTTGGCACAGATGGATTTTACAAACAGAAAAGCTAAGGTGCCGGAACAAAGGCAGAGATGACAAAGGTGGCACAAGCTGAACTCTGTGGCCTCACTCAGGGCCCACCCTTGTGAATGTCTACACAGTGAGATTTACAAGACTCTAGGCAAATAGTGTTCCAATGCATGAACTGTGAGCTGCTCCATCCAGCTTAGGGAGCAGGCACTGACAAGCCAAGAGCTCTAGAAGGATACCAATCTCTGTGCTCAAACATATGATCTCTGTGACACCCCCCCCCATCACACTTGATTTCTAAGGATTATCAATTAGAGCTGGACCTCAGCTGTATTTGGTTTCACTCTCTCATTTTTTCTTTTAATTTTTTTTCATTTTTAAGTATAAGGAAACTGAGGCCCTGGGAGGAGAGACCTGCTCATGGTGTTGTCTGGGGACAGGCCAGGACTGGCCTTGAGAGCCACTGAAGCCCCTTGAAACTCTCCAGTTAGGATTCGAACCTCAGTCCTCCGACTCCACATGAAGCATCCTGCCCCAGACTACCTACCTTCCTCAATGTGCTCACTCCACTCCCTGGCAGAGACACCCCACCTCCTAAAGCTAGGGGGTAAAGGTCATCTCACAGGAGAGCAAGTATTCCGGAGCTAATCCTTCTAAATGGTTTGGTCTAGGGCAACACCAGGGTTTGGGTTCACGAAGGGCTGCTGGGATGCTTAAATACCATCGGTGTTAGGTTTTCCTACCTGTATGATCTTGGAGAGTTCGTCAAAAGAGTTCTTACAGTCCCCGCAGTACTCTTGAGCCAACTGTAGGATGTAGCGATTTACACTGGCTGACGTGGAGCTGATCCCCCCAGCACTACCTGAATCATCCTAGAACCCAGAAAGGGAAGTTAAGTCAGCAGTATTCTCCGCCTTGTGAACATACAATCTGGGAGCTCTTAGCATACGCGTCAACCCTCCCCACTTCCCTCCCTATAACGCCTCTGAACTTAGCTGGGCATTACCTGAGGCTTTTCAGGGGCTGCCTCATTCACTTTGCAAAGCAGATTTTCCAGCTGCGGCCTGTGTCCCATTAGCTGGTGATACACTCGGTCAGCTTTATCCAGGAGGGTGTTGATGTTGGTCACAGCCTAGGGATAAGAGGAGACAAGAGACTGGGTTAGAACTAGTCTAACTTTTCCACACAAATTCACAGGATGTCATCAAACCTATCAATGGTCATCCAGACTTTAGTTACAGCTCTCTAGTGATGAGAGGAACCCTACTACCTCCTAAATCAGTCCATTCTTGGAAAGCTCTAATTGGGAGGAAGCTTTTCTTTAAATCAAGTTTAATTCTGCCTTTAAGGCAATTTCCACCTAATGCTCCTAAGCTTTGTCCTCTAGGCCCAGGCAGAACAAATCTAATCCCTCTTCCATAGCACAGCTTTTCCAACACACTAGTAGACAGCTATCATTTCCCCTCTGAGGCTTATCTTCTACAGACTAAATATCCCTCATTTCTTCAACTAAGCCTCATGTGGCCATAACTAGAGGCACTATGCCATCCTGGGTGCCAGCCTCTGGACACTCTCCAACTAATTGGCATTCTTCCTAAAACGGTGCCCAGAAATGAGCACCCTACACCATATCTAACCTGACCACATAGAGCATATATAATGGGACCACCCTCTCCCTTGGCCTGAACGTAAAATTACCTCTTTGAGTGAAACCTGAAATGGTATTTGCTTTCTTGGCTTCCACAGTCATGGCAGCCAGAAAAGGTTTTTAGGCCATTAATCCACTTACCCATCCTGTATAAGACTTTGCATTTATCTCTATTAAACTCCAACTTATTAAAGTTGATTCAATGTCCTTGGTATATCAAGACCTAAAATCCTGAATTCTTACTTTGTCCTAGAGTATGTTAGTTCTCCTTCCCAGCTTTGTGTCATCTGTCAATCTCATAAGTGTGCCATGAAAGTCTTCCAGAGCCACTGATAAATGCTCAACAGTCCAAGGTCAAGCACAGACTAGGGGCCTCCAGGGGAATCCTCCACACAAGACTGCCTCAAACCATGAATAAATTAAGGGTTGGTCATCCAAGCAGTTCTAAATCCACCAATGCTACTGTCCCCCCATCTTCTCCATTAAAATAACATGAGAAACTTTATCAGATGCTTCACGAAAATTCAGATAAGCTATATGTAGAGCATCTTCCAGATTTATCAGTCCATCAGTCCTGTCAATCAACCAATAAACATTAAGCACCTACAGTGTGCCAGAAACTGTGCTATGTGCTGGGACTACAGAAAGGCAAAAGAAAAATCCCTGACCTTAAGGAGCTCACAATCTAACAGGTGATACAAGAAGCAAATAGATATGTACAGGTAATGGATAACTAGGATATAATTAACAGAAGACACTAGAATTAAGAAGGGCTGGAAAATCTCTGTAAGAGATGGGATTTTAGCTGACACTTAGAAGGAAGCCAGGAGACAGAGATGAGGAAGAAGAGCATTCCTGGCATGAAGGGCAGCCAGAGGAAATGTCCAAATATCCAGAATCAAAAGAGATGGTCTTTTTCATGGAACAGCAAGGAGGACAGTCAAAAAATGAAAGAAAATTCCTCTGGAATGACCCATTCTTGACAATGTTCTCTTTATAAAAGTTTCTTTTTTCCTCCTCGATGTAACTGGGAGTTGTTTTGTGGCTTCAGAATTGCATTCTTAAGTGCTTATCCATCTTGGACTGACTACCCCCATAAATTTTAGGCCATAACAGGACTATCCGTCTTTATTCTCAACTCTCTGAAATTTGCTTCTCTACAATCTAAGGTACATGACAGACTATAGCCACATTCTCTTTTCTTCTCTAATCCAAATTCTAAGATAGAGCGGTAATTTTCTCCCAAGGTTCCTATCATTACCACACCAACATCCAGTTTTTTGGTGAGAATTAGATCCAAGATAGAATTTTTCCATCTGTTGGTTCCTCCATTTTTAAGATCTTCAGGGCCTTGCCTTCTGACTCACTTTCTCTGCCAAAACTGAAGCACCACCTGATCTTTTCAACTACCATGAACTGAATCCTTTATGTGTTTTCTCCCCCAATTAGAGAGTAATCTTCTTGAGAGCAAGAGACTGTATCCCCAGCACTTAGCAAAGTGTTGGCACATAGCAAATGCTTAATAAATGTTTTTCTATTCCAATCATTAAAGCAATTCAAGAAATTATTAACCACTCTATTTTTGAAAGAGAGAGTTCCAACAGATGTCTGGATAATTGAAGTTACTAATATATCCTGCCTCTAAGTCAGGCTTATAATCTGTTTAAAGTTTGTTAGTTTTTGTTTTTCTTTTAACTCATCTATTTCCCTTCTGTCCATTTGGCCTATAGTATCCTCCAAAGACAATACTGCTTCTGTTGATCTACACTCAAATGTTCTCTACCAGGTTTCCTCCTTCTTGGTCTTGCGTCCACCTCTTTATATGAGTATTATTATATACACTGTTACTCTCACCCCTCTTTTACTATTCCTTGGTGCTTTCAAATAAGAAATAGATCTCTTTTCAATGTCTCACTTCAGTCACAGGTCTCATCTCACTACATAATGGTGATATTTCTGAGGTCAAATTTGCCTTTTTGCAATAGTATGTCTAGTTCATCTTTGCCGCTACCTACATTTTTTGCATTTCTATATAGACCTGAGGTCATGGATTTAATCACTGGTTCCTTTCATGCATTTTTTTCCCCCTATGAACTTCCATCTATCTCCACTGTTAACCTTCCCACAGTTATTCTCTGTGGTACCTCAGTTGGTGGATATACCTAGACATTATTCTCCTGCCCCTTTCTTTTCAGTTAAGAGTCTTTCTGATTAGATTTACAAGACTCCAGGCAAATACAGTCTTACCAATCCTAATCAAGTGCACTTTATGCTTGGCCAAGAGCCTGTCATTCCTATATTATAATCTGTGATCCAGAAATCATAGATCAGTAAACCCCATTCTCCAACACCATATTTTTAGCTACATCTTCACTTCCTTGAAATGTCGTCTCCAAATTACTCTAGTATGTTTCTCTATTCTCTGCTGCCTTAACTTGATTTCCTTCTGGCCTTGGGTTCACATAACTTGCACAATCCAATCACACATTCTTTATGATTGCAACCAATGTTGGGAGGGTCAAGAGTTTCATACTTCCCACATAGCAGAAGGGTGCCCCTACTGAAAATGCATGGCCGAATATAGTTCCTGAATTTTCAAACCTCAGGTTATCTTCTATATGAGATGTACCTCTTGTGTTACTGAAAGCCACCCTTAAAAAATCCTAATCAAACTAGATGGGTCATTATTCTGACTTGTTTCAATCCATTAAAATTTAAAACCTTGATAGTCTTCTCCCCCCTCTCTCCCCTTCTCACAAAGCTAATTATCCTTTACCCCAACAGCGGCACCTAAAGTAAGACGACATGGCACTACTGATCTTAGTCTGGGCCTATCCTCACCTTCTTTCGGTCTTCTTCATTCTCAATGGGATCCACAGCACAGCAGGGCTTGGCATAAAGCATGAAGTCAAAACGAGCATATTTACAGAAGCCACAGGCATTGCATAAGAAGGGATCCTTTTCATCATAGTTGATGGACCTAGAAAGTCAAGGCAGTTATTAGATAAAAGGGGCAGCAGAGGTTTGAGGGATAATCTCAAGATCAGGGATCATGTCAGATCTACTTTCCAAAACTCTAATATCAACCACTATGATGAGTTATCAGATATTAGAAGGTAAAGATGACTCCAGCAATATGGAAGATCCTCGACATATTTGTGAATTTGACTGAGATGGAATACACCAGAGGTGTCAATCACACAGCCCGCATTTGCTGCCCAGACCACATTAAAATGGAACTGGGAAATGTTTAACAAAACAAATGTGCAATAAACCTTAGATAATGTTAATATGAGGTTTTCTAAATCAATAAGCAGCCTGCAGGGATACTTATGCGTGGTTTGGTGGTCCTCATTTCTATCTGAGTTTGATACCACTGAGGCACACCATTTTGGTCTTCTGCTGGGCCCACTCTGAGTTCCCATAATCCCACTAACTGACAACAACCTGAAATCTGAAGGCAGGCATTAAGGAAAGAGTTCAAATCACTGGATATACCCAGACTCTACACTGTCCCATGGACCCTTCCTACACACACACACACACACACACACATTCTCTCTCTCTCTCTGTCTCTCTCACCTGCATTTATGACACTGGTAGACATTCTCCCCACAGTTGCCACAGACCCCAGGGTTAGCAGGAACAGAGGCACTGCATCGCGGGCATTGCAGGGTCTCTGTGGAAGCCTGGTAGTTTTCATAGAAGTCTGCAAACTCGATCATCAGATTAGAGGCCACAATGGGCAATGGCAGGTCAATCTTCACCTCTGTCTGCCCTGGGGTCAACTGTACCTTCTTGGCTTTGTGCCAACGAGCTGGCCTAGGGAACAGGAGTTCTGGTTAAAGGTCTGCAGCAAAGGAAACCAAGACCTCTCACCTCTAGTGCTATCAAGAGACAAGGGGAAAAAACTCACAAGTGCTTAGGTAATTATTCCAAGATAAGTAATTAAAGGGGAAGAATTAGTAGACAGTTGATTCATTCATTTTACTAACAGCTTTACCCCAGAGAAAAAGGTGAGACAGTCAAGGGATGTGTGTGTATAACAGACCTTGTACTTATTTACAAGGTTAATTTCCAAGAAAACCAACAGGAATGTGACACTTGACCACTCACAGACACTAAAGAAATACGACACCTCAAAGTAAGTGACGCTGAAACAGAAAACCTCAAGAGGTATATCTAATACAATGGATGGGACCAGATGACCCTCTGAGGTTCCATGATACTAAGAAGGTAACTGCTCCCAACTGACTGTTTCTCTCAGCCCCCATTAGGACACTCACTTTGGAGGGCCATAGCTAAACTGCTTTAGGGAAGCTGAGAAATATGGCCTGGAATCTAGGCCAAGTGCCAAGAATAGTATCAAAAATAAACCCAATTAAAAAAAAAATAACTCCACCACTCCCACATGCCCACCCCATTCCCCAACAGAACAGAAAATTACACCAGCTATCTTGAGCAACAGCTTCAAAAAACTGTGAATTTCTGCCCTCAGGCCACCAGTGTTGCCTTTTGGTATCAAGAGTTAAAGGAAATATCTCTGAGCCTGGTTCCCAAGAACATCCTTCTGAGGCAATGTGACCCACCCTCTCTTCTCCTCCTGCCCATCACTGTCAGCAGCTCAACAAGCAGGGTGGCAGCACATCCCTTTATAAAGTCAGTGCTTTCCATATGAGCAGGCTCAGGTAGGAATGAGGAACTCTGTCACTAGATAACTTCCTCAAACCAACCTGGGTTCTTTGTGAGGCTTTTCAAGTTAGCTCACCTCCCAGGCCATGCTCACTGTTAACAATGTGGGACCTTCCTGGGCTCTGGGCCTAAGCCACAGCCTGATACCTCACCAGAAAAACATCCAATTCCATAAAATCCACAACTCCTGCCTCTCCTCACAACTCTTTCATTTGTGCTCCTCCTGACTCAACTTACACTGCCCTGAATCTAAACTCAAATAGATGCAGGAATGCCCAAGTCTGTGTTACATGACATGAGATAGAGTAGGAAAAGTTTAGGCAGAAATTGAAGCGATCTATAATGGACAAATTCTGGGAGAAGACCTCTTACTGTTGTACAAAAGAACTACAGTGTTGAAATGAGAGCAGAATGCTCCATGAAGTCAACAAAGTGGCCATTCCTCTTGGCAACCTGTTCTACAAATCATTCGCCTCCCAAATCGGGTTTTCATATATACCATTAAAAGACAGAAAGTCAAGAGGAAATGAGGAGAGGAATCTACTGATATATCTTCCAAGGGATAGGAATTTGTAGAAGGCTGGCCCTTGACAAACCACAATGGGAGGCCTGCTTTTTTCAAGATCTGAGCACGCCATCCATGTCCCTCTAGTTCTCACTGCCTGGTCAAAACAGCTGGAAAGCTCAAAAAAGAGTTGGGGAGGGGGGTTGATCCCTGGAATCAAAGTCAGAACCTTTAAGTGGGCCTCCCAGACCTATCACATCCCCCAGCCTCTTTCCAAACCTGAAACTTCATACTTATTTTTCAGCTCCACGATGGCCTGCACTGTTCGGTTGTTGTAATATAGATTAATGGTTCGCACCATCTTGGTGCGCTTCAGGTCACCAATCTTCACTGTCACTTTGCTGATGGTATGGCTGCCAATGAGCTTCACTACCTGCTGAGTGGTGGTGTAACGGGTATCCACTTTGATGGAGGAGAGCTTGATATACTAAAAATAGAGAATGTGAGGCGATTAGGACGATAATGGGTGACCCAGTTTCCTCCTAAAGCTATTCCCAAACAGTCCATGAATATGTCAGATTACAAATTCATTAAAGGTATTGTGGGGTAGTGAAACAAACACTAGACTTGAAGATAGGAGACTTGAGTTCTAATCTAGGCTTTTACTGGCTGTGTAAATTTGGGTAAATCATTTCACATCTATACCTCAGTTTCCTTATTTGCAAATGGGGATATTTGCATCACCCACCCCATAAAGCTGCTATAAGGAAAATTCATCATGAACCATAAGCATTGCAAAAATAGAAGTTATGAACTGTGTTCTGTAGTCTGGGTACATATTCCTTCCATTTTCTTATGAGAATTGGAATAATAACCTATTCTACAGTCACCACTTTCTAAGAACACAACAAACACCATAGGGTCCTCCGTGGTAGAGCCCATCACTTACACAGAATGGCACTTCCGGGTTGTTACACACCAAGCAGGGATCACTCTCTAGGTAATAACCATCAAACTCCACCAAACCGGACAGAGTGCTAGGAAAGAAACCAGGCCAGACATGAGGAAATCATCTCTAGGATTGCTGAGCTTCTCAAAGGAATTATTAAAAATGTCTTGAATCAACAGCCCTGTTCATAGCCCTGTGTTCCTAAGGGCACACAGGAAGACGAGAAGTTCCTTCTCCTAAGGTCTGGATGTCATAGGAAGAAACTTCCAATCTAATTCAGAAGATAGTGCCTTTCCATAGAAAAGAAGCACTATTATAGGATACATCTCCTGGGATGCAAACCCAATTGCTTTCACTTTTCTAGGCACAAGGAACTGATGCTATTTTATACAAAATCTGACTGTATGGTGATGATGCAGTAACTGTCATTAACATCTAAATTACTTTCTTCACAGTAATCCAAAACTATTCTAAGTTCTGAGGTTCTTCTAGCTACGTCAGATTTCACATGAGATTTGGTGGTAAATCAAACCCACCCTTCCTTAAAGACATGACTAGTTCCAAAATTTCAAAGGATAACTCTAGATCTCACTTTCCTTGGGAATCTTCAAGGTTTAATAAAGAAAATGCCTATTCAAAGCCCAAATGATGATTGTGACACACCTTTCCTCGCTGTTATTAACATAAATATATACTCATCTCATTTATTATTGTGTTGTCTGAAATCTCCCTAAGATTAAGGGCCTCTGATCCGTTGTCTAAGCTCTGCCCACCAACTATTTCACCCCCTAATATTTGGCGGAAACTTTAAGTATACTTTCACGTAAACTGCTCTCCCAAGAGGCAGGAAGCAAGACAAACTTACTTGTAGATGTTGGAGTTGGGATGATTGGTAAGAATATGGTTTTGGGTTCGGAGAATTTCTACAGCCTTCTGCGAATATTCTTTCAACTGAAACACAAGTTAAGAAATGATCCTAGTATACAAACTAAAGTCTAAATGGAAGAAAACTCTTTTTTGTTTTTCCCACTCAGAGCTGGCCTAATAGTAATTCTAAGGTATTTCAGGCCTGGTGCTAGGGGAACTAAGGGAAGTAGGGCTAATTCCTGGTTATTTCACTTGTTAACAATTCCTTCTGGTCCTAATGACAAGTTTAGCTTGAGAGCCTCCTTAGCATTCTAGTCTCTACTCTGGGAATTATCTCTGGTTCCTGCAGAAAAGCTGGGCAACAATGAGCCAACTATTGTAACCAGTGGGGAAATATTTATAAGTGTCTAAGCATACGTTTTTTCAAACAAGATAAGAACTGGCTCTACTTGCTCTATGCCAAGTAACCTTAATGTAACTTATCTGCCACTCCTATTTCATACACCTGTGCTTAAAAGTCTAAGATTGGGTCTATCTGTCACGTACAGCCTCTACATAAAAAATGCTGGGAGCATTTAATACTATACTAATATATATTACAATAATATAAAAATGATCAAATGTGTTAAAGTGATCTTCAATATGGGCTTCCTTTCTAGGAATTAGATATAATGCCCTCAGCAAAAGAGTAAAACAATGCCCCACCCTGAGTAGAAGAGAAATGAAGCAGAGTTTTGTCTTCTTGAGGTCTAGAGTCATGATGTTACCTTTTTCTCAGTCTGTGGGGTTTTCAAAGAGAAATATCCCAGCAGGTCTACAAACTGGGCAGCCTTGCGGCCATAGGCTGGGAGTTCTGGCCAGATGGACCACATCAAGTCCAGTAGGAGTTCCTGCTGCGATTTGTTGGAGTTTCTGTGGACAAATGACAACTCAGGTTACTGAGCCAAAGGAAGCTCCAGGTTTTACCTATTCAGGTGTTTCAAAAACAACCAATTCCACTAACTTTTACTAAGTGCCTACTATGTACAAGACACAACGCTAAGTATAGGGGACACACACATAAGACTCTATATAGTCCCTACACGCAAGGAGTGTATATTTTCCAAGAGGGGATACACCACACACAAGAAGCAGACAAATTATTTACAGTGTCAGGAGGAAAAACAGACACAGAAAGCACCCTACGAGAATGTGAGGAGAGACTACTTTAAGCTGAGCTGACTGTGGAAGGCTTCAAGAAAGACAAGACATATGAGCTGAACCTTGAAATAGCATGACATAGTAGAATGTGCTAGACCTAGGGTTGGAGAGAATTGGGTTCAAATCACATCTTGTATCTTACTAGGCTATGTGTCACTAGGCAAATCACTTAACCTCTCACAGCCTCAGTTTCCTTAACTATGAAATCAGGAAAATAACAGTGCCTACCTCAGAGTTGTTAAGATGCTCAAACAAGATAATGAATCTAACATACTTTGCAAACCTTCAATTCCTATCTACATGTCAGCTATTAGGGTAACTGTAGTAAAATGTAAAAGGATTTGAACAAGTGGAGTGAAGGAGAGCAAAGTGTCCAGGTGTGGAGAACCAGCCTGCAGAGGCAAAAGAAGACAGAATGATATAGGAAGTGATCTACCTGGGCTACAGAAAGGCAAAGCTACTCAGCTCCTGCTTTGCTTCTGTTTTCTTTACCAAGGAGAAGGATCTTTAGACTGGGAAAGACAGAATGAAAATGGTAACAAGAAATTGAAACCCAAGGAAAGAAAATATGTGGATGTCTTCAACAGGCCCCAGCCATCACACACCAGATCCAGAAGAACCACATCTCAGAATTTAAAGAACTTCCAGGGGTGATTGTTGAACCCTATTGATCTTTGAGAAATTGTGCAGAGGAACTACATGGCTAAAGGAAGACAAATGTCCTGACTTTCAAAAAAAGGGGGGAAAGGAGACTTGGAATGAATAAGGAATATCACTTGAATTCCTGGTAAGATCTTTAAACATACTATATCTAAGGGATAGTTTATCAGCACTTAGAGAGTGATCACTGACACAGTATGGAGTCATTAAGAACAGATCGGGGGCAGCTAGGTGGTACAGTGGACAGAGCACTGGCCCTGGAGTCAGGAGGACCCGAGTTCAAATCCAATCTCAGACACATAACACCTAGTAGCTGTGTGACTCTGGGCAAGTCACTTAACCACAAATGCCTCCCCCCCACAAAAAAAAAAAAAAAAAAAAAAAAGAACAGATCAGAACCTCACTTCTTTATTGCAAGGGCTTACTAGTCTACTAAACCAGGGGCATACTGGAGACTAAGTGTACCTGGATTTTAGCAAAACATTTTAATGTTTCTCATGACAGGCTAGGAGAAAAATGGAGAGATATGGACTTTATGATAGCAATCACATGTTAATTAATGACAAACAATTAAAGGAACATATTCAATCTCTGAAAGGAGGTCTCTAGCAGAGTGCTGCTGGGCTAGGTCCTTAACCCTACTTTGTTCAGCATTTTTTATCAATGATGACAGATGACATACTTGGCAAATGTTTGTACATCCTAAAATGGGAGGGATTAGCCAATACATCGTGATCTCAAAAGGCTGGCAGAAGAAGCCCCATTTAATAATATGCAACAGAAAGGCGATAAAAGCAAAAGCCCATGCTTGAGTTTAGAAAACTAACTACAGAAGTAACAGATGGGAGAGATGTGGCCAGATGTGGCAAAACACCACGGGATGGTTTAGTCTGATTCAGCAGATGATGGGGCAACCAAAAAAGCCAATGTGATCTTAAGCTGAAGATCAGAGGTAGAGAATCCAGAATGAGGGGAGATATAAATGTTCCTTTATTCTGGCCTGGTCAGAATGCATTTGGAATACTGTGTTTTATTCTGAATACATTTTGGGAAGGACATTAACAAGCTGACATCCAGAAGAGGAG
The DNA here is from genome assembly GCF_900497805.2 of Vombatus ursinus. Taxonomy (NCBI): domain Eukaryota; kingdom Metazoa; phylum Chordata; class Mammalia; order Diprotodontia; family Vombatidae; genus Vombatus; species Vombatus ursinus. Next base: position 4,976,527 of record NW_020954662.1, on the reverse strand, counting down.
CAACAAGATGGTGCGCGACAGCCATTCATAAATATCCGAAGGGATAGTTTTTGAGCTAGAAAAGAGATTAGTGCACTTTTGTCCAATCCCTTCATTTGACTGATAAGGAAACCAAGGCTAGACAGGAGAAGGGACTGCCCAAGTTCCCACAATGGTGGGCCAGGCAGCTGAACTCAAGTCTTCTGACTCCTTCTACTACGCTCAATTAGAATTATTTTGCTCGGCTTCAGAGAAGAGAACTACAAGTAAGAGAGAGGCAGATTTGGGCCCATAAAGGAACAACCTTCCTAACAATCAATGCTGCCCAAGCCTGTTCTACCAGGCTAGAAGCTTTCAAGCAAAGCCTCAATGACCAATAGCTGGGTACACTGTAGAAAAGACTCTTGATCAGGTAAAGTGATGGATGACCACTGAGGATCTGTCCAGCTCTGAGATATTATGATCCTCCTCAGACAGTCCAGGTAAACGGGCCCGAGCTAGGAAGAGCACAGCCCTATCATGGTCCCTACCTGTATATGTGCAGTGCCAGGCAATGGGCTTGCCAGCGCACAGAAGAGGAGTTCGATTCTAGTAGGAAGCAGCGAAGAAATTGTATCAAGGTCTCCTTGTCAGCAAATTTGTTCAGCTGGTTCACCAAGGCCGTGCACAGCTGGTCTTCTTGACTGCCCGAGCACTCACCTGCAAAGAGAGGCAAAAACACTTAGGAACCTGAGGAACCTTCTTCAGACTTGTGATTTCTATTTTGTTCTTTCCCTGATAAGGCTAACCAAGCATCTACAATTCAAAAACTTGTCTGGAAAAAAAGAGCTTAAGATGTTTGCTAGAGAATGGTGCTAGGATGAAGTCATATAAGAATATGCCAAAAAAGCAGGCATCACCTCCCTGTTCTGTGATTACACTGTACATACCAAATGAAACAGTTCATCCTCCTCTCAGAGTTTAGGCTCCAACAACACCAGGACAGATGGATGTGAAAACACAGACATCTGAACAAGTACATAAACTGTAGCATAGGCTTTAGAGCTAAAAAGGACCTCAGAGAATATTTAGTTCAACCCCCTCATTTTATGAATAAGGAAATGGAGGTCCAGGAATGCAAAGGGACTTGCTCAAGGTTACCCCAACAGTAAGCAGCAGAGCTAAGATTTGAACTCTGAGCTCTCCTGACACCAGATCCAAAACTCTCTCCACTATAGCATGCTAAACATGCTGACCCTATAGCCTGCAGTGGCCACATGCACAGTACAGGGCCTGAATGAGGTGGGAGTCCTCAGGGCATGTGTTTGCAAAGATGGGAGCCACACGTCTCCAGTCCTGGTTAGCAACAGCACTCCCCAGGCACAAAACCATGTAACCGTGAAGGAGGAAAGGACAGCAGAGATCTGCAAGTACAGATCCCTCACTTGACACAAGGCACACAAGTCAAGTAAGCTACCCAAGGTCACACAGTGAGTTAGTGAAGGCTAAGTCTCCTGGCCTCTGAGCAAGGGCAACATCTCCAACACCCTCACCCTTATCATTGGTCTTGAGCCTTCATGAGTCACTGGAAGGCAGCTCAAAACCAGGCTTTGAATCTTGCTGATGGGGAGAATTAGGGCACAGCAAGTGACACAATTTAACATGTGGCCTTTAAATTTGAGAAATAATGCCATATTAAGGACCTCAACCCGATGCCAAAAAGCACTGAAGTATGTAGGGTGCTACAAACCAGAATTCAAAGTTCAAAGGGTAGGCAGTGGCCAAGACCCTGAATACAAACAAATAAACGAAGCTTCTGACCTATGGAAGGTGGCTCTTACCCTCCTTCTCTTTCTCCTTTTCTTCCTTTTTGCTCTTTTTGGTGGATGACTTGCTCTGGGTTGTCGTTTGCCCAGAACCAGAAGCCACAGGTGCTGAGGATGAGGAGGAGGAGGAAGAGCCGGAGGCGGCACTTGAGGATCCGGATGAAGAAGCCACAGTGAGCACTTTGCTGCCACACAAAGCACAGGAGAGCAGCTGCAACAGCACCGGGGACACTCCCTCGTCCACTAGGAAACTAACTTGGAGCAGGAAATACAGGACCGCTGCAAAAAGAGATGAGAGGAAAGGAAATCAACAAAATTAAACCTACATCAGATCTACCTGGCCTGAGACTGCAAAGTAGTAGGAACTATAATGACTTCATCATTAGCCAAGATTGACCTCAATGTCTAATTTAACCAACATTCATTTCCAAGTTTCCTCTACTATATGCTACTACAAGGAAATCACTTTCACTAAAAAAATTGTTGAGAAATACTATATGATGTGATATGGACCAAAATTCTCTCTAGTTTGTGGAGATGATGGCAGGCCAGGAGAAGTGCGGCAACTTACAGTCATCTTTAATACAGAATTTCTGCCAGTTGACGGTGCGCTGGGTGGCAATCTCTGCACAAGCTTTGAGGTGCTCCATCTGAAAGAAGAACCAATCCCCAGAGATGAGTGACCTAAGTGAGCAGCTCAGAACACAAGCAAGGTCATTGCCCTAAGTGCAAAGATCCCAATCCTGTGCTCTAGCACCAATGGGCATCATGCCTTATACAGGCAATAATGCCTGAAGTGCCTGACTGCTGGAGCTGACTTCTGTAGGATGTGATCCTTCTCATTTTCCAGGCTACACAAGCACCCTCAGTTTTCAGGGAACTGTCCCTTTCTCAACAAGGAAGCAGCCAGGCCAGGTCACCTCTTGAGGCAAAGGAAGAGGGAGGAAAAGAACTCCAAAACAAGATATCAGCTTATGCTTGTCTTGGGGCCAAGGATAGCAACCAAGGAGCTCAGAGAATCCTCTGGGAATCATTAGTGAAAGAGGCTTTCTATCTAGCTGTTCACATGGGATATACTCAATTCCATTTTCCTAAGTCCAAATAGTCTCTTTGGTCATTAACTTATGTGTATCCCATTCATCCCATCTTAACTGTTCTTAAATAAAGAATTGGGGACATCCAGTTCCCATAGATAGGTGGCTAAGGTTTGTGTTCCAGATTATGTAATAGAAATGCTCAAGTTACCAAAACTCCAAATATAATTATCCAACATATGACAAAACTCCTTCCAGACTGTGCAGCCATCAGTTTGGATTGCAGCCTAGTAAGGTGTTGGCCTTGTAATAATCAAGAGAACACAGTTCCTTGGGCAGACGGGTGGTGCAATGGATAGAGCACCGGCCCTGGAGTCAGGAGGACCTGAGTTCAAAACCGGCCTCAGACACATAACGCTCACTAGCTGTGCAACTCTGCACAAGTCACTTAACCCCAACTGCCTCACAACAAAAAAAAAAAAAAGAGAGAGAGAGAACCCAGTTCCAATTCTGGCTCTGACCCTTTCAGAGTATGTGGCCAAGGGCAGGTTTCCTTTATCCCTTGGATTTCCTAAGCTCTAAGACGAAGACATTACTAGAGTTCTTTCCCTTGAGGCTCTGGAAGCCTTCAAGTGCTATGAAGACGCACCTTGTGCTGTTGTTTGGATGGGTGTTATTCATGTAGTGGAATCTGAGGATCAACTCCTACCTTAGCCAGCCCCTGTCACATGATGCTCCCAATGCTTAAACACTTGTCTCCAGTCCACGCCTGATCCGCGTGAGGCTGTGTCCCACTGCACCCCCACCTCCCACCCCCATGGGAGCTGCCCTTTGTACCAGGCTGATGAGTGTGTCATACTGCAGGGCTGAGCCCGAGCTGGCTGTGACCACACTTGCTCGAAGGAAGATTCCCTGCTCCTCCAGCAGCTTTTTGATGCCGCGCACGTGGGAATCTAGGGTATGCAAGTCCCGAAGCTGGCGGTACTTCTCCTTTGAGCCACAGATGAACAGCAAAAGTTTGCGGACTTGGCGACGTACAAATGGTGTCTGCTGGATCATCAGGTACTTGGGAAAGCAATAAATGAACATGAACATTCCAGGGCTGAGTCCACAGTCCCTGTATAACCAGAAACTGTACTCTCCTCTCCACTAGCTTTCTGTTGGTGATCATTCACATAGGCTTGGCCTATTAATAGGTCTTCCCACCTCCACTCGCTTTCTCTCCAATCCATTGCATTTATTACCCTCTTCTACTCAAAATTCTTGACCTAATGCCTATTACCTCTCGAGCACCATTCAAACTTCTTTACTTGGCATACAAGGTCCTCCAAAACCTTTTCTTACATTTCGAGTCTTTTCTCACATTATTTCTCTCTATGTGTTCTCATGACTTCAGCCAAAGTGTATATCCTTCTGCCTTAAACCATGTACTGCGTGCACACATCCATGCTTTTTTGGACATTATTCTCCACATCTGGTTTGGATTGGCCAAAACCTTGCCAAATATTTTACGTATTAAGCTCCTACAGACAGGCTGGCATAATGACTAGAGAGCCAGTTCACAAGACCTGCGTTCAAGTACTGACATTTCTAGCTATGGCAAGTCACTTGGCCTCTCATTATTCTAGGCAACTCTTCTCCAGAGAGAAGGTGTCAACCTGCACAGTAGAGGGAGTTCTCTCACATGGAAGTTCCCTCTATCAATAAAACCAAAGATCCCATCCCTATTCCACTCAGCTCCTACAGAAGCATTTAAACCAATTTCAAACACCACCTCTCCCAGGGATCCTTCTCCAGCTATCCCCTAAGGTCATCAGCTTCTTCTTCTTATCTCCCTCAGCACATATCTTACTTACCTTTCAATGCAACTGTCAATGATACTGTGTATTATAGCTGTCAATGCTCCTATCATTCACGAAAAATGGTACCTCTCCCAGGACTGAGCCAACAATAGGTAAATGTTGGCTGATTTTTTTTACCAGCTCACAAAAAGTGAGGAGGTCCTAGAAACTTGTAGGATCACTGCTCTGCTCTTTATCAAGCTCACCTCAATGGTAGAGGACTGAGACACAGCATGGAAAGAAGGAAACCAGATGAATGAAAAAGCAATCCCAGTATCCTTCCTGCTCCATGATGAGTTCAGGGACTTAAAAGCTAGGGTCAGTCTCTACAAACTCAAAAGAAGTCAGAAGGGAAATGCCAGGATCTCTTCCCTAGCAAAAAAAAAAAAAAGCCAACAAGGTTGTGAAGGCATGGTTATTAAATGGGACATGATCACTAGAAGCTAGGTAGCAACTCTCCTTTCCTCTCATTAAATTTGAGGCTATCACAGCTAAATACGGGGGAAGTTGACATAGAAGGACTAGGAATTAAAGAAGATAGCTTCTGCTGAATGGTAATCTTGAACACAGATCTTACCACCTACTAGGTCAGAGACTCAGAGAACCCTTTATCCTGAATAGGGGGTGGCACGCTTCACCACATCCCTGAATAAAATAATCAGATGCCACCTCCTCTAACAACCACTTCATGATGCCCCTAATAAGTGATCTATTTGTCCTCAGATTTCTCCTGGAGCTCTGTCTGGCTTTCTTTTGCCCCTATTACATTGCATCACACTTCTTTGTATTTGTCTGTCCTGTGCCTCTGCACATTAACCTATAAGCTGTGTACTAGAACTTTGTAAATATTCCCTACAGCACCTACCATATCACAGAAGGGCTTAGGAATTGTTGAAATAACAAATTTTTATTGTATGGGGCCAATCCTTACAAACTATCACTTACCTCTGACAGGAAGTAAAACCATGAATGGTCAAATACAGGAGGTGGAATACGAGAATTGGTGTCCGCAATCTTTTTGATTTGGTATGGCAGCCGTAGTACCATCTCTGTCAGAAGCTGTGTGTAGGCCTCAAACACATCCGCTGCATGGCCCTGGGCAGATAGCATTTGTGTAGGAATGAATGAAAAAGCATTTATTAAGTGCATGAGCAATGCACTGTGCAAAATGCCGGGGACATAAAGAGAAAAGCTCTGCCCGGTCACAGTACTGATTTATCCCACGGTGGAACATTCTACAGTCAGTTTCAAGGGAGGGAGACTTCCAAAGGTGGGAATGAATCAATTAGCTCAGCTCCCACACCCAGCGGAAGGAAGCAGGTCCTTCTGGCTCAAAGAACTATAACATTTCATACTGTTGCTTATGACATGAGGTACGATGTACGTGTATAGACACCAAAATTCAAAGACACTGAAGAGAAGGTGGTTGCCAAGGATTTAAGGAACATCTCCCTAGAATAACCTCCCTGGTTCTCAAGCACCCTGCCCCACCTGCTGCCTCTCTCATGCCAGGAAAAGCACCCTTTGCCTTAGTATAGCTCAGAGAATCACAATCAGACCAAGTGCACATGATCACTGTCCTCATATGCAAGACTCCTGAGCACACATCACATGAGGTAATGACAAAATCAGGCACTGTCCCAGAGAGAGGGAAGTAGTGAGAGGAACATGAAAGCTGGGCAGCACAGTGGACAGGGTGCTGGATCTGGAGTCAAAAGACCCAAGTTCAAATCCAGCCTCAGCATGAACCTGGGCAAATCACTTCACTTCTGTTTGCCTCAGCTTCCTCATCTGTAAAATGGGAGTGATAAAAGCACCTACCTCCCAAAGTTGTGGGGAGGATCAAATAAACTAATATTTGTAAAGCTGTGTAAATCTTAAAGTGCTCCTTAAATACTAGCTGATTGCTGCTGCCGCTCTCTGTTCAAGTGCACAGTTAGGCCACTTTGGGAAAAGAGAGTTTGGGCCACACAGGCTGTTGAGGCCTGCCTAGAAGGAATCTGAGGATATTACATTTCATCACCTGTATTTCACTTAAAGATCATTAAAAGGACCACAGCAAGCAGTAAAGGTCGATGCTAGTCTAACCAATTCTACGTTGTGTGTTAAAGTATGTGCACCTTCCATGCAGCTGGAAGCACAGGAATCGCAACTGAAACACTGACTGTGGCTATAAAGGGCTCTTCTCCCTAAAGAGTTTTAAGTGACCTTACAGAGCACTGGATTTGGAGTCAGAAGACTTGTGTTTAAATCCCAGCTCTGCTGTGACTACCTGTGTGACCTTTTTTTCTCTGGGCCTCATTCCTCATCTGTAAAATGAGAGAAGTGTATGAAACAATCTTCGGGAGGCACTTTTCACTCCAAAATCCTAAGAACATTCTTTCTCTGACCACCCATATGTGTACGAGTGAGATGAAATGCTCTTCTTTTCACAGATGAGGACACACAGGCCTGCAGTAGAGGAAGGAGCTGCTCTAGGTCAATGTGCTCAGGAATGAAGGCTGGGCAGGTGAACAGAGATGAGAGGAGATGAGAGGAAATGGAGGGGAGCAGGGGAGGTGTCCTTTACCTTCACATACTGACGGAGGAAGAAGGGGCTCATGTCAGGTGGGGAGGAGGTGGTGTGGGGTTTCAGCAGCTGGCTGGCAGCCACAGGCTCCTCGTCATTCTGCTGGCTCTTCCAGTAGTCCAGCAGAGACTTGAGCACATGCAGGCAGTAATCTACAGCCCCAGAGCTCAGCAGCGCTGCTGCCGTGGCACTAGAGATGAGGGATGACGACTGAAGGGAAAGCAGAGAAGGGTTACACATACCCTAGGAAGCTACCTGTGAAGCAAGGAGAGGATTAGCATCTGCAGAGCTATGAGGCAAAAGGGGTTAAGGGCGATGGCAAAAAGGGGCAGCGGTTTCCCCACTAGTACAGATGTTTTTCAGAACTCTTCTGACTAACCATGTGGTGAAGAAATATCTTTCCTTTAAGTCTGATCTTTCTTACACACGTGTGCCACAAGCCAGGGAGCTGTGGACTACACAGTGCAGGACTCTTTCTCCACTGAGGTAGGAGGGCTCCACTTCTTCCCAGGGAGCTAGGGGGAGGGGCCCCGTTCGAGAGAGGAGTGAGCAGGCCCCAGCGCCCCACCTTTCCCAGGGGGTCCTGCAACTGGACCAGCTTCTGGAGAAGGCTGAGATCAGAAGCTCAAATGAATGACAAGAGGGAAAGAAAAAGCTACTGTAAATAAAACCATTAGGAGAGCCTTGCAAATCCCAACAAACCCCACAGCTCATAAGCTCATTAAATTTGGACGCAGTTCAGCCTCAATTTCTAACCTCTCAGCTTTGTGTTAATCTCCTTTCCAGTACCCACACACACACACACACACACAGCCTGCACATGTGACTTTGTCTCTGCTCTACTGCTGAACTTCTAACAACAAACAGCAAGAGAATCTGCTTAGCTGTTATGGACTGGGCAAAATAGTCCTTTGCTTCCTCAAAATGGACCTGCCAATACCCTTTAACCTTTCCAATGAATGACCGCTGGGAGAACTAGGGGGTCTGGAAGGGTTCCTTAAGAAAGATGAAGCCCTCACCTCTCTTCAAACAGAGGTAAGGGCTGAAAGGACCAATAGGCAGAAGCAGGTGCTTTTGAAATATTTTCCTGATGACTACTCCAGACAATGACATGTGTCACCCCACCCAGCCTATGCTCAAGAAGCCCAAGGCCAAGCTTACCTCACAGATGGAGGACTTGGACCCTGACTTGGTCCTGGACATGAAGACGCTCAACAACCTCATCACCACCAGATGGACCTCATTCAGGGCACAGCGTTCATTCTTCTTAGAAACATCCTGTAAGAAGAATACCACCACGTGCATGGGAAAGCCCTGAAATCTACCATTCAACTCCTGAGGTAAGACCGTGCTAAACACATCACAACTAAAAGGTCTCATGTTGATGACTCAGGGAAAGAACATGCCCCATGTGTTAATGGGAAACACAGCATCCAGATACAGCACCAGAGCTGAAGATAGCTAAGACGCCACATGAAATGAGTAATGCACTGCGGAATTCAATAAGCAGGCCCTACAGGAACTGCTCTGACATAAGAAATGATAGAATGAAGTAGAATCTCTGTCAATCCTTCAGTCCCCAGAGAGAGGCCCGAGGAACAGAAAAGAAAGATTCAAGTTGCCCTCCAGACTGCCTGGCTGACTCTCAGGATTCACCTTCTTGTCCATGCCCAATTCTGCAATAAGCTGAGACAGCAAGTTGTCCAAAGCACCCTTATCCTTCTCGTCTTCTCCATCCAGGTCGGTCGTGAGCATCAGAATGACCTAGAAAGCAGCAGAGAGGCGAAGGATAAAATCTGGGCTCTCACAGAATAAAGGCTCTGAATACAGGGTATGTCAAAGGGCAAGGTTAGTCCTAATCTCCTAGTTTCCTCTACTGATAAGAACTACGTTTCATTCATCCACACAGCACCCCTACAAAATGGGCTGGGACAGGGGAGTCGGGATTATTACCCCCATTTGATATAGATGGGTAAGTCAAGGGGCTGAGACTTCAGCTCTGAGAGAGGAAACCAAGGGAATAATCTCCCAACAGAAATAGAGCACAAGTGGAACTATCAGGCCATAATGGAATAAGAGGCTATGTGGCAAAATGGAAAGAATGCTGGACTTGGAATCAGGAAAGATCTGGGTTTGAATCCCAACCCTGACACTTACTAGCTGTGTAACCATGGGCAAGTCACTTAACACCTCTGAGCCTCAGTTTCCTCATCTGTAAAATGGGGATAATAATACCCATAGTACCTACTTCACAGTGTTGTTATGAGGATCAAATGAGATAATAGTTATAAAGTACTTTGTAAACCTTAAAGCACTATAAATGTTACCTCTTATCATCACCATCATCATCATCGTCATTATTATGTTATGGACAGAAGATCACCATACAAAGAGTCAATCAATCAATCAATCAATCAATCAAGAAACATTTATTAAGTGTCTAATATGCCAAGGACAGTGCTAGGTGCTAGGGATACAAAGACAAAAAACCAAACAGTCCCTGTCCTCCAGCAGCTTACAATCCATTGGGGGAGACACGTGCATAAGGCTGTAAAGTACATAAATACAGACACTAAGTAATTTTGAGAAGTAAGGCACCAAGAGTAGGGGCAGGGCAGAAGTGAGTGACCAGGGAAGGCATGTGTCAAACAGTGGTATCACACTCCAACAGAAACAGATGCCCCAGGCTGCACATTGAGTCTGACACCCAACATGGAAGGTAAGGCTTGAGCTGAGCCCTGAAAAAAGCACCAGATCCTAAGAGGCCACAGTGAGGAGGGACGGCATTGCAGGGGTGAGAGACTGCCAGTGTGGAAGGGAAACGATAGGATCAAGTGTGAGAAGCAGGAGACTGCAGAATGTGTAGAGGGGAGTGATGCACAAAAAGGATGGGGGGGGGGGGGGGGGGGGCGCACCTGGGTGGAGTAGTGGACAGAGCTCTGGCCTTGGAGTCAGGAGGACCTGAGTTCAAATGGACCTCAGACACTTTACACTTACTAGCTGAGTGACCCTGGGCAAGTCACTTAACCCTGATTGTCTCACCAAGAAGCAGAAAAAAAAAAAGATTCTGGAAGAAGGATGGGGGAATTCTAGAGAGCCACTGGAGTTTATTAAGTACAGGGATGGTGTGCTCAGACCTGTTCTTCAGACAGGACACCTCTACTACAGATGAGGAGAAAGGGGGTGGGGCAGGAACTAGGGCTTTGGCCATAAGAGCCTGATCTTATTCAACGCTCTTTTGCTAACCGCTCATATGACCCTAGGTAATTTATTTCACTTTTCTGGGTCGTAGTTTCTTCACGTATTGCAAACGAAGGAGTTAATCTAGACAATCTCCATAGTCCCCTCCAGTTCCAATATCCTATAACCCTGACACTACACCAGATCCAGGGGTCATGTAGCAAGAGGAGAAAGGAAGGGTGCATGATCATGGCCTACCCACACACAGTAATCGGCTCCAGGATGACCTGATAGGTACCTGCATATATGGGATGGCTCGGACACCACCTACACTGCGCAGCTGGGGCAAGGTCTGCAGCAGCCTCTCCAACAGCATCAGGCGGACCATGTGCAGTCTTAAAAAAAAAAATCAGACATGGGATATTCATCACAACCTAGAAAACAGAGGTCTCTCCTTCTGAATTAGGGGCGAACAAATGACTACTGATCAAGAAAGATCCTGGTGGATTCCATTCAGGATGGCCAAATGAAGGCCCAAAAAGCCCAGAGGCTTTCTCAGGTCAAAAAGATCATTACTGTCATCACTGACCACAGTAATGGGACAAAGCAAAGCAGGCCAGCCTCCTAGCCATTTCGACAACTTAGATTAAGTATCAGTACTTAATACCAATTTATAGATACTGACAAGGCAGGAAAAACCTGAGTGAAGAAAGAAGACAAACTTTTTGACAACTACAATGGGATTATTAAGATAAATGTGAGACTAAAGACACACCCATGCTCTCCATCGGGACAGGTTAGGTGCAAACTTAGCTGGAGGCAGGGAAATAAAATACCTTTTGAAATCTCTACCAGCTCAAAGATTTTAATCGGTTTTCTAAGCTTGTTATGTTTAGAATGCCAAAGTAAAATCCAGGCCTCCTCTTTTAGCCCCAGTCCTCACCATTGTACCTTCCAGGTCCTCACCTGTTACTGGTGTTGATGTCTCCTTCAGCTTCCCCTTCTCCCTCTCCCTCCGAGCCATCTCCTTCCTGCTGGCCCGTGGTGGTGCTGATGGCTCCAGTACTGGAGCTGACACTGCCCGGCCCAGCTGGGTGTCCCTCTGCTGTGGTGTCACCATAGGCACTGCTCCGTCCTGACACTGAAACGAAGAGTCAGAAAACACCATCAGTCCCAAAGCTAAGCAACACTTTCTCCCTTCTCCACCCTCTCCCCAAAGTGGCCAGCTAGGATTATGGGTAGAGTCTGTGGCCTTCAAATGATTTTTCTCCACGTGAAACTGAATAGCCTCCTGAGAGCTGGAGCTTATGAGCCCAGCTTCATCGGGGCTCTAATAGGGCAGCAAGTCACCGCTCCTCTTTGGCAGGACGTCCTGCGAGGGTTTAATTCTAGCAGGAAGGACAGCGAAGAGTGGGGGGAAGGCATGGAGGAAGTACAATGTGCATCCCTGGACAGACCTCCATTGGAGTACTGGAGAATCCTAGCCACAAGACTGGCAACGTCTCTGACCTAAGGTCTGCCAGCACATCCCACAGGAAATTCATACTGGCGAGAGATCCTGGAAGTAAACTAGAGCTGACCTGAAATTCTTCACACAGAATTTTTTTTATCACAGGCTCTTACCCCCATTCAATCTAATTCAATCAACGTAAAAGCCTATCAAGCTTAGTTCTAGACACAAAATGAAGAATGACATAGCCCCTGTCCTCAAGGAGTTTACAATCTAATGGAGGGGTTGAGATGGGCAGAGAATAAAACCTACACACAAATATTATATGCTACAAGATAACCTAAGATTACAGGACAGCTCCAGAGAAAATGCTTTAAGAGAATTTTTCAAAGGTAGGCTCACTTTCAGCTGCTTTGAGATTAGACACCCCTACTCCCACCCCGCACAGTTCTTCAACAAACTGCTATACATCGTGGGAATGCCAGCTGGTTTTAATAAGCTAGGGAAGGAAATCAAACACAGAAATAGGCTCCAAAGCCAAATTAAAAAAAAAAAAAAAAGATTTTTAGATTAGCCACTCCTTGGGATTATTTGAACTCCAATGGTTCCCCTCCACTAGCCCTGATAATCAAAGAAGAGTTATATATCTTTCTCCGTATTTATCCCTTTAGGTTCAAGACACCAATCCAAGCTTAAATCTCGAGATTCAAGCTTGGTCCCAAAGGACAGATCTGGGAAGCTACCTCCCCTGGCTTCTGCAAAGAGGCAGGGACCACGGAACATCAACCTTTTTTTCAATACATCAGTTACATTTGTTGGACTTCTTTTTTCTTCCTCTTTTAAAATTCTTTATTACAAGGAATGGCTCTGGGTTAGGGGGTGAAGAGAGGGATACAGTGAGAAATGTAGGGGATGTAAAAAGATATAAGTAAAAATTTATTAAGAAAAAAAGCCTATGGCTTCAAATGCATCTCAACAAAGAGCATAAACCAGCTGAGTTAAGCTATGTCCACTTGCTGCAGTCTAAGCCTAGCATCCAGGCAGTTATCTCTCCCTTTGTCTCTACCCTCTCCACAGGGAGACATTACCACTGTGCTCTCCAGCCACCGAGTCCACGGCACTCCCTCCACTCTCAGAGCCCACACTACCGCCGTGATCGGCAGGAGAAGTCCGAAGGGTGGAGCCATCAGTTGCGGCTGTGCTGCCTTCGTCATCTGACGCTGGAGCTAAGAGAGTAACAAGAGCTGTTACAGGTAAAAACACTGCTTTGGTGCGACAGCATCAAACCACATGGTGCAAGGGACACAACGCAGTTCACATCCAGTTGTCCGAGAGATGGCTTTGCTGGTTAATCTCCAAGAGGAACGAACATCATACACAGCTCACTGCTACTTAAGACAGAAGTGAAAACCCAGCCCAGGTATTTCCTTAGCCACTCCATTATGCTACAAGTTGAGTATGACTGACATTCGACAAATTTTTCCCAAATAAAATACATCATGGTCATTAGTGCCTAGGTGATCCTGACACCCAGCGACCGGTCATGATCATCCAAAGTAAGGGACTCTAAATTATAATGGGCATTTATCTCTATTTTGATCTCTCAAAGAGGCCTCCTTTATGAAAAGCCCATAATGTTTACTCATCAACCATACTTCATGAGCTTTCACAAACCAGCTCATTTCTCTCTCTCTTTTTTAAAAAATCATATGGCATGGGGAAAGTTCAGTGGGAAGCTTCAGAATTTCTAATTAGCCTCATCAGATACTAATAATGAAGCAAGGAAATTCCCCAGAGACAGCCACAGCATCGAGGATCAGGGCTCAACTGAGACAGGAGGAAAATGCTAGATGCAACACACCAAGAAGGACCAGCCAGGAAAGCCAGACAGAGCACGGTTCAGTAAGCCACACTGCACCAAAGACAACATCCATCTCAAAGCTCCACCGGCCTGGGGGCAGTCATCCAACAAGCCTAAGAGAAGCTACAGGCCATGATGGTGGTTGTGGGGGAAAGAGGAAGGAGCAGGTTGGATTGGTTTCTTCTTTGCTCATCTTCTCAAGATAAAGATTTCCAAAAGAAAAGAGACAGGAAACAGGGAGTCATGGTCTAAAAACGTACTGGAGTTAACTCTCAGCCTATGAAAGGACTGGGTTTTCACTTAGTCCACTATTCAGGGTCTCTACTGCAAACCCTTCTTCCTCTCATTGGCCTCAATTTGGGTCTAATTCTTCACCGATTTATACCTTCACAAGGACACGAGTGAGGGAAGTAGAAAATTGATGAAACTCACGCTGGTCAAACATTTCTTTTTACCAGGCCTGGTAAAAGTTTTGTTGCAAAGAGGTTGAACTTAAGACTACAAGGAGGTTTAGGGATTATCTGTGAATTTTCAAGTCCATGCTATCCCTCAGTCTTTGAACCCAAAGGTAACTGAGAGTTGGTCAAACTGATCGAAAAGTCACACGAATTTCACCTGAAGCACACTCTCACTTCTTGCCACTTCAGTTTTACCTAAAAGTGGTGAGGAAAAAATGAAAGATGGGGTCTGTATCTCTGGCCCCAAATGCTATAAAGTCCTCCAATGGAGACCATACGGCTCCACAGAGGCCGGACTTCGCCAGCCACTGAGCCTTCTCTAGGCCTTCCCTCGTGGCACCAGGTGGAGTCGGACTGCAGCAGGGAAAGGACAGAGAAGATAGACATGCGCTGCTGCCAAGCAGTATTTATCAAGATGCCTCTGACACACGCGGCCTCCAGCCAAAGCCGAAGCCGTTTGCCTGAGATGGCCTGTCAAAGCAGCTGCCCATCACACTTGCGCAGCGCAGGCAGGGAGGCCTCAGGGTCCTGGGGCCCTGAGCCTCGCTCCTTGCTGCGGACAGTTACCTGATGCTGTGGTGTCAGAAAGGGTTCCTGCGTCCAGGGAGGAAGAGCTGGGTGCCTGGCCGGACAGTCCCAGGCTCTGCAGGCCCAGGGCACTGCTGCTGCTGCCTGGGAAACAAGTGGAGAGTGAGCATCACACCCCCTCCAACCCTTTAACCACAACACTGCTCAGGCCACCTGCTGTTCCTGAGAGCCTCTAACACCAGTGCGTGGCTCCTTCCTGGCCAGCAGGAGGTCTTTAAACAGCCACTGCCGGCTACCCACCACGCTTGGGTGATGGGTGATGGTGGGAAGCATCCATCTGTTCAAACAAGGACACAGGCCAGAGAAGCGAAACTGATTCAGAAAGAAATAACCAAAGAGATAGGCCTGAGAAAAACTTAAGATGAAATCCACTGAAGGCGACCCCTCTGTCACTCTCCACCTGTGTCTCCGAGCAGCGGTTACCCAGATCAACCTCATCTCCCAAATCTGGGCATAGGCTAATAAGTCAAATCAAAATCATTCACTACCAAAGGCCATTCCTGTGGGGCCACAGCAATTGCCAGGAAAGCCTTCTACCTTGCTGGTCCTGTTGCAGGCTCAAGGCAATGGCCAGCTCCACCATAGTCTCATCATCTGCATCGGGTGGGATGTCCAGCATGGGAGGGAAACCCTCTGCACCAGCCAGGAGAGCCTCCAGGGGGGATGGGTTGCCATTGTTGACGTTCTCGGCTGTCTCCAGCACCATGGACTCAGACTGCAAGGAGAAAGCCTGCTAAGTGCGCCTGCTAAATACCTTAGGGAAGTGAAAGCGCTCCTTCCCAGCTCTGTGCTCCCTTCCCAACAGGCTAAGACTCACCACCATCTCAAAGTCTCCATGGTCCACCTCGTTCTGCTCTTGGCTCTCCTGGCGGATGTGGCCACTCTCTGGAATCCCTGAGGACTGCATCTTCTCATCAGCATCATCATCATCATCATCATCCTTGTCTCCTAGGGTAGAGAAATCTAGGTCACCTCAGGGCTCCTGGCTTCTCCCTTCCTCCAGCTATAGCAGGTTACATCAAGGACTATTAATACCCTCAGGACAACGGTAATCCAGCACTAGGAACATCAAAGCACTAAGCCTTACTTGGAACTCTAAGCTCTACACCTAGCCAGTTTAGCCTGAGAAGATGAAGATGGTACACATTGCCCACCTAATCCTAGGTGACTTTGGGCAAAACAGCAAAAGAACACCACTAAGCTCCAGTTTGTTTCTCAGGGAAATGAATCTCAGTCTTTGTCAGAAGACCAGAAGTGGAGTAATAACAGTACACCTGAAGAAAGAAGCTTAACTTTAAACTCCAGGGAGAAGACTGATCATCCACTTGGACGACCCTTGAGCACATGCCACGTGCCACATGCCAAACGGACAGCGACCCCTGCATTACCCATGGGCGTGTTGCTCCGAGGGGAGGAGGGCAGCGTCACATGTCTCCGCTTGTTCCTGGGCCTTAGCACTCGGATCAGAGCCTGTTTGCAGGAGAAGCTCACAGCAGGATCCTGAAATACAAATGGAAGGCATCACATTTGGGTTTCCAGGTACTCATCAAATCAATAAATACCTACTCTTTCTGACTAACCTTGAGACCCAGCTGGATCGGGTCAGTCTTTCATCCCTGACCCCTAACATAATATATGGCCACTACAGTAACAGATAGGTTAGTCATCCATATAAAATACCAGCCTGTTAGCCAATATGTAAAAAGGCAAGGTATTTCCTGTGGTTTTTTGAATCAAATGTAAAAAAAAGAAATAGCTTCTCAGGGATGACTTTAATTCTATGCTACAATAACCAGTGCTTCTAACTCTTGGATTCTCTTAAAGTGGTGGCATTTGGAAATAAAACACAAGCCTTACAGAAGTACATTCAGTTGCTATTCAAAACGTTGACTCGGGACAGCTAAGTGGCGCAGTGGATAGAGCACCAGCCCTGAAACCAGGAGGACTTGAGTTCAAATCCGACCTCAGACACAACACTCACTAGCTGTGTGACTCTGGGTAAGTCACTTAACCCCAAATGAGACAGACAGACAGACACACACAAAGTTGATTCCCATTCTCTCCATTTCAAAGATCATAGGCTTAACAGCTAGAAAAGGCTACAGAGATCAAGTTCAATTCACTCATTTTATAGATGAAGAAGCTGAGGTTCAGAGATGTTAAATGGCTTGACTAATGTAAAAGAGTTGATAAAAGAGCTAATAAAATAAGCTAGTAAGAGCTGGAATTCAGAACCAATGTCCTCACTTCAAATCCAGCACTTTGCCCTCCATACCATACTGCCTCATTAGTCACTTTCCTAAAAATCCAGTGGGTACAAAATTCTAGCAGCAAGAGGCCTCCCCAAATTTTCCCAATCTGACAGAGATTTTTTTTAAAGATTCTCTACTCAGATACTCAGCATCATTCTTTGTGAGATCGGTACAGGACAGTCAGAAAGTACATTGTTACATACGGGGCATAGTAGCATCTGCATATAGATCTTGGAGGCTGTGTTGATACAGTCTAGCTCACAAGTGCAGTAGCCATGGATGATGTCCACCAATGCATTGACAGTAGCTTCAACATGAGTTAAACCTAAAAAGAGGAAAAATAATTAGAAAATACAAGACTGTTCAAGATTGAAAGAAAACTCTCTCCATTTGGAACGGCTAAATTCCTGTTTCTTGGCTGGAAGGTTATTCTCAGAGAAAAGGCAGATGAAGCAAGCACTGAAGACAATGAGATTGTGGGTCACTATCACAGCAAGTACCTAAAATAACATCTCTCTCCTCTCTCTCTTCTCCCCCACCCTTCTTCTTTAATGATCCTCAAAAGACAAAGTACTAAAATATTTCATGGACTCACAATGCTACTCACCAAGACAAAATAAGTGGGTAGTTGCTGCTTTGCCTGGGTATCTCAGCACCTATCCCTGACCATTCCCATCCCCCAGGAGCTCCTTTCCTGCTTCTCTTTATGTCCCAAGCCCTTAGCCCAATGCCTGTTACATAGTAAATGCTTAATAAATGCCTTCTGATTGTTGACTGACCATTCCCTGAAAACAAAAAACAAAACAAAACAAAAAAAAAAACAGACAAAACAGCATACCACTATTTTAATGAAATACCTGGTAAGCAGGCAGGTGCCAAAAAGGCATTCTTTGGTTTAGATGCGTGCAGTTTCCAGAAATGGTTGATGAGCTGGGTGATGAAAGTACAGCCATCCCCTTCTGTATGTTTCTGGGGCTCTTTCCCCTCATCCACGCCTTCTAAGCGGCAAAAAGAAAATTACTAATGGTGGTAAGCTGGGAATGAAATTTAATTTTCATTAAGGTTAAGTCAAGTCAGGGATGTTTGCCTGCATAGAGAGTTTCAAGGAAGGCCTCAATCAAAAGGAAAGCTGTTACCAAGATTCTAACAGGAATGTACAAGGAAACAAACAGGAAGGCACATTCGAGAACAACTTTATCACTGGCATTAAAGAAATGGGAGAGGTCTGGGGTCTTTCCACTTTGCCAAGTGTGTCTAAGTTTTTCTAGAATAATCCCTGGGCTACAAATTGTCAGGAAAAGGGATGAAAAGGTGATGGATAAAGGAATAATTTGAACAAGGGATGACTTTAAAGAAATCAACAAATAACCTTTTGAGGGTAACTTAAGAGCACTGACCTGGGGATCTACAGGATTAAGAGTGGGCGAGTTAGAACCAAAACCAGACACTGAATTTATGGAACAACAACTGAACAGCACAAAGACAAACATTACCTTAGGGCCCTAACACAATCAGACCCAAGGGTGGCTTTGAATTATACCCCAAAGGTTAAGAGACTTGAACTCTAAAGGGTAAGGGAAGTGATATCTCACAAAACGTACGTTCTGTCCAGAAATCACAGTATTTCTGATAGTACCAATGCCAAACACAAGAGACAATCAGAAGGGACTCTGTGGAACACGTATGTTATAGATGTGGCCCCTACAGCAACATCTACAAGATCAAAATGCTAGAAAGTGGACAGTTTCACAGAATAGACTTCAATTCTTTTCAAAGTGTCTGATAATGGCCTAGGCAGCCAAAAACCAGTGGGAACGCTGAAAGAATGAATAGGCAAAGAGAAACTCATTGAATCAGGGACCTGCAAGTGGTATTCAACGAAGGATTATCACCTTCTTTGGAACTCTGGATGCTTCTTCAAGGAAGATTCTAGTCATTTCAAATGGACAGACAGAAAAATAATTGTCTTTTAAGTAGTCTACAATAGAGGATGTATACAAAAGGCAATAATACAAAATATAAAACAGCAAAGGAATGAAATAAGTATTAAGTGCTCTAAGAGTTAAGTGGAAGGAGAAATCCATTCTAGCTGAGTAAGATAATAACAACAACTAACATTCTAATAGCACTTATTATGTTGCTAGGCACTGGTTAAGTGCTCTTTACAAACATTATCACATTTAATCCTCACAACAGCCCTGGAAGGTGGGTGCTATTATTATCTTCATTTTACAGATAAGGAAACTAAGGGCAAACAGAGGTTAAGTGACTTGCCCAGGGTCACACACAACTAGTAAGTGTCTAAAGCCTGACCTGAACTCAGGTCTCCTTGCCTCCAGCCGGTATCACTGGGCTGCCCCTAGATCAGACTGCCTCCACAGCACTGTGCTCAGTTCTGCAAACTCTATTTTAAGGAAGACACTAGTCATCTGGAAAGCAGTGATAGGCAGACAGCAGACCACTGAGATGGTGAAGGGAATCCAGATGATGCCAAGTGGGGATCAGCTGAAGGCACTGGAGGTGTTTAGCTTAGATATGAACAGACTTAAAGGTGAGTGCAAGCTTCAAGTACTCTAAAAACTGTTCTATGGAATAAGGACTAAACTTGTTCTGCTCAGTCCCAGATAACAGAACTAGGAGCAATAGGTGAACATTTTCAAAGAGGTAAACTGAGGTTTGATATAAGACAAAACTTCCCAACCATTAACACTATCTGAAAGAAGTGGAAGGCAGTGGGCTCCCCCTACCTAGAGGCCTTCAGGGTCAACCTCAGGTTTTCTAAGGTGGCATCATAATTAGGCATTACCAGATGACTAAGAAGACGGTGGTGATGGGAAAAGGAGGATCACATTCCAGGCCACAGCAGGAGTGAGAAAAGGCAGGATGAGGCTGGGGAATGCCAAGCAACATTGTTTATGAGGGTTGTAGAACAAAGGAAGAGGAGGAGTATGAAAAAAGGCTGCAAAGGTAGGCCACATAGCCTTGAATGCCAAACTAAGGAGTCTGTACCACCTGATCCACCAGGAGTAGCCAATGAAGGTTTTGAAATAGGGGTGATATAATCAGTAGAGCACAGTAAGACGATCACTTTCACAGCAGAATGTATGATAGATTAGAGAGGGCTGACACTGGAATCAAGGAGAACAGGTGGACAGCTCCTGCATGATACTCAGCCATTAACCTTTCTTCCAGGATAAGGAGAGACAAAGGTATTCCGAATCACTCCCTCATTTCTCCTGTCCTTCCTGTTTCAGTGTTTTCACAGGACTGTCAGGAGGATAAGTGGTTTAGGAAGGGCACGGCCACCCAAGGTTCCATTCACCTGCTTCCACTGGGGGCACCTTGGACTCGGTGAAATGCACCAGGTTGTTGGGGCGCATGATGGCAATAGAGCGAGCGGTGATCACGAGCCGCTGGAACACCTCCGGGTCCAGCTCCTTTCCATCTCTGCTGGAGGAGTTGAGGCACTGCACGGCTTTACTCAACAAGGCCTGGTCCTGTTAAAACAGCAGGTTCACACAGGACTGGCCAAAAAAGCAAGGGACTGGGGCTGGAGCCTATGGGAGGGTCAGGGAGGTCGCAGCAACAAGGCCACCCTCTATCCTTAAAGGGGTAGGGAGCAGGCAAACTGCTGCAGGGAGCAAAATGGGAGCAAGTGTCACAAATGAAAAGCCACTGAGGATTACAGCCTCTCCAGCAGAGTCTGATCTCCGCTCCCCAGGTTTACACCTGCAGCTCAGAACTCATTTTCTCCTCTGTCACATTAACAACTATGGTTTCTGCTCCCCAAATTCTACTCTATCAGAGGCTCAGCCATCTCTCAAGAGAAAGAGTTAGCCAAGATGAATTTGAGGGGCGTTTGGGCTCCTAGGCCCTGAGGGGCCTCTGGGGTGATTACCTTGTGGTTATGATAAGCTGAGCGGCTGGTGTGAAGGCTGGCAAGGAGGCTCTTCGTCTGCTGCTGGACACTGGACGGTGCTGGCATGGAGAGCAGCATGGTAGCCAGCTCCTGAGCTGCAGCCTTGCTCTTTTCCTGGTCCCAGAGAGGAGGACACAGAAGAAGAGTGCGGAGGGATTAGTATCAATGCAGATCCAAACAGCCTGCTCCAGTTCTCCCTCCCTCCCTTCTCTCACCACCTCAGGAGGCCCATCTCTCACAGGACTCAGCCACAGCAGGGCCTCAAGCCCTCAACTAGTCCATGCCCTCCTGGAGGCCTCAAGTGGCTAGTCCAGTGACCTAGGCCTGGCTCTAACAAGGCCACAGCACAGCCAGGGCTATCACACAAGGGTGCAGAGGCTGTGTGTTCCCCCAGGGATGCTCCCCCACAACAAACTCCAAGGGCCTGTGCCAAACAGAGGCCAAGCCCTTCAAAGAGGAGACCAGAAAGGCCCGAGGATCCACACGCCTTGTCAGAAAGCTCCCATGGCTTTGAAGAAGTCACTTGCCTTCTCACTGACAGGGCCCACAGCAAAGCAGCTTTCGAGGGCTTCTAAAGAACTCCCCACTAGCCTGGAGGGAAGAGAGAAAAGCAGCTTGAGTCAAGCAGCCCGCCTCCCCCTTGTGCTTTGGCCTAGGCAGACTACAGCTGTGGGTAGCTCGGGGACAGCTGGTGAATGCCAAGGACAGAATCGGAGCGTGATAAGACCAGTTACAGGCACCATGCATATCGTTTCCTCGTGTCACAGGCCAGAGTGAAACCTGGCTCCCCCTCACACAACAACCTAGGGCCCTGCTCATAATCCACAGCTCAAAGACAGGGCTTTTCTCTTTCAAAGAGGATAAAACTGTTTCTTCTGCTGCCTGTGGCAAGGATCACTGAATTGGCTTAACAACCTGGATACACCAGAGCCCAGGGCACAGGGGTACAGAGACCAAGGAATGATGGGGTGCCAAGGAAAGACTATTCTTGAACAGTTCTTGAAGTGAGCAAAAGTTACACCATGACCATAGTCCTTTTAGGTGTCCCCAACACTTTCAGCAAAGGCCACACAAGCATTTCCTGGGAACCCTAAGTGTAGAGGCTATTCACAGAAAAGGAGAGAGAAGAAACTGGCATGGGCATGGCACTGCCAACACCCCAGTGATGGCATACCTAAGGCACCAATCAGATGCTGTGCAGCTGCTCATCAGACACTCAAGGAAAGAGGTAGATAAGCAATACTGTTACCAAAGCTTAAGATTCCCCCAAAGAAACACACTGCCAACACTCTCCTGAGCCTTCTGCCCCAACTCTCACAAGTGTTTTATAATGAAACCAGTATCTTGCCATATAAAGCTCTGGCACAGAGAGAGAGAGAGAGAGAGAGAGAGAGAGAGAAGTGTGGAAGGGGGTAGCAGGAGAGAAAAGGGCAAAAAGGGCTAGAGAAATGGAGCAAAGAACAAGGAAAGGAAGGAGAAAGGAGTCAAGAAACAACTGTGATCAAGTAAGCTCTCTGACTGCTTATCTATGATCAAGCAGATAACACATTCTTCTTCCCATGGCCATAAACACATGGTAAAGAAAGGTCAGAAAGGAAAAGGGTAGGAAAGAGCAAGCTACGAGTCAGTCTGCAAAGCAGGCAACAATGACACCAAATGGGCACCTGAACTCCTCAGGCCAACCCGTCTTTACAGGGGGAGAAGCCTGCAGCCATGCAAGAAGCAGAAAGCAAAGAAGCAGAACGGCCCCTGTCAACAGAAGCAGGGTCAATGCCAAGCCACATCACTGCTCATGGTGCTCTCAGACACACATTCACTCGTGCAGAGGAAAGGAGGGCATACTAACCGATCCAGCTTGGTTAGGGACTCAGTTTCAGAACTTGGGGGGAAGCAAAGAAAAAAAGGAAAGAAAATAAGTGAAGCTCAGAAAAAAGTGGAAACCATAAATCAATATGGGGAAGGGGAGGGCAGGGAGAAGATGCTGTCAAGCCAGGCTCTTCTCGGGCTCTTATAAGATAAGAAAATCAACATTTCGCATTGTAAGATACCCGGCCAAACCTCCCTGCACAAAGCCAAGCACAAGGCATGTTTAAGGAGACCGTTGAACTGATCCCCAGAATGCAGAGGGCAGCCTCAGACCAGCAAGGCTGCTCCCACAAAAGTGGCTATTGCAGAAAGAGACCGGAGAATGGTAAGACGAGAGAGTCCAGGAGGACCTGCCAGCAGCATCTGCAAGACTGGCTCCCCAAATGGCAAGCTGGCCTGAGACTTAACTTTCTGTTCTATGCTGCTGATCCAAATGAGTTAAGAAAGGAAGGAGTCAGGAAATCGCAGGGGGAACTGAGCTCAAGGGTATCATCAGGAAAAGGGAAAGGAGCCTCAGGGGTAGACTGGGCTCCAGGGGTATCTTCAATTCTACCAGGGGGACACTGGACATTGGCAAATATGGTGAAAACAAAGGGCAGAGACTGAGTTCTGGATAGATGTTTTAAAGCACACTCTGAAGATATACAGGAGCATGGAGTGGGGAGGGGAAGGGGAGGAGACCCAGTTATGTCAAAGTTAAAGCTAAGGTTGGTACCTCTCCAGGACAGTCCCGCTGGAGGTGGCAGGAGCTGCTGTGTCACTCTCTCCAGTGCCATTGCCCTGGCTCACATTGGGGGGGCAGATATTACTGACAGAGGCAGAAGGGAAATCCTCTGGGGGTTCATCAGGCCAGCCAAACTGCTCCTTAGTCTTGCCGTAAATCTTGACAGCGTCTATCATAGTAACTCCTGCTGGATCCACTGAGGCCCCGACTGCAAAACAAAGAGAGAATTTAGGAGGCAGACTCCCCATACCCTTCAAAGGCAAACACTAGACTAGTCTACAAAGAGAAGCAAATCAAAGTGCCCCTAGGTTTATTCTTATGCTTCTTTTGCTCGCCATGCCAGCTTCTGCTCCTAAAACCTCCAGGACTCTCCACTCGACCACAAACATTCTTGGCTTCAGTAACAGACAAGCCAAATCCCCTCCTTGGTCCTGGGATCTCAAACAGACGTGCCCAGACTTAGTCACACTGTGAGGTCACCACCCCATACAACAGGACCACGGGCAGCCAGTCCTATACACACCAACCATCTCCAAGAGCGCTTTCCTAGTTCGATCACAGTATCGACCATTTGCTATTAGGCATGGCTGCATCTCCTGAAAACAACAGAACAGCCAAACAAGTAAAAGAGGAAGGCACAGATGAGCCCGTCTTAGCTGCATGATCAAGTGACCTAGGCAAAAAGCTCTCACCAGTGCGTGAACACAGGCCCCACTAAGTCTCAACTAGAAAAAGGAAGAACCCAGGGCTCCAGCCTTGGAACTCTTATCTGTTTAGATTGCTGGGCTCTCTGCCTGAGAGACATAAGCATACAAGTGACTACGCACAAATAAGATCTCACGGCACTACCCACCTCTTCTCTCATCTCTACTTTTCAAGTGTATCCTTTTCTTTCGTTATCTGGCTGGCTCTCTCCCCCAAATAAGATGGTGAGTTCCCAGGGAAGGGAGAGGAAGAGAAGAGTTATCACCATTTGCTTTTATATAGCGCCTACCATGCGCCTGGTACTGTGCTAAGCCCTTTTTGCAAATATTATCGCATTTGATCCCCACAAGTCTTTTAAGGAAGGTGCTATTATTATCCCCATTTTACAAGTGAGGAAACTAAGGCAAAGACAGTATAAGTAACTTGCTAGAGTCACACAACTAGTAAAAGAGCTTGGATTCAAATCCAGATATTCCTGATTGCAGGCCCAGCACTCTGTTCACTGCCCCACCGGTACAGTGCTGCCACATAGAGCTGACAACACAGATGACGACCTCTTAAGAATGTCGACCCGTTCCCAAGATACACCAAGCTACTGCTCAAACCATGGTACACTTCTTTGTTTTCCAAAAGAGACCACCACAATGTTTTGCATATAGGAGACAGTCAATAAATAGGTCATTTGACCCCTTTCCTCCTCCTTTCCCAGGTACCACCTGCCAAGGGGGAGAATGGCCCTAAATGCTGCTGTTCCACTGCCTAACAAATCATTCCAAGTCTGTCAGTGGTCAAATGCATCTCCCGGAGTTCACACCAAGGTGCTGTGCTCTCTCTTTATGCTTATCCCAAAACTGATGGCCACTCTTCAGAGGCCAGTGGAAATGGCCTGTGACTCACTGAAGATACTCAGCTTCTTGTCAGCTTGCAGCGCTTCTTCTCGGGTGAACGGGAAGTCAAACCAGCGTGAGCGCGTCAGGCTGAGCTGCATGGTGCGGCCAAAGATCTCGATGTACGAGGGGGCCCGTTCGACAGCCTGGGTCCCGATCTGCAGGCGCATGCCCGTCATCACCATCGTGTTGTTGTTGTTGTTCACTTCGATGGTGAAGCCTCCAGGCTGTGAGAAAGGAGGCAAGCAGACACACAGAGCTTTACCTCGGCCAGCCGGGAGGGGAGGGTGAGGCACAGAGAGAAAGAAGGAGCAACGGAAGGACCTGCTCTGGTGGCTTCGTAAAAAACACGGAAGGGCTACCAGACGGGGAGCCACCAACTATCTAACAGCTCAATCAGTAACTGAATAGGTCATTTCACACGCCACTCTCTAGGATCCTTAGCTGTAAAATGGGAATAATAATTTCCTCCTTGCTCCTGAGGCTCGAGAGACCAAGACACAGGATGAATAGCCAGCTGACATGCTATATACTCCTCAGTTTCAGACTTCCCAACCCTTGCTCCAAGCCCAACCAAAATTAGCTAGTGTTTCCTAATCTCCCCTACCTGATCTCCCAACACTATCCACAACTCTCTTGGCAATGTCACAAATGGGCTTGTGGAAAGGGCATTCTCCTGCGTATGTGATATATAGAGACTACAGTAGAAGAGGTTAACCCATCTGCTTCGTATGCTTATCCAAAAGTTTAAAAAGTCCACTTTTTTAAAGTCATTCATTTATATTAAAGGATAATCACAGCTGGTAACTACATTTTTGCTCTCTGAAAAGAAATTTTTTTTCCAAACAAATGAATACTATGGTACCTCTCAGAAAGAGCTGAACTCAGGAAGGACTTATATGAACTGATGCTGAGTGAAGGGAGCAGAACCAAGAGAATATCGTACATAGTAACAGCCACACTGTGCGATGACTAACTTTGACAGACTCAGCTCCTCTCAGCAATGCGAGGATCTAAGACAACTCTAAAAGTCTCATGATGGAAAATGTTCTCCACATCCAGAGAAAGAACTCTGGAGTCTGAATGCAGATGGAAGCACATTATTTGATCTCTTTTTTTTGTTTGTTTCTTCTTTCTCATGGTTCCTCCCGTTCGTTCTACTTCTTCTTTATAACATGACTAACGTGAAAACATGTTTAATAAGAATGTATATGTAGAGACTATACCAGATTGCACTCCACCGGGGTGGGGGGGAGAAAATTTAAAATGCAAAAGCGTATGGAAGTGAATGTTGAAAACTAAAAATTAATTAATGTTAAAGAAAGAAAGAAAGAAAGAAAGAGGCTCAGTCCAGTGCTCACCTTGGTGTTGGCCACATACATGCCTGTGGAGTTAAGCCGGTGTTTTATCTGCTGTGCATTGTAGACCTGTAAGAGGTCATTGCCACCAAACTCCACATCTGTCAGCTGCTGGTTGTGCTCGAAGAAGTCGATGGGGAAAGTGACCTGGCTGGAAGTTCGAGTAGCTGTGTGTAGAGAGCAAAGAGAGATGTCAGAAAGCCGCAACACCTGTCATCTACACTAAGTCTGTTAATATCCACAAGACTCCTGTCTAAAATCATATTCAGAAACCTCTGCTTTCTCTGTGCCCGAGTAGCCCTGTGAAGTCTGAGCTCAGCAGCCCACAGAGGAGCTCAGGAAGAGCAGAAACAGCAGATCCCATTTCTGTAGCATGTTTCTCACCATGGTTATGGGAGTGAGGGGGTATAAGGGTTATTATCCTCCTTCTACATAGGACTCAAAGAAGTGAAGGGACTTGGTCCAGGTCCCAGGTGAGTGTCAGGGCCAGGACACAAAGCCAAGAGTGACTCACAAGTCCCATGATCTTGCTACTATCCCAGGATGTATCAGAGAAGATAAGTCATTGTCCTTCTTTACCTTGCCAACAATCAATTCTAGGACTAGCCCTGTCATTGGTAAGAGAAGCTCGCTGTTAGCCCACTTATCATTAATATTGTCTCCTGAGAAGTGTGAGTTACATCAAGCCATCCAATAAATATGAATTGCCAAGACAAGCCCAGCGCCAGTCTTTGAGGAACTCTCTGCTCCAATTCAAACACTTCAGCCTCCCTAAGGACAATGGCTTCATCATTTCAGAGACACGGGCTAATAAGTTCTTGGTTGCTTGTTGGAAAATCAACCCACCTTGCCGCCTCCTTTCTGTTCATATAAGTCAGTTCTCCTCTGAATACAAGGAAATCCATGTTTCCCAAGGATAAAAACCTGAAGAGCCTGCCCCAAACCCAATTCAAAGCTAAAGCAAACATGTATTTGACTGCAGATTAAGCTGCTGTCCTATTGCTAACAGGTGGCTATTATATCCAAATACTTCTCAAATAGTTTAAAAAGGGACTGGGGGTGAGGTTTTGGGCCTTACTAATGGCTGCTGCCTTGCGCTTTCGGACAGGTTTCATGATGCTGATGACACTGCTGGGCTGCAGGGAAGGCTGGAGCCAGTAGGATGTATTTTCCACATTGGCCATGTAAATGCGTAGGCTGCCATCCTCACACAACAGAATCATGGTTGTCCTTTGCTGCTCATTGCAGGCTGTGTGCCGGATAGCAACCATGTCCTGAATCTGGGAAGGAATAAAGGAGGACAATTATCAGCCACCACAGCAATTAAAAAGGGCTTCAAAATTAAGAAATCATGGCACAGCAGCAGTTCCTTCTTCCTCAAAGAAAGAGGTCTAGAAAAAAAATGGCCAAAATTCTTTTTCAGGCCTTCTACATAAGGCTAGAGAATTGATCTGCAGATACAGCAGAAAAGGTTCATGGTCAAAGACAGAAGGAACTAGTACCAACCTTCGCTTTAGCTGGCAAAGTCTTGATCTCCTGGATGAGAAAAGTATCTGGTTTCACCATGATCACCAGTGGCACACCTGTAGTTTGCTGAACACAACACACCAAACCAGGGTGGTTCATCACCTCAGACCACTGGCAAAGAGCAGGGGAAGTTTTACTGCCACCATTAGTACTGCAACAAATAAAGACAGACCCACAATAATTTAAATGGCAATCATCAAACACTAATTCTATACGTAAACCAAAGAATGAAGAAGTCTCTTCAACAGACTACATGGATTAATAATGAATAAAGATGGTGTATGAAAGGAAGAAAGGAACACAAGCCTGATCAACCAGATCAGCTAACTCAACTCTGGTCATTCATCACTGGAGGGAATGATACTGTATGCATCCAGCCCATCTTTATGACCCAATTCTGTTCTGGACTAAATACACATTTTCCTTTAGCCCCAAATATAACCCCCTGGAGACGAGGGCATGTATTCATATCAGAATTAAGGCCAACTGATAACACTGCTGAGCAACCAAATTCAAATATGACAATATGTAGCCCTCCATGTCTGCCCTCTGGCAGACAGATAAGAGTGTGAAACTCCCTGCATGTTCCATGTCTAATGCTCCAACTTTATATATAGCAAAGTGTGTTTCCTAGCATGAACAGCTGAGTGTTTGTTCTCTTAATTTTATCTGAAAGTGGGGGATCAACAGAAACACAAATGAGAGGGAACTATAAAGCAACTTTTCCAACGGCTCTAAACCTTTATTTCTGCCTTTAAAAATCTGAGGACTACTTTCTCACAAAATCCTATTATCTAGAGACTCAGCTTTGGTTTCCACACGAAATACTACAAAAAACTTCTTTTGCTCATAGCCAATACCAGAAAGGGAATGCTCATGCCCATGAGCCACAAAGCTGGCTCCTACCTCTTAACGCTGATGGGGAAGAGCCGCAGTACCTCCAACGTGGACCTGCTGATGGTGGCTGCGAAGGATTTTCCTTGACAGTAGCTGAAGAAGAGCACCTGCAGCACGTGGGAGTAGTAGACAGACACGCCTCCTCCTGCGACCTGGCTATTGCTGTCCTGCCGGGGCACAGACCCAACACTGTACTGAGCAAAGCACCCAGACAGCTGTAACAGGCCGGCAAGCCTCTGCTACTCCTGCTTGCCAGTAGCTCTATCAGACTCTTGTGCCAGGGCCAGGCTATCTCATGCCAGCCTCCTTAACAGCTCCATGGGCTACTGCAGAGGGAATATCTCCAGGGGGAAACTTATAACATAAACCTTGGGAACTGAGGACAGTGGATTGTTAGGGTCAATCAGTTTCATCCTTCAGGACATCAATATGTGTTTAAGATCATGGGAAAGAAGACTTCAGGTGAGAAAAAGAAAAAACATTCTTTCCCCATCTCATGGATAAACTGCTGGAGAGGCGACATGGCAGAGGTGAAAGCATTTTTAAGAGTCAGAGGCCCTGGGGCCAAATACTGGCTCTGTTCCTTACTCCCTGGGTAACATAGGATACATCAATTTGCCACTTTTGACCTCAGTTTCCTCAGCTATAAAAATGGGATGTTAGACTCACGGATCTCTAAGGGTCTCTTCCAATCCTAAATCCTATGATCCTAAATAATTGAGGGCAGAGAAAAGAGAAAAGTCACTCTAACCTTCAGGTCTTCATGATTGACTTCCAACACATTTGTGACATAAAAAGGCCCATGCTGGGCACTGCTGGCCTCCTCCATGAGCTGACTGTAGATGTAGCCAGCTGAGGACATTATAACAATAATGTTCTTCCCCTCCTCATTGAAGAGAAAAGCAACGTCTCTGATCTTTGAGCTCGGCAAGAGAAAGTAGAAGGTTGGGCTCAAGGCATCAACAGAGAGGTCGTATATCTGTAGGGCAGAGAGAGAAAAGACTAAACAAGAAGCCAACTCTTGGTCCTCTCTGGAAGAACCTCACCTGATTCAATAGAGGCTAAACCAACCAAGGCTGCCAGGCTGAGTTGGAGACTAGTAGACAAAGGATTAGAATGAGTTTTAACTTGGATTTCTCATGCTTGGCAAAAGCAAAATGAGCCACTGAAATCTGTTAGTCCCTAATGGATCTGAGGCAACGCCCTTTCAAACACTAAGAACTGAGACAAAAGATGGCCTAATTTACCATCACAAAAATATCAATCTGGGAAGGGAAGACCCTCAAAGCTTCTGATCAGAACAGAAAACAATTACTATTTACACTCGTTCCAGGCCATCAAAACCTAATCAATGAGTTACAGAGGCTTGTCATCTTGACCTATGTCTTGCCGCTGGACTTCGATGACTCTGGAGGAGAGAGTGAGGCTGACAACTTTGAGCAGCTCTGCCTCACTCAAAAACAATTCACACGCCAAGTCAAGCCATCACCTTCATGATGTCACTGGTACTCTTGGAGAATAAAGGATAAATGACAACAACAATAGGTCACCCCCACTGAGACGCTTTCTGAAGCACACTGTTGGCTAGCAGAGGGTCCCAAACACCACAGGGTCACTGTACCAACACTAAGAAAAAGAGAGAGTACCTTGACAAAGTCTGCAGTAACGATGGCCAGCTCTGTCTGTGAGCCAGGTAACCACACAGCTTTGATGATAAAGTTTCCTGTTGCCAACTGAGGATGCAGCACCAAGTGGTCAGAAACGGAGCCTGAGCTACTGAAAGTCAGCACGTGGCAGTCCTGCACCCAGCATGGGGACAAAGAAGACAAAGCATGGTCTGATTTATTCCTGCTCATGTCTCAGAAATCCCCCTTTCTTCTTCGCCTCTCAATCAACTTCCGTGCCTGGAAACAGAGACTTCCACTCGGCTGTGGAATGTCTTTACCTAGTCATGTAATCTTCTCCCCCGTCCTCAATACTTCCCACCAGGACTTTCTAGGCCCATTCGCAGCACACGAACATCCTCATCCCTTCTGCCCTTTCAAGATATAGTGCAATGTCCACCCTCCCCACTGATCTCTGCCCGCCCCGCCCCCCCACCCGGGGTCAAAAATGGCCATTCTCTCCTTGGACTTTGCAGGCCACTTTACTTGAACATTTATGTGTTTCTCATGATCTCTTCTGTATGATAATCATTTGTTTACCAATTGTCTCCCCTGACTAGATTTAAGTTGTAAAAAGACAAAAATGATTATTTATCTGTCTCTGTCCTTAGGGCACTGTACACAGTAGGCACTCAAAAAAGGTTCACTGAATTTGTTGAAAGGAATCCTTTAAAGACAACCACTTAAACCGTCATCAAGAAGTTTTCAAACTCCTTGCAAGAAATAGCCAGGTAAAGGACTTTAGAAAAATATAATCTGCTCACTAATTTTACCTAAAATCAAAACACATCAATAGCCATAAAACAGAAGGAACAAAGGGGGCATAGAGGCATTTATTTCTCTTCAACTCAGTACAATTATTAAGCACCATTATGATCATCATTGAGAAGAATACAAAAGAGAGGGTCCCTGCCCTCATGTAGCACATAATCTAATAAGGGAAAAACATCAAACTCTCTACAAAATTCTAATGGCCTCCCAAATTGACTCTATACTCTTACCTTCAGTCCACACACAGCAAGGTAGTCTTCCTTACAAGGATTTCCAGTGAGACTTAACACAGTGAAGGGGACTGGTGCCGATGCCAAGCGGGTGAGGGTCAGCTTCCTTTTACTGGAATCTGCTTGTTTGAGGAGTGCAGAGAGCTGCAGAACAGTAATCTGTAAAGGAACATGGCCAACATATATTCCCAGCTCTGATACCATCAGAAGACACAGAACCTTCAGAAAAGGGCATGATTTCTTCCTTGTCTCTTGTGATGAGGACCCTCTGCTACAGTTTTATTTGGCAGCTAAGCAAGAAAAACCTTTGTAATATTATAAGGAGTCAAGATGGCAGAGTAGCAGGAAGCAGTAGACAGCACCTTGCCTACCCCCTCAAAAAATTCCTTCAAACATAGCTAGAAAATGCACCAGACTGAATCCTGATGGGGAAATCTAAGCAAAGGTCACAGTAACTTATTTTTCTAGCATAGAATGGCATAGGGAGATAGAGAGATCTGTAGACAATGAGGACAAGCTGTGGCTAGGATTGCTGCATGCAGAGTATTCCAGTGCCCAGGGAGAGGCTGGGCACATAGAAAGGAAAATTAGATTTCCTGAAATTAGAATTTCTTAAAGAAATGAAATAAGAACTTTTAAAAGTTTAAAAATGTCTGTCACTGAAATGAGATTTCCAGAGGATGCCCATAAACTGGGGAATGGCTAAACAAGTTATAGCATGTGAATGTGATAGAAATGATAGAGAAGGTTTCAGAATAACCTGAGAAGACCTGGATAAATGGATGTAGAGTGAATCACACAGAAAGAACCAGGAGAACAATGTTTACAATGAAAACAATACAGTAAAGACAAATGCCTCTGAAAGACTTTAGAACTTTGATCAGTGTGTTATCATCAAACACAATTCCAGAGGGCTAATGATGAAACATGCTACCCATGCCCTAAGAGAAAGGTGAAGGACTGAGAGTATACAGTGAGAAAGTGAGAGAGTGAGAGAGTGAGAGAGTGAGAGAGAGAGAGAGAGAGAAATATAGATATCTATCTTTATCTCATTCACTCTGTGTGTGTGTGTGTGTGTGTGTGTGTGTGTGTGAGTGAGAGAAAGAGAGAGAGAGAGACAAGGAGACAGATAGCAATTTGTTTTGCTTGATTATATATATTTGTTGATACAAATATGTTAAATGTTTTGTTTTTTGTTTTTCTTTTGCTCTCAAAGGAGGGGAGGGGAGTAGTAGAGTTGGGACAAGAAGAAGAGAAGGTGAATTTTTGTTTGTTGAAAAAAATAAAATATAAATAAAAAAACTAGGGAGTGAATAAGGGAACTGGAGGATCTACCTTGCCCTTTTCATGGCTGACAGCTAAATGTTGGCGTCGTCCATGGGGTGAAGACAGCACACACATTGCCACACGTCTCAGCACGTGGGCACTAATGAGCTGGCGAATGGTCTGGCCCTGGTCTCCACTGTAGTTCATGCGGACGTTTTCAAAGGCACCTTCCTGGGAGCCTAAGGTTGGGACCTACACAAAGGTGAGAAACACAAATACCCAGTGATAATGTAACCAAGTGATAATGTCCCAGTACTACAGCTACCTTTTTAAAAATAAGTGTAATATACAACCTGTAACAAGTTGCTTACTGTCTCAGGGAGGAAGAAGGTGAGGGAGGGATAGAGAAAATTTGGAACTCAAAAAAATTTTTTAAATAAATTCTAAAAATTGTCTTTACACGTAATTGGGG
Source organism: Vombatus ursinus (assembly GCF_900497805.2). NCBI lineage: Eukaryota > Metazoa > Chordata > Mammalia > Diprotodontia > Vombatidae > Vombatus > Vombatus ursinus. Next base: position 4,943,224 of record NW_020954662.1, on the reverse strand, counting down.
AAAAATAAAATATTATTTAAAAAAACAAACAACCGTACTCAGGCACAATTTATGTGATTTATGTACCATAGGAGGTTAAAAAGTATTCGAGGGCTAGAAGAGGTATACAGTAAGATGACAGATTGTTTATGACTATATACTCATCCTAAGAAGGTAGAGACTACATCCTAAGTGTATTGGGTATAGCACTGGGCACAATCTGGTTGACAGTAAGTTCACTGGTCCCCGCATTGCCTGGCTCACTGGCACTCACCATCAGCTGGTCAGTCATCTCTACCATTTTGTCCAAAGTGTGTAACTCATTGAGTGCCTGCTGGGCCCGGCTGCTGCTGCCCATAGCTGAAGCCTGCTGGAAATTGATCTGAATGGCCTCCATGAGGAAGCCAAGCATGTCTAACACCAAGGGAGCGAAGGAGAAGTTCGCCTGAGGAAAAAAACAAATGAAGAAATGAAAGTGCACAAAGATGATATATCATATCTGTGACATCTTTAAGAGGAGGTATCATTACAATACACTTCTCCTCATTCCTAGCCCAACATACCAGCCATTGGAACAACCTACCAAGGCTTCATTTGATTTGTGTAAAAACTCAAGACTTCCAACCTCACCTCTCCTTTCGTGGAAACAGCTGCCAAACTCAGTGTGCTGCTGACTCGTTTAACTGTTCCAGTGTCCCTCCCCCCCCATGCTATCAGGCAGCAAAACCATGCTGAGGTGGTAACTTCTAATGGTTAATTACAGCTGCTTCCGCCACACATAAGGAGAAACTTGAGGTGAAAATTCTGTGACTCCAGGTGACAGAATGTACCTATGGATGACCAAAGTCCAGAGACCCTCTTCCCCTGCCTCCCTCAGACTCTCATTCCTGATCCTGGGTCAGAAATCTGGGAAGCCCACCTGGGTCTGAAGCTCTTCTCGGCAACCTTCCACACTCCGGCACAAACTGCTCTTCTTGGGCTTCTCCTCATCAGCAACTCTGCCATCACTGATAGTGACCTTGGCCTTGTCTGCTGGCGACGTGCTGCTGGCATGGCGCACTACACTCTCAGAAACCCGGGGCTCACTCTGGAATGCTGACTCCTTCATTGTGGAGCTCATGCCACTGCTAGGTGCCCTCTTCACCAGAGCCTGAGAAAAACCAATCCAAATTCAGAGAGTCCCAGCCCTAACCACAGGACCTCGGGTCTACACCACCTGAGACCCTGGGGCGCCTAATCAGGGGAATGAGTTACAAAATCTTACACCTCAAACTCATCCCTGGATAGGAATCCCCCTCTACAGCATACCCCAAAAGTGACACAAAGACCTCCAGAAGAAGAAAATGAACAGCCCTTAAGCCAGCCCAGTCCACTTTCAGAGACCTCTAACTGTGAAGTTCTTCCTTACATTAAATCTCAGTTTGTCTCTCTGAATTTCCCTCTGAAGTCAAGCAGAACAAGCTAATCCCTCTTTCATGTGCTAGTACTTCAGATACAGGAAAACTAACATCCCTGCTAAGTCTTCTTTACTCCTGCCTACCTCCTTCAAACAATCCTCACATGACACAATTGAGGAGCTTCCCCATCCTGACTCCATTCTCCAGCCGTTAAACAGCCTCCCAAAAATGTGGTGCCCAGAAATGAACACAACATTCCAGGTGTGATCTGAGCAGGGCCTAGAAGAAGCTCCCGCATCCTAGACAGGATGTCATCTCTCACAGCAGATGAAAGCTGTATTAGCTTTCTTGGCTGTCATGCACTATGGATTCATACTGACCTTGTCATTCACTTAAAAACCCCATATCTTTTTCAGAACAACTGCTATTACCCATGCCTCCACTGGCGCGTTACTTGGGAGGTTAACTGTACAACATATTCTATTAGGTCCAATGTTTTATCTAGCCTGTTGAGATCTTCTGTAAGCTTGATTCTCTTGTCTAGTGTGTGTCTAGCTTTACACCATCTACTAATTTTGGTCATGATGGCCTAAATGCTGTCCTCCCAATTATTCACTTATCATGTCCTAATTTTGAGGATAACGCCTCATGAGCCCCATTCCTCAATATTTCCCTATCATCATTTGTCAGGCTGGGCCTGAAAAACTAGATCTGGAGGTAGCCTAGGAGAAATGACAAGAGATGATGTACCCTACCTACGGCCTATGGCAGCAGCACAAGATAGACTCTTAGAGTCATCATATGTTAGTGTCAAAGAAGATCTTGGGTTCAGATGTCATCTCAGAGGTCATCCTGCCTAACTTCCTCATTTTGCAGAAGACACTAAGAATCTAAGAGGGAGAAGTGACTTTCAAAGGGTCACACAACAAGGTAGGAGACAAAGCTAACTTAAGAATCCAGAATGCTCCCAAGCTAATCCAATTCTGCCTATGACACTGCACTGGATGTCACCAGGAAAGCAAATGGACTAGACCCTTGTGTGTCTTGGTACTTCTCTCCCAGTCTGTCCTAACCGTCCAATCACTTAAGAGCACAACAAGCATTCTGGCCCTCTTACCAAACAGCTACCATCTTCCTTGGCTCCACAGTCACAGAAGAAGGACCCATACTTGGCATAGGAAATCTCGTGATCCTTGTGGCAGACCTTAGCACACACTGTGCACACACCGACCCCATCCACCATCTTGCAGGTGTGACAATGGTACCTATGGAGATCAAAAATCCCCAAATGAGTGAAAAATCCCACCAGGCAAGAAAGAGAAACTCCTAATCTCATGGGAAAAGTGCTCACTTACCAATGCTGGTTCATGAATTCTTTCTGTGTGATAGTAAATGTGCATAGCTTGTTACAAAGAGAATCTTCATCCTCCAAAGTAAAGAAAAGTCATTTAGCCAGAGACACACACACACACACACACACACACACACACACACACACACACTCTCTCTCTCTCTCTCTCTCTCTCTCTCTCTCTCTCTCTCTCTCTC